>NC_066581.1:206108327-206429161 GCF_024323335.1 Lathyrus oleraceus
AAGTGTGTTTAGTAGGGCGTTTGACAGACATAGTTTTGAATGAACTTGATTCTGTAAATCGGCTTAGTTAGAAATAGGTTTAAAGTGAAGTCTTTATGTTAGGATAGTATCCATTTGAATGTAAAAGCTAGATTGAGTTGCTTCTTTGGAAACCACATTTCATCCCTAAGCCACATTTGAAAAATAAAGCAAAGGCGTGTCCAAATATTTAACGGATCATATTTGAGTTTTAAGAACACAGTTTGGGACTGCAAACACATACGAGGAAAACATGCTTGAAATGGATTTGTTCGTCTCAAAATTTGGGTTATGCTTAACTCATCCATACAAAACCGGCTTGTAGGGTGAGGATTGCCCCCATTTATGAACACAACACAGACCATATTTCTAAGCAATGTGAGACTAAATCCACCTCTTCAAAGCCAACACAATGAAGGTGTTAGGCGCTGCAATGAAGGCAAGCCAAAGTGTCACAATTAAGGCGACTAGGGGTAGACCGCAATTAAGGAGGAAATTCCAACAATGAGTGTTTTTTTGTTGTTCAAGGAAGTTGGACTGATTTGTTTCATTTCCAGTTCTCTTAGTTTATCCTCTTCTAGTAGTTGTTTTTTCTTCAAATATGTATTTTGCTACTTTACTGTCATGGCGTGGCATTGCATGTTATGTTTTATGGCCCTTGGAGAAATATTTTTGATCTCTTTTTCTCTCCTTTTGTGAAACATTACTATCCGTATAGCTTCAGAAACATCTCACTGCTGAAGATCACCCATATCATAAATTTAGCACAGGTCAGTGGTTGACTTTTACTTTTATAAACTCTAAATTTTTTACTATTCATTCTCTCAACGCTTGTTCTCATTGATGCAACCTTAACTTTCCCTCCTCCTATTTTAGTTAATCAAAGAACTAATACCGAACTTTGCTTTTTCTTGTACAAATCTTATAAAATACTCCCTCCATCTCATAAAAAGTGTCTTGTTTGAGCTATGTGCATTTCTTAAAAAAATAATTAGATGTGTTGATTTTAATGATAAAACTAATATTATTTACTAGAATATCCTTATTAATTGTAATTAGTAGAGTAGTTTAATAAAGTGAAAGTTAATAAATAAGGGTATAATAGTGGCATAAAATAATGAATGTTGCATTGGTATTGTATAGAGACAATTATTTTTGAGACAAAAAGGGCAAATGTGTCACTTTTTATGAGACAGAGGGAGTATTATATTATATTTCTTCCTAAGGATGAGTTTGGAAGCACTTACCTACAATTAATTTAAGCTTATTTTATGGCATAACACGTGTTTAAGTATTTGGATTTCAGTTAATCTCAACAAGTTCTAGATATCTTATGAAAACATCTTATAATTTATATGAAAACAGTTCATTAATATCCTATCTTTATATAGATAGCTTATACTTAAGTGCTTATATAATAATTACTTATTCAATAAGTAGTTTACCCAAACACATCCTAATAAGAATTCATTTTTTGAAAATACTTGGCTGAATTACAACTATGACAGTGAATGTCAAGGGCTAGATTTTGTAGTTTTTTTAGATTTGTGTTTATTTTAGCCTTTTTATTCCTAGTCTGTGTTCATTAGCTCTTAGAATTTTTCTCTATTTGTGATTCATTTTTTTATAATGCATTGTTATAATTTTAAAGAAATATTGCCTCTCATTTTGTGTGTTCAAATGAACATTGATTTTATATGCGAGTGCATGAGTTTTATGTTAATATGATTTTACATTTATCTGTCTATGGTGACTAGTGCTTGAAACTCTATAAGTATGCATAACGTTGTTATAGTTTATTCAATATTTTCAAACTAAGTTGAAATATTTGTCATTGCTCTCATGGTTTTAATGTTCTCGTCAAAACCAATACTTTTGATGTTCTAAAATATTTGCTCTGTTAGGGAACTGGGACACTTTGGAAGTTAGACCAAAAGCAAAAGGAATAGACACAAGGAATGAGCTTATCAAATTCCATGAAGAAAACTATTCTGCTAATCTAATGCACCTCGTTGTATATACAAATGGTAATAGATGTTTTATTGAGAAAATACTTGTTTAACATACTATTTCTAAATGCCCACAATACAACTATCGTGCATGGATATTTTCAGAAAGCCTTGATAAAATTCAAAACCTTGTTGAAGAAAAGTTCCGAGATATTAGAAACACCAATCGAGATTATTTTCGCACCTCTGGTCAGCCATGCAAACCAGATCATTTACAGGTATTAGTTTTCTAGATGTTACTTAATAATGAAGTATAGACAAATCCTTCAATATTGATTCTAATGCATATTCCATTTTGGTTTTCTGTTGTAGATTGTTGTCAGGACTGTCCCAATAAAACAAGGTCACAAATTAAGAGTTGTATGGCCAGTGACCCCTGAAATTCTGCATTACATGGAAGGGCCAAGCAGGTATCTTGCTCATCTTATTGGCCATGAAGGAGAAGGGTCTTTATATTACATTCTGAAAAAATTAGGTGGGTACTGTATTTCTGTTGCATATTTCATTATCAATTTCCTCATAAATGTCACCTCTTTTGAAACTGATCCTAGGTAAAAAAAAGATCCAGATTTCAGAATACTACAATCACCCCAGTCCTCTATTACCACAAATATCAAAATGGGTGTGAATATAAATAAAGGAAGACAGACAGGATTATTTTTATGGAAATAATTTTAACCGAGCATTTTTTTATAGTTATGCAATTCCTTAGCACACAAGCATCCTATTTTTTCATTCATAATTTTCTTTTTCAGTAATTCCTTTTTTTTCCTCTCAGTATTGTTTTTGAATTGAGTAATAACAGTGTTAGCTAAAATGAAACAAGTAATAATGAATATTGTATCGGCTTGTCACAAGACGAGGCTTTAACAAGAAACGTTTTGGCAATTGCTGCCCTAAACATGAAGTCACTGCATATAGTATGGCATAATGATGAGGCCTTGATACTTCATCCTATAAAATCTTATGGAGTAACTTCATAGGATTTGGAAATTTGCACCTAAATCCAACCCTTGGTGAAAATGACTGAAATGCCTCATAGAAATTGATCAGTGTAAGAAAATGATCAGTGTAAGAAATTGCTAGCTACCTCAATCGTGGGGTAAAAGAATAACACAAGCTTCAAGAGGGACTGCTTTGTGCAATGATATTGTTCATTAGCATTAATGAACAATATTGCCAACTAATCGATAGACTTCACTTTAGTCAGAAACTCAAAACTTTAGACCTTATTTATTGAATAAGAGACGAAACGGTTAGAAAGAAAATTCACATTTCTTTTTAACAAGTTAAAAATAATCAAAAGCCCTCTACAAGTCTATATGGTTGAAGGTATGAATTTGAACTTTTGATTGACCAAAATGAAATGTAGAACTATTGCTGTTGTAAAAAATAAAAGACAAATTTGTAATTTTGGATTATAGACTTATTAGCTCGTATCATATTATATTATTATTAATTGAAACTTTATTTGTGGTTTATACTTATGTAATTGCCTGCACTGATTAGTTGAGTTAGTGCTTCAAAAAGAATCATTTTCCCCTCATTTTCTCTCTTTCTGCATGGAATCAATCAGAATCATTTAAAGACCCTCAATTCTTTACGTAAATATAGCAAGTCCTTTCTGCTGCCTCTACCTTCATCATGAATATGCATATGGTCAATTCCATACAGTCCGGATCAATGTTTTCTGATACATTATTATGGACACATTCTAGCTTCATTATCGAGTTGTTGCATTTTACTCAAAAATAAAATCTAATATGCAGGATGGGCTACAAGCTTGTCTGCGGGTGAATCAGATTTGAGTTTGGACTTTTCCTTTTTCAAAGTTGTGATTGATCTTACTGATGCTGGCCATGGTTAGATTTCTCTTCCCCTGAATCCTCTCTCTTTTTCTTATATGCGGTACATTGCTCTTCTCTTTCAAAAAGTTGAACCATGTTAACTACTAGCATATGGTGCATGCTCTTCATGAAAACCTGTGCAAAACCATTGATGCTTATTTTTACCCCAACTAAATTCAAGCCCTGTTATGTGTTGTTTATTGATTTAATAAAATCATTGGTACTTTTGGCTTGGGTTTGTAGAACACATGCAAGATATCGTTGGGTTGTTGTTCAAGTACATTAAACTTCTACAACAGTCTGGTGTTTGCAAATGGATATTTGAAGAGGTATGGATATAGCTATTGGCTATGTATTATGGTTTAATATATATTGTTCTTTTTCTACTTGCTCTGCTTCTTCACCTTTTACCAAGAAAACCTATTCTTATTATTGTTATATGTAAAAGATACACAACAAAACACAGGAAAAATGTTATACTATTTTTTTGTCTAGTCTGTTGTCTTCCTAACAAAACACAGTATAAAATGTTGTGCTGTGACTCAAGAGTTTGTCTTGCAATCTTCTCTGCCATGCCTCTTAATGCATAACCAACACACCCTAATATATAATCATGGTTTATGAGATATTTTCTTGATGTTTGTTTTCAATTTTGGTACTCATTTTCTTTAATCATCTCGAGTTTCTTTTTCTCTTCAATTATTAAGATTTTCTTTTTAAAATTAAAAAAAGCTCTTAAATAATTACTTGAGAGTAATGGTTGTAAAAGTTCATTAAGATTTGGATATGGTGTGTGTGTGTTGAGTTGACACTACTTGAAATACTATCTTCATTGATGATAGTGAGTTTCTTCCATTGTTCAATTACTCCCTCCGTCCCATATTATAAGCAAATTTCACCTGTTTAGATTCATTAAATAATTAATGTATCTAGTCTATATATAGATCAGATACATCAATTGTTTAATGAATCTAAAAAGATGAAATTTGCTTATAATATGGGACGGAGGGAGTATGACAGTAGGTCTATAGCTCGCTGTACAACCACTGAACTACATTAAGTTTGCTAACAATTTCTCTTGTTTAGTTTTCTGTTTGTGCGTCTGGTTTTAATGGAGTCTAATGCAATTTCACCTATTCATGAAGCTTTCAGCGGTTTGTGAGACTAAGTTTCACTATCAGGATAAAATTCCTCCTAGTGATTATGTCGTTAATATTGCATCAAATATGCAGGTACTCCATCTAGTTATTTATGTCATTGACTTCTCAGTGGATGTATGTTGTTTACCTGAAGTTCTTGTTATGGAAACAAATTTCTTGATAAATCTTTGTTATTTTACAGTACTATCCTCCAAAAGATTGGTTGGTTGGATCATCACTGCCTTCTAAGTTTAGCCCTAGTGTTATCCAAATGGTTCTAGATCAGCTTTCTCCAAACAATGTTCGGTAAGTCTCTACTAAAACAAAGCTGTAAACTTATCTATATGAAGAATGTGAAGGACCAGCCCTCCTGAAAGCTCAAAGAGTTGTTTCATCCAATTGAAATACTTTTTTTTGGAGTGTTTGGTAGAGGTTCTCAACAGTTTTATATCTAAAATATATATACGACTATTGTTTCATGTGGTTTGCAAGACTATAATTATAAAATTCTGTACATGCTCACAAATTTCATTTGATTGGATCTTGTCTCTGATTACAAAAAGGGTAACCCATTTTTTTCTCCGAATCCACTCAATTGTGGGAAAGATTAGTAAAATGTATCTATTTGGTAAAAAAATAAAAATTCAATATTATAATTGGTAAATGTGCATTGATCTTTTAGGCGTTCTGTCGTGCTATTTTTCTTCTTCAAAATAGTAGTGATTAAAAAGGACGTTTAAGGTTGATCCAATGTGCAAATATAGAGTTCCAGAGATCATGATTGAACTTGGTTGGTTATCATTGTGGTAGTATGCTTTTGTCGGTGGCAGATTGTGCATATCATATGTGCGGCGCCTCTCTTTTGCAGGCCACTAAATCCTAGTTGAACTTTATGAATCCATTGAGAAATTTATCCTCTATGTGGTATATCAGAAACTTATCCACTAGTATCTGGAGTTCAAATATTAGCTTTGTTATATATTATTGTAGCTATTTGCAAAAGGATCATATTTGTTATTTATTCATTTGTTATTTTGTATTGGTGGGGGGCTTTGAGCTAATGATGTTGTCTTGATTACAATTAAGCTAACCCATTCTGTTATGCAGAATCTTTTGGGAATCAAAAAATTTTCAAGGACATACTGATAAGGTGGAACCATGGTATGGAACTGCATATTCCATTGAAAAAATCACTGCCTCAACAATTCAGGTTCGTTTTAGGGAAAATTGTGCTCGATTTTTAGACTGGATTATTAACTTGAACTGTTTATTTTTTGCACTTTGGGGTTTGTTATGACCACTTGCATAGTGAAATTTCCTGGAAAGAGTAGAACTTAACGGTCCGATGTATGTTTGTATTTGCAGGGGTGGGTGCTTTCCGCTCCTAACGAAAATGTGCATCTTCCAGCTCCTAACAAATTCATTCCAACTGACTTGTCTCTTAAAGTTGCGCCAGAGAAAGTAATGCATATTTTTCTTTCTTATGTACTTACCTACGATTTTCTCCATGGTTTTAACTGGACTAAATGATTGATACTTTGAAGCAGGTGAAATTTCCAGTTTTGTTAAGCAGGTCTTCTTATTCAGCATTATGGTACAAGCCAGATACATTGTTTTCCACACCAAAGGCTTATGTTAAGATTAATTTCAATTGCCCATATGCTGGAAACTCTCCTGAGGCTGAAATTTTGACGCACATTTTCACTCAGCTATTGATGGACTACTTGAATGATAATGGTGGGTTGTATGTAGTTTTAAGCTTAGTTTGCTTTATTCAAAGTGATTTATGTTTTGGTGTTTCTATTCAGTTGCTAAATTCAGGTTGAAGACATGCTTACTGTATTTTATTTTTCAGCTTATTATGCTCAGGTTGCTGGTTTGTATTATAGCATAAGCCATACAGATGCCGGTTTCCAGGTATTTGGGTTTAGTATAATTAAGTTTAAATCTACATTTTTATGATTGATTTAGATAAAAGTCATCATTTAAAACTTACCTATAGGGTTATTGATTCATAGATTTTAGGTGTAAGGTAAGGAAATGATTACCTAAACTTGTTGATATATTGATGTTCATTATTGAGATATTGATTTTATGGTAGTATTATTTGTTAGTATCCTTTGGGGTTATGATAAGAGTACATTCCTATTTAGATTATATATCTCTCATGCGCATAAATAGTTGTTGAAACCTTTTCGTATCAATTAGAGAATATTCAGATTCAAGTTGGTATATGAGCCTGGTTCGAAAACCTAGTTTTTTCTTTGGGTTAAGCCACCGTCAAGGCTAACCCTAGTTTAGTTACAGGGTGTCATAGGGACACTATCATCTTGACCAAAGTCTGCCACTGCCGTCACTGCCTCCTCTGCCGCCGTTGTCTCCGCTGCGTCGTTGCCTCCACTGCCATCATTGTCTCCTCTACCGTCGCTGCCGTCATTACCTCCGTTGCTGTCGTAGTCTCCGCTGATAATTTCACTCTTATTTCTAAGTTGTCGTCTCCTGAAATACCTCACAACACTACATTTGCTAATGGTTCTAAGACACATGTTAATGCTATTGGTCAAGCTTAGTAAGCTTACCCGCTCTCTCAATTGTTCAATAACTTTTTCTTCCGGCTTTTTCTTTATACAAGATCGGAGTATGGGAAAGACGATTGGAACAGAATATGAATCACAAGGTCTTTATTACCTCCAATATCAATCATCCACCACATGTGGTGTTTGTGCATCTCCAGATATCATCCATTTGGGTCATCCTAGTTTGGATAAGTTAACATTAATGGTTCCTCAATCTTTCACATCTAATGTCTTTGAATTGTGAAGCACGTCAGCTTGGAAAACATGTTAGAGTTTCTTTTCAAAGTAATGACAATAAAAGATTCATGTCTCCATTTGATATCATCCATTATGATGTTAGGGGTCCTAGTCACGTGTCATCTATTTTGGGATACATATATTATTTAATTTTATTGATTATTTCTCAAGATGCACCTGGATCACTTTATTAAAAGATCATTCATAAATTTGTCCTCTACATCATTCTTTGCTTCACCCACTACATCTAGTTCTACAAAAGGTGTTACTACTTCCGAGGTGATAACTATTCTTTTATTTGATCCATTTGTCTCTGCTCATAATTCTTCAAAGTCACAGGATTAACCCGAGTTTGGCTCTAGTGATTCATCTCCAAAGACTTGCTACCGACTCTAGTGATTAAGATATTGTTCCAATTTCTTCTCCTGCTGTGGTCCCACCTGAGCCTTCTGTTGATTTACCTATTGCCCTTCTGAAAGATAAAAGATTTACTTCTTCTCATCCTATTTACAATTTTGTGAGTTACCATCGATATTCTCCCTCCTACTTTGCTTTGGTTTCTGCCATTACATCTGTCTCAGTTCCTAAGACATTTCATGAAGCATTATCTCATTCAAGAGGAAACAAACCATGATTGATGAGATGATGATCTTAGACTAAATAATACTGAGAATCATGAATTTGAAAGCACAGTAACCCGGTTAAATTGATTATTATATCAAGGAAGAATAATGTTGACAAAATTTATGACTCCTCCACTCATTATAATGAACTCGAGCTTTGTTTATGCATCAGCTCTTATGTTTCTTAACTAAAGATTCTGCTAGTTGCTATTTTTTCTGCTGCTGTGCATGATAAATTTGTGTAGGAATATAATATAAATGGAAATATAATCAGATGAAGTCTCTTTCCGTTTTTTTGGATGATTGCATAATTGAGAAATTTCATCTTTTTACAGGTGAATCTCCTTGGTTATAATCACAAATTAAGGATTCTACTTGAAACTATTGTTGAAGAGATTGCAACATTCAGAGTGAAAACTGACAGGTTCTCAGTTATCAAGGTACTGTTCAAGGCTCTTCTCATTTGACATTTAGTTAGTTTGTCGTTGCCCTTTTAGTCCCCGGCTCATGGAGAAAAAAATAAGACCAAACCCGTTCTCATGTTGGCAACGAAAGAATAAGAGCCCATGGGCCATGTTCAATATTTGAATTATGGTGTATCCATTTCAGTATGTCGTCTTCTTTATATTTAGTTTATTCAAATTTATTTATTATGTTTTATTTATTTTTATCAGGAAACGGTGACCAAGGAATACCAGAATTTCAAGTACCAACAACCCTATCAGCAGGCTATGTACTATTGTTCTTTGATACTACAGGATCAAACCTGGCCTTGGGTAGAACAGCTAGAAGTACTTCCTGCCCTTCAAGCGGAAGATCTTGCTAAATTTGTGCCAGTAATGCTCTCAAGGACCTTTTTAGAGTGCTACGTAGCAGGTTTTTAGGCCCTCTCTCTCTCTCTCTCTCTCTCTCTCTCTCTATATATATATATATATATATATATATATATATATATATATATATATATATATATATATATATATATATATATATATATATATATATATATATATATATAGTTGGCTAGATACTTTTATTTGAGTTGGAGTGACATTTCCTATACAGGAAACATTGAAAGCCAGGAAGCAGAGGCGATGACCGTGCACATAGAAGATGTTCTTTTTAAGTGTTCAAAACCTTTATGCCAACCTTTATTCCCATCTCAGCATTTGACAAATAGGGTTGCTAAGCTTGAGAGTGGCATAAATTACTTTTACCCTTCAGAATGTCTTAATCCCAATGAAGAGAATTCTGCTCTAGTGCACTATATACAGGTAAACTTGCTTGTTTATCGTAGTTGTTTGATGTTCATTTTTATTAATGTATGTTTGGCTGCCCAGACCGAATTCTGTTAGACCCACAGTTATTAAGGAGAGGAGAGGATATGTTGGGAAATATTAAAAAAAACTCTCAATATGGGCTGGAATATATTAGAATGAATGGAAAGGTGGAATTGGAGATTTGCGGAGTGTGGTTTTATAATAATGGGGAATGAGGTGAGGTGGTTATAAAGGGAATGAGGGGACACAGTGGCATGGAAATATTTTGGGTTAAGGTTTAGGCAAGTTGTATGGCTTGAGGAGAGGATTATATCCCATTTTGTTCTTTCTCTTTTCCGCATTTCTATATTTGATTTATATTTTACAGAGTTGCAGAGGGATAGATCTCAGTTTGTGTAACTAAGGAGCTGAGCTCTACTATTTTTCTGTTTCTGTTATAAAAAATAGTTTCCATCAGATTCTATCAATCTATAAATATTAATGTTTTGGATAGAATATCTCTGTCTCATGTAGTTTATTTTGTCTATTCATGCATTTCCAAATCACTGTGAACAACTTCCGAGTAAATTTGCGCAAACCTAGTTTGTAAACATATACTGATTATTCAACAGTATATTCAATAGTATATTGCTTTTCTTTAATCTAGTCATGGGAATGGAGTCTGGTTAACAATTTCATGGGGCCCCAACTTCAATATTAAGTTGTTCATAGTCTTAACAATTTCATGGGGGGCCTAACTTCAATATTAAGTTGTTCATAGTCTTGTTATGAATTTCATGGGGTCCTAACTTCAAATATTAAGTTGTTCATAGTCTTGTTATGAATTTCATGGGGTCCTAACTTCAATACTAAGTTGTTCATTTGAATTACTGGGAAAAAAATACTATTCTATATCTAAGGACAATATGCTCCTTAATATATTTTGCCCCTGCCCTTTATCTGCCTTACGGTGTCACATTTAACATGTTTTTAGACATTTTTGGCATTCTCAATGTGGCTTAGACCTCATCTTGCTGAATAACTGAAGTTATGTTGCATGCTTTTTTTTTTTGTAATAATTTTGTAGGCAGACGACTAGAATTCTCATTCTTTTGTGTTTATGTGAAGACTAATTTTCTCCTACCTTTTGGCCTTATCATTTGGTAGGGCGAATTGTTCATTGTATCTTTTGAAGCTGCCTTACTTGTAACCCTCTCGATAAATCTGTAGGTTGGTCGAGATGACTTTAAGCTGAATGCCAAACTTCAGCTTTTTGCTCTTGTCGCAAAGCAACCGACCTTTCACCAGCTTCGATCAGTTGAGCAGCTGGGGTACATTACTGTGCTCATGCAGAGGTCTGTCATCTGTAGCATCCCTAATATTCATACTCAGCATGAAATGATTACACTTGTTTTTAACTTCGGTTTGAACTTGTCTAGGAATGATTGTGGTGTACGTGGACTACAGTTTATCATTCAGTCCACAGTAAAGGTATTTACCCATTTGGAATATAGTAGATAATTTATAACTTAAATTCTACAACCTTGTTGCTAAATCCTATTACTCACTTTTTAGGCTCCTGGAAGCATCCAAGAGAGAGTTGAGGCATTTCTCAAGATGTTTGAGACCAAGCTTAACGAGATGACAATTGAAGAATTCAAGGTTTGATTGATAGTTTTAATGATACTTCAGTTAGTTGTCTTCTAGACCTGTTGCACTTCAATCATGATTGAATACTTCCCCATTTTTTGGCCAGATACGCAAGAGTTACTCCTTATGTTTGTGTTTTGAATTTACTTTTCACTTGAAGCATGGGTTTTTTTTTTGGTCAAGTTGAAGCATGGATTTATTTGTGTATTTCGTGTACTTAAAATTAGGAATTCATACACATGCGTTCACGTCTTAGAATTTTGGTATTTCGTTATGGTCATTTCTTTGAACATGAAGAATTCCTAGAACAACTGTGTATAAACAGATTCAAATGAATAAAGATTGCAAACAAATGATGGGTTTATTATTGGTGTAGAAGAGAGATTGAAAGAGAAGATGCAAAATGTATATAATGAAGGTTTTAACTTGCACTCAAGACTACTCCAAAGGAGCACTCACCTTTCACACTAAATCATTCTCTAGTCACTAAATTTGATATTTCATAGCTATCTTCCCCTCTTCCAATTGAGAACTATTTAAAGACTTTCTTAGAAAAACCAAATTTACAACACTTATCAACCAACTAACAAACTTATCAACTTACTATCCAACTTCTAGTTATCTTCTTAACTCCAATCCTAACAGACTCCCATCAACACAACCTTGTTCTGAAGATTGCAATCCACAAAAATTGTTTTTGGGTTGTAGAGTTGTTAATGTCATTGTTGTTGGTGTTCTAGGGGTTTGGAGCTCAACAACAAAATAGGGACAATACAACTTACAAGTCATGGAGGATGATACTACTTCGATACCACATTGACGTTATAAGAAAGAAGAGAAAAGAGTGAATAATGTAGTTTAGAAATTATAATAAGCTGAAGCATGTCAAATTATTTTTAAGTGTATGCAAACTCTAATAGAAGAGTGTATGCAATGAGACATCTACATAAATTTTTATAATCATTACCATAGTCTGTGTTGTTAATTGTGTTCTGAATAGCAGTTATTCACCTGGCTTCTGAATTGATTGTATGCAGAGTAATGTAAATGCTTTGATTGATATGAAATTAGAGAAGCACAAGAACTTGAGGGAAGAATCAACCTTTTTCTGGCGAGAGGTTAATGATGGTACTTTGAGATTTGATAGGAGAGACTTTGAGGTATGACTGCTAACTTCTAGTTCTCATTTTGAAGCTCCTTTTGTGAATTCCCCCTTCCCCAGGGTCTTTGCTACGTCTGTTTGGGTTTGTAGGTGCGTGGGGAATTTGGCTTGGAATAAATACTGTAACTCAGAATACGAGTTAATGATGAGTTTTTAGCTATAGCATATGCTTGACCAGGATTAGTGATTCTATTTTGTGGCTTTGGAACAGATTGAAGAATTAAGGAAGCTCACTCTTGAAGAATTGATAGATTTCTTCAATGAATATGTCAAAGTTGGTGCTCTTCGAAAGAGGACTTTAAGTGTACGCGTTCATGGAAAGCTTCATTCTTCTGAATACAAATCAGAAGCTTCAGAACCACACTTGGCTAGAATAGATAACATTTTTGCTTTTAGAAAATCACAGTCTCTTTATGGTTCATTTAAAGGTCTTTCTGGGCAGATGAAATTGTAGCCAGTGGATCTTTTAGGTTTGTAAACTTCTTTAACTTATCCAAACACTTGAAAGAGTTCTTTGTAATATCAGTTAGTTTGAGCGAAAGGTTTTCTTTTGAACAAAACGCTATTCTTCTAGTACAACTTTTTTTTTCCAGGCCTAATATATTAGTTAATGAGAGAAACCCAAGTGTATTAGTCATAACACAATATACCTTTTTATTTCTTTTTTCTCCTTCTCTTGCTGCACATTGTTTCGGTTTTTCCCGGTATACCACACAGCTCTCAAGCTTTTCACAAACTACGATCTCCTTCATCCTCTCTCTCTATTTCTATTGTCTTTCTCTTTTTCATGTATTTAATTTTTATGTTCTCCTCTTCGCTATCCAGTCTACTTTATTTTAAACAAAGTATATATTTTCCATTATCTCAATCTCCACTACATTTTTCAATACACAAATTCTTTAAAAGGAGGTAGCTTGAATATGGATCTTCTTAAGAGGCATGATACAAAACAACCAGAGATTTGAAAAGATAAAATCAAAGTTAGACATTTTTTATTTTGTATTATAATTTTTGTGTTTGTTTTTGAATCTGTAGAGTTTTAACATAAGTATTATTTATTGATTTTTTCTTAATCTTTTAGTCCTATTCCTATTCTACTTTTTATTTACTGTAGATGCAGCGGTGGGTTATTATATTAAATGAATAAGATATTTTTTATAGTAGTAATAATTTATTAGGTAAATTAAGATAATAATTCTTGAATGTATTTTTTGGTAAATAAAAGATAAAAATAATTCAACTAAAATGAATTTTGGTTTTATCATGAAATGTATTTTTTGTATAATTTTTTTAATATATTTGTTGTTGATTAGTAAAAAATATTTTTTAAATTTAACCAGAAGATGGAGTTGTAAAAAAATAACATATAAATATTTGGCATAAATAAAAATAAATTTAGTTATTCTTATTATTATGCTATAACAAATCAATAGTAAAAATAATACATTTATTAATTGAACATTTATATGTAAGAAATCTTTAAAATAGAAATAAAATATAAATTACTTCTGTTCTTATTGGATTTAAAAGAACAATATCCGCAAAGAAAAAGAAAGTTTGAGAAAACATTGAAAATAAATGAGAGAATACATTTTAGAGAAAAAAAAGAGATAAGACACATTAATTTGTTTTAAGTGAATAAAGGAAGAGTTAAGTAGAAATATAATAGTAATTACTTACTTGTGTTTTTCTTGGATTTAAAAGAACAATGTGCCTGCAAAGAAAAAATTAGAGATAAAAAGAGAGAATATAATTTTGAAAAAAAAAAGAGAGAAAATATTAGAGATGAAAAGAAAAGAGAGAAGATTATAGATGAAAAGTGAGGATACAATTTGAACAAAAGAGAGAACATATGTAAATTTATTTGAACTGAAAAAAGAAGGAGTTAAATTGAAAATAAGTGATCAAAGAGAAAATTGAGAGAAAACATAAAGTTATTGATGTGACATAAATGTGATAGCTAGTATAAAATGTCAGCATGTGCTTCAAAGTGTAAACAAGTTAGATTAGATTGATTTGTGGACGTATATTTGATCAGAAAGATAACTGGAATCACACCTCTATTCTCTAAGGTGTCTTTTTAGCCTTTGCATCTCTTCTGCGTCAAAGTCGAAAGCCTCATGCTCTCTCTTACATTAAAATAACTTCTCCTCGGGGGAGGTGCTTGTAGTTAACACTGTAGGCTAGAAAGCAAGAAAAGTGATTACACGTTAAGTATTTAGGAACTGTTTGTTTTGTTTTTTTTTTCTAAAAATGATTTTATAGTATAATATAGTTTTGTGTAAATTTACAAATAATTTTATTATAAAAATTTGATTTGAATATTTATTTTTAAAATATTATTGTTTTAGATATTTTATTATTTTATTGAATATCAAATTTAAAAAATTATTTAATTTTGAAGATGTTTTAAATAATTTTTTATAAAAATTATTTTTGATATACAACTCTTTTAAAAAACTGCGATTTTGACTATGTTTTGATTTTTAATGTATGTTTATGTTATAGAATATTAAAATTAATCTTTCAATTTAGAAAAAATAATATTAAAAAAATTAGTAATATTTAAAAAAATAGTTTTATGAAATCTATTTTAAAAAATATAAAAAATATATTTTTTTAAAGCTGAAACAACAAAGACAATATATCGTTATTATGTGTTATATAAATAGAGAGACTAAAATTAGTTTTGTTATTAGGGTCTTTGACAAGATTGTGAGTCTTGCTCATACGTATCCTTAGGTATGATGAGGAATTCAAAGTTACTTAGTTTTTAGAAAGACAAATGTATTTTTGGATATTTTACTATATTGTTTGATGAGACATTGAATTTTGCTTTTATGTATCCCCTGGTGCGATGATGAATTCAAAGTTATGTAATTTTTAGTAGAAAACCATGTATGTGTTGGTTAATTTTAGTGAACGATGTTTGGGTTGCATTCTAGTGGTTAAATGTCATATGTATGCTCGTGCACGAGAGGCTTAAGCACAAGGGCCTAAAGAAACAAACAAAGAAGGAAAACAAAAACTGGGGTGCACTGAGTAAAAGGGCCATATGAATAAAATAAAATGAAAAGGCCCAAAGCAAAGAGTCAAAGATTAACTCACTCCTGAAGCGCCTGATTTGTTAACCATTAGGGGTCAACGTGATCCAATGGTGTAAAGTTGAAGGCGCATGCTGATACCTTGGAGGCTCTCTTTATAGGAGCCATAGAGTCAACTATTAAGTCAACAAATTTGTGGGCTCTGGGAGTGCCACATGTGTCAAATTGAAGGGGTCCAAAACAAAATGGAAAAAACAGAATTATATCCTCATTTTCTCATTCTTTTTTCTCTCTCCCCTTCACTTGTTCTCTGAACTCTCTCTCTCTTTGTCTCTCTCTTCAAAAACACACTCACACACGCATCCTTATTAAAATATGGATTAAAAACACCAAAAGTACATGATGAACATCTCAAATGTTCATCATCCCAAAACCCATATTCCAAAAAACTACCTCAAAACCAAGAAATACAAACATAAATCCTAGCTATTTCATTCCTCTAAACACAAATATGCCATCAAAATCAACAACCAAATGCATATTCAATCGGATCAGGAGTCCCAAATTCCAGAAAAGTGATTACACGTTAAGTATTTAGGAACTGTTTATTTTGTCTTTTTTTCTAAAAATGATTTTATAATGTAATATAGTTTTGTGTAAATTTTTTTACAAACAATTTTATTATAAAAATTTGATTTGAATATCAAATTTTAAAAATCATTTAATTTTGAAGATATTTTAAATAATTTTTTATAAAAATCGTACAACTCTTTTAAAAAATTGCGATTTTGCCTGTATTTTGATCTTTAATATATGTTTATGTTATAGAATGTTAAAAATTTTTAAAAAAATAATATAAAAAAAATTAATAATATTTAAAAATAATTTTATAAAATCTATTTTAAAAAATATTTAAAAATATATATTTTTTTAAAGTTGAAACAACAAAGACAATATATCGTAATATGATAAGATAATTAAAGTAACTATAACAATCAAAAAAATAAAATCATATAGTAAAGTTTTTACTTAAGGTATGTTAGAACATTATGAGTGGTACTCTTTCTCACAAGCTTTCTAATCCAATGTAAACACGAAGGGGTGTTTATGGTCCGGTTCAAGCGGTTTTGACGGTAAGAATTTGAATCGGAAGAAAAAAAGTGTGTGATTCAATTGGATTTTAGAGATAAAATTGAACCAAATCAAACAAAATTAACGCGGGTTGAGATGGTTTGATTGATTCATTTTTTTATAAGATTTTTATTGAGTCATATATACACAGAGAACAACATAATTTTGTATTTAGTCATTCAGACATTACCAAATAACAACAAAACTCATCATACTTGGACAAAAACTTCTCATTCAATATATAAAAATTAGATTAAATAAAATTAGAATAAAAAAAACATAAAATAGTACCATAAAAAATCAAAAATATTATAATGAAACAAAAAAATTAAGGAGATGCACACAACACTTCACAAGCCATCCATTCACCTCATTTTTTTAAATCTAAAAATGGTCTAGAGATGCATCTACGGAATCACCCTTGAAACATTACAGAGATACATCTCCAGATTAATCTCTGAAAGCATCTTGTGCTTCACAAGTGAACTATTCACCCCATATTTATCAAAAAATGGATCGGAGATGCATCTTCCTAAATTATTAGAGGTAATTTCATAGATGCATATCCAGAATAGCCTCAGGAGTTTTTGCATTGGCAGTAAGTGTCCTAAATTGATATTATTTTTACCAAATGATGATTATACTAATAATGATTATCCAATGATGATTATACTAAGGATATATTAACACCATATTAATTATACTAATGTAATTCAAGGATGTCTAATATAAGTTCAAATATTATCATGATACATAATTTGTTCAAAAAATACAATTGTTACCAAAATACAAATATAAATAAACTACTGTGTATTTCTAACACCCTTGTTTCTCCTCTTCCGTATGTACCTTAAGGAATTTTGTGCCTCGAGTAAGATGGTCTACAAGACGGTCATACTAGAATTGTCTTCCAGAATGTCTCCTCTCTCAATGGCATATCTCGCAATCGTCGCAATATGCTAAAAAACCGACAATAGGTCCATTGTATGGTCATCGCTAACCCGCTCCTCTTTTAACATCTCTTGATAAAATGGTCTAGGTGGAGCTTATACGACATCTGGTGTCATGTACGGATGTGAGACTGGATAGAACCATTAAATGCAGATATATGCATAAGCACGTGGATTAGGAACCGACACATGGTGTGCCTTAGCTAGTACCAGATGACTATATAAATTATCAAGTATGGCATCAAGATCTCTACAGTGGAATATCAGAGGAGCAGACACTAAGGAAAGTCTTGGAATAATCTAAAGAAATCCAAAATGGCGCATGACCCGCTCAAGAAGATGTGGATACACCAAGCTCAACCCACAAGCCAACCATATAAAGTATGAGGATATGTCGTCCAAGGGACACATCTGACAGTGGCCGTCGTATGGGCAAAATCATATGTTATATGCTACAATACGGTCAGTAAACACCTGAAATGGCTTTATCGCCTGATTCCCTATATACGGGGCAAGGGTGCAATCACGTGGCCAATCCTTAGTGTAGGCCATCTTAGGTTTCCACCCGGATATGTGAAGAAAGATAGATATGATCTACGCCTGAAAATGATTATGATAAAATATTAGTAACAAGTGTAATACACATGTTATGAAAATATTAGTAACAGGAAAAATTGCAAATAAATTAGTGTAACCACTATGCAACTTCTAATCATCTGTCTTGTCTTCCAAAGACAAGCTTCACCCAGTTTGGAGTACAAATAAACCAAACATACGGCCCCCTAGTTGCACTCGTGGATCCGCTCTAAATCGGTGAATTATGTCACGTAGAGTACATCGCCGTAGGTTGCACTTTTGTCCATAAATATTGTTGTGCCAAGCAAGTAAAGGAAGTATGACATCAATGCACATTGCTTGTGGAACAAAACCCACTCGTCATCATCTTCGACATCCGCTTCCGTAACCAAGTGGTATTTGTACAACTCATCCAAGTATGAAAAACAGGATTGAGTGCCTCTTGTGGCATCAAACTCTCCTTGGGCCTCACGTTCACCATCAACTCAAATGCCTCATCTCTATTGATACATGGATGGTTTAGTAATATTCCCATAATAGAAAGATGCAAAAGGCTTGAGATATCATCAAGGGTGATGGGCATATCATCTTTAGGGATGTGGAAATATGATGTCTCCTTGTTCCATCTCTCCACAAAAGCCTCCAACATGCCATGGTTAATGACCTTATATCTATTGGAGCATAAACATGCCATCAAAGAGTAACGAAAAACATCTTGAAACCACGTGTCTTCATTCTATTCCAAGTTTAAAATCTTCCCAACATGGTTTACATATTTTATCGTCTCATGTGTAAATGGCAAGTCAAATAGTATGAAACAGATGCAACATAAAAGTAAATAAATACACCTTTTTTCCCACACATGCCTAGCAGCATGTTCTGCATATAAGCCCCATAAAAAACTATCAGGAACAGGATCAGCAGCAACAACCATAGGTTCTTCCTTTTGAGTTTCAGGGACTTCATAAGGTGGAGGGTCAACAGGAGACACGTGTACTTGGGATGTCAAAGTCCGAGACACACGTCCATGGGAATTAAACTCATCTACATCAAACGAACTAGCACTAACTCGTGGCCTCGAGCGCACTGCCCTACCCTAAGAGCGAACACATGTTAAGATACACGATTGTGTCTCACCCTATCCTAGTTTTCAGCCATTTTTCCTATAATACAAAACATAAAATAATATCAAATCAAGGCAAATTAAATTTGGAGATGCATCTCCATAACCATAAATGCAAAATCCAGAAAAATCTGGAGATGTATCTTCGTAAAAATGTTCGATAGCAGAAATTCCAGAAAATGCAGACTATGCCCTAAACACCCACAAATTTGTATGCATGTCTAAAAAAGTACCTATTTTGAATGTAACTATAAGCTAATGCATTTTAAACAACCTATTTTGCCTAAGACATGCATCACTACTCAAAAATAGAAACAAAATGAGAAACTTATCGATTGAGAGTTATTGTGTGAAAGCTTGAATGAAGTGAATGGAATTGATGTAGAAAGGTGATACCATATGATGCAGTCAGAAACACTAGGGATTAGCAAGCTCTAAACCGAGAATAGGAACACAGGGTTGCAAGCGTAAAACGTGTCAGATAAGCTCGGGAATCCACTAGATAAAGAAAATACTGAATTTTATTAAATTAAAGATAATCCTGATAGCCACTCCCAAGAGTTTTTAAATACAGAAAAAAGGAACCCTAATGGGCTTTTAATCCAAAACATAAATAAAAGGGAAAATTACGTAAAATATTAAAATGCTTTCAGACGTGTGATTTCTTATTCGATCTGCACAGTCAGCCTTCCTGCATCAGTCTCCTCCACATCTGAAATTTGATGTCCATGTCTAAAGTAATTGACTTAGGAACCTCGTGAAGACGCAAACCCTCCATGAAAAACAATTTGACTATGTTGGACGCATCAATAGTCTTCTTACAAACAATGAAGTGTGTCATCTTGGATAATCTATCTACCACAACAAACACATAATCTACATATCACTTTATACGAGGCAAGCCTAACACGAAATTCATGGCTAAATCTTGCCAAATATCATCAGGAATAGGTAAAGGCATATAAAGACCAGTATTTTGAGACAGGCCTTTGGATACATGACAATTACAACACCTTCTAAGTATAACACCAACATCCCTTCTCAAGTGTAACCAATAATATCTCTCCTCCAGGCAAACAATGGTCTTGTCTCTACCCAAATGACAGCTAAGACCACTACCATGCATGTCTCAAATTAGCTTCTCTTTTAAAGAGGAACAAGGAATGCATAGTCAACCCCTTTTAAAAAGATAGCCCTCTCGAATATGAAAATCTGCAGAATGATGTTTTTCATTTCACTTGGCCCATAACTCCTTGAACCCAACATCAATTTCATATAAATCTTTCATGCACTCAAACCCTACCATCTCTTACCCTAAAGTACATTGTTACCTTGTTAAGAGCCCATGTCTTATGCTAAATAATAAAACTCACCCACTGAGCATGTACCTTGTTTATCACCTTTTGGCTATGAAGAAACTTCAAGGCTTGATGGCCAAAGAACAAAGTGAATTCCTTCTAAACCAAATAACTTTGCCATTGGCGTAGAGCTTTAAAGACTGCATATAATTTATGATCATAAGTACTCCATTTCTAGAGAGCATCGCTTAATTTTTCGCTCAAAAATGCCACTGGTTTCTTCTCCTGAGACAACACAACTTCTATTCCCATTCCACTAGAGTCACATTCAACTTAGAACACTTTGTCAAAATCCAGAAGTGCTAATACTGGCGTGATATACAGCTTCTCCCTATTAATGCAAAACTCAGCTCTTGCTCAAACCCCCAATTGAACTTCCCTTTCTTTAAACGTTCAGTAATAGGTGCAATGATAGCACTGAAGTCCTTGATATAACTCCTATAGAAGGTGGTCAGACCATGAAAGCTACAAACCTTAGTCACGGATTTAGGTGCAGGAAAATCTCTGATAGCACTCGCCTTATTTTCATCAACCTGAATCCCTTCTTCACTAATAACAAAGCCTAGGAAAAGTAATTTGTTGGCGATGAATGTGCATTTTTTCAAATTAATGTACTATTGGTTCTCCTATAAGCCTTGCAACACATGTTTCACATGCTCCAGACTTCTTTGTCTTACTATAAATTAGAACTTGATTCATAAATCTCACGAAGGTGCTAAGGGCATTTGACAATCCAAAAGGCATCACTAACCACTCATACAACCCATCTTTTCTCTTGAAAGTTATTTTCCATTCATCTCTAAGTATGATTTAGATATGATGATATCCACTACGCATATCTATCTTCGAGAACACCTTAAAACCTGACAACTCATCAAGCATGTCTCCCAAACAGGGAATTGGGAATCGATACTTGATAGTTATCTAATTTATGGATGTTGTCAACACACATTAACCACCGATTCCCCTTCTTAGGGACTAGAATGACTTGTATTGCACAAATACTCATGCTTTAATGAATGAATTCTTTTTTTAACAAATCTTCACTTTGCTCCCTAAAAATCTCATTATCCTTAGGGCTCATATGATAGTGAGGATGTTTTGGTAGGCTAGACCCCAGATTGGGGTCAACTTGATGTTGAATATCCCGCATAGGAGGAAATTATTTGGTGGTTCCTCTACGAACAACTCCTTGAAATCCTCTAGGATCTCTAGCACTTCTTTTGGAATTGTTCGTTTCCTCCTTTATCGCACTCATCATCCCTTTAATCACCATTTGATAGAAACATCCAGTTTCTTTAATAGCCTCATAAAGCTCTGTGTCAATTTTATGTGTGTCCCTTGTAAACATCATCATGTTATCCCATCATCGATAAGTGATATCATTATAAAACTGCCAAGGTCTACCAAGTAAAATATGACAAACATGTATATCAAAAACATCACAAATTACCTCCTTTTTATAATGTTTTTCGATATAGATATGAACCCTGCAAACTAGTGTTACTTGAACCTGAAAGCCTTTTCTTATTTAATTGAGGTTGTAAGGCTTCTCATGGGGTTCCGTGGACAACTTCAAACCATCTACCAGTTTCTACGACACCAGATTCTCCGTGCTTCCATTATCCATAATCATATTACACACTTTGTTCTTGATAGAATAATGTGTTTCCCCTTCATTTTTGGATGCACGTAAAAGTCTCTATTACACAAAATTGACATGCTCATTAGATTCCTCCTCTGCAAACTCAACCTTGGCATGTTCATCATTCTCAACTGTAGGATCTTCTCTTTCCTCATCTTCCTCTCATTCTTCCGCAACAACAATGACTCTCCTTGTTGAACAAACATTTGATATGTGACCTCTTACGTTACAACGATAACACGTGTTTATATTAGGTTTAACATATAGTTTCCTTTGGATTGGTGATTTAACCTGCTGCACACTATAAGAGCTGCTAGCTCCCTTATTCTTAGGGTTGGAATCCCTGGTTATTGCATTATTTTTCTTATCACCTACTAATTCAAATTTATTATAGGGTGAATATCTTCTAAAAGGTAAGAAATTTCTAGGGGATTTATCCATCGATTCTTCCTTCAAAGCTGGATTGGATGCCTCAACCACGGTTCATACAGTCTGCAAACCCATTTTCTCTTGAAAATATCCCTTTAATCCACTAGAATATGGATGAGGAGATGGTAGCTGCTAAAGAAGTTTCTAAGGCTAAGTTAGAGCCTGCCGGGAATTAAAATAAGGCAACTACTGATAAACACATGAGAGTTAAAGTTTTCAATGTAGGATACAATCTGGCGGTGTTTCTGCATTAAAATACCTGAAGAAGATTCTCGACAAGTTTGATATGTCGAATTCAAAGCCTGTTCTAACACCGACTAATCCTCAATTCAAGTTGAGTTTGATTGTCCTAGTACTTAAGTTGTAAGAGCCTATATGAATAACATTCCATATGTTAATATAGTAGGTTATTTGATGTATGTTATGGTTTGTACGAGGCCAGACATAACGTACAGAGTGAGTCTTGTAAGCAGGTATATGGAAAATTCTGAGAAGGTGCACTGGAAGCATTAAAGTGGATTCTAAGGTACATAAATAGGTCTCTAAGCAAAATACTTATTTATGGTGGAGCTTGCGGTGATGATAACAAAGTCGAAGTCGAAGGATTTGTCAACTCTGGTTATGCAGGATGTATGGATTCTATAAAAAATTATTTATGAATATGTGTTCACTATGTTTGGCACAACAAATAGTTAGAAAGAAACACTTTAGAAGGTTGTTGCCTTATCAACCACTGAAGCGAAATATATTTCCATCACTGAAGTTATGAAAGAAGCATTGTGGCTTGAAGGTTTTGCTAATGAGCTGAAACTTTAAGGTCAAGTTATCATTGTTAAATGTAATAGTCAAAGTGCAATACATGTGTCGAAGAATCTGTCCTATCATGAGCGAATCAAGCACATCGATGTGAGGCTGCATTTCATCAAAGAGATAGTCGAGCATGGGGAAGTCCAACTGCTAGAGGTTTCGACTGATGACAATGTTGCTGATATGATCACCAAGAAATTGTCAAGCTGTATGTTTTTCCATTATATGTAGTTGATAAAGTTGCATGAAGAAAGCTAGTATGTTCCCTTGATGTTGTAGAGTTTGTTCCAAGGTGAAGATTTGTGAAAAAATTGGATCGAACTCTAGTCTCGACAAGGGTAACTTCTTGATTTGATAAAGGTTTATATGTTGGTCCTGTATGATGTAGTTGAAGTATGCTCAAGCATGCAGTAGTCGAAAAATGCTAGGACTGTTAGTATGTCGAATTGAATCTTTTGTTTAAGCTCAATTGTTTAAGTTAGCTTAGTAGTATAGAAATAAACTAGTTCTCTCTAGTTGTTGAGAGAAGAGTTTTGGTTGTTATTATTCACTTGTAATCTTTAAACCCTAATAGATAAAGTGAATAGTAAAATAGTTATAACAAATTCTGATTTTCTTCTTCTTCCCTCTTCTCTCTCTTTCGTAAAACCAAATAGGGTTTTTTGTGTTTGTTCAAGAAACTCAATCTTTCTCATATTTTGATTTGTTGTTGACAATATTAATTCACAACAGGAGAAAATTTAAACTGCATCCAAGAAGAAATAATACCAACTCAGTTTTATGAAAAAACAAAAGAATCATTGAGAGGAGCAAATGGTACCAAATTACAAGTATCTTATAAATTATAAAGTGCTAAGATTTATAAAGATCAAATATGTTATAATACTTATTTCCTTATTGTTAATATATTCATGAATTCATTATCTTAGGAGCTCATTTTTTATCTTTACTTTACCCTTTCGAGGTTCATAATACTGCAATAACAACTATTATTTTAGAAAGAGATGTTAGATTTGAATTTTTAGATCAACCAAAAATTAGAGATCTATACTCTATTTAAAATAAAGTCATATCTTATATTAATCAAATAGATATAAAAATAAAAAATATTAATTTCATTAATAAAGAAATATATTATAAAAAGATAGAAGAACAACTTCAATCTCCCAATATTCAAGAAAAAAAATTAAAAATATACAAAAAAAATTACAATAGATCTTTTTTCCGAACAATCCAATACATTTTTGAAAAAGAAAAGTTTATACTATCTCTCTACCTTATGAACCTAATTCTAACGAAGCACATATTTCTACTAAAGTCAAGCCAATATAAATAAATAAATAACATTTAGATTACTGAAGAAAAAAAAGAATATTTAGATAAGGATTTGATTAGGCCATACAAGTCTCCTTAGAGTTGCTGATCTTTTTATGTAGTTAATGCGTCAGAATTAGAAACAGGAAATTCTCAGTTAGTAATAAATTACAAATATTTAAATAAAGCATTACAATGGATTATGTATCTTATACCTAATAAAAAAGATTTGATAAACATATTACATAATAAAAGTATATTTTCAAAGTTTGATCTTAAATCTGGATATTATCTAATACAATTAAAAGAAGAAGATAAATATAAATTTGCTTTTGTGATGCATTTTGGTCACTATGAAAGGAATATCATACCACTAGGGTTAAAAAATGCACCTTATGAATTTCAAAATATTATGAACAATATTCATGATTATCTCTCTCTCTCTATCTCTCTCTCTCTCTCTCTCTCTCTCTCTCTCTCTCTCTCTCTCTCTCTCTCTCTCTCTCTCTCTCGCTCTCTCTCTCTCTCTCTCTCTCTCTCTCTCTCTCTCTCTCTCTCTCTCTCTCTCTCTCTCTCTCTCTCTCTCTCTCTCTCTCTCTCTCTCTCTCTCTCTCTCTCTCTCTCACTCTCTCTCTCTCTCTCTCTCTCTCTCAATATATTATAATAAATATATATATATATATATATATATATATATATATATATATATCTATATATATATATATATATATATATATATAATATATATATATATATATATATATGACATATTAGAAGGAGATGATTTAATGATCCAAATTGTCTTTCAATTAAATAAAATAGTTTTAAAAAATTATCATGTTTAGGGATACCTAATCCTAACGCCAACCTTATTGTTGAAACTAATACCGGAGACCTAGATTTTAGGGGGAATACTAAAGTAAATACTTCAAGACGTGAAAAAGGAACAAGTTGTTGGATATTGTTCTGGAACTTAGAACCCGACTCAGTAAAATTGTAGTACTTTTAAAAATGATGTTAAAAATATAGTTTCAAAACATATTTTTTATCAGATGGCAAGAATTTCTTTCTTATTTTGATATTGAAATCAAGCATTAAAAATTCATTACCAAATTTTTTAACCAGAGAATTTTTACAAGAAAAACATGAGTAAATTAAAAATCAGTCGATCCCAGAAATGATTATGACCCTCCAATTAAAGTTCAAAAAGACAAAGAAATAAGTTTAGATTCTCCATCTTTTGTTTCCAAAATTATCTCTCCTATTATATTTACTTCCATGACAACTATTAACTCTAGTTACTTAACAACATTAGCTTTTTGTCGCAACCTGAGAAAAGGAATGCGAAAAAAACAACCGGCGAGAAAGAAATGACAGAAGAGTCACCACCGCGCGTTATTCATCCCAAAGGAGGGAAAGGAAACGCTCGAAGTAAACTTGGAAAAAGGAAAGGAAAAGACAAGGTCTGGCAACCAAGTCTTGGGTTCGGGAGCCGATTATGCGAAGGGAAGGTATTAGCACCCCTACGCATCCGTAGTACTCTACGGGATCCACTTTTGTTGTTCTTGTCTAAAGGGTGCGTGTATATCTAATGTACTACTTACTAAAAGGGGGGTCAAAAGAAAATGACTCGCACAGATGTCACATCCACTGCATACGTATCTCATCTGAATATGAGAATCAGAGTCTTCGTAGCTCGGCTACCTAGGGGTTAAAGAGGAGTGTGCTCGCTAAGACATCGCGACTTATGCCTACGTATCTCATCTGGAATGAGAATCAGAGCAAGCCGTAGTTCGGCTACCTACGGGTTAAGGGTTGTGTTTTTGGGTGAACGACGTGACTACGCAATCTACCGGATGCTCGACCTTTGGAGACTTAATCGCCTGTCGTAGAAGGAGTAAATGTGTTCTTAGGAGAAGAAAAATCAATGAGTTGGGGTGTTTTAGGAATGCTCATGCAAAAAAGGAAGTCCTAGACGAAGGAACAATGCTACCTTAATTGACATGCAAACGAGAGACTGTACAAAGCCTAGAAATCTTATGGGGAAACAATCACACCATACAAAACATGTATCTTAAAGTAAACACGTCAACAAGGGGGCCCAAACATACATGGGTAGGGCTTTAGTCAAGAGGGGTCATATCAACCTCGACAAACAAGCCATGGAATAAGTAATCAAATGGGCTCTTAACCACTGACATTGAACGTCAGGGTGAGCAGATTAAAAGGGTAATGAGGATAAGACCTCATAGCTCTTAACCCTGGACAGGGTGAGCTTATGACAAAAAGTGGGGATTCAGAAAGGTGGAACCCTCTCCACTGACTGACCGGACAAAAGATCTTGGGCTTTTGTTCTGAAGCATCAACACGTAGTGCGAGCATAAAGAACGACACACTGAATAACGGGGGATTGATTATTAATCCCTTTTATCCGTAAATTGCCTCTTCATGGAGGTCTTTAGCACTGATGCCTCTTCTTGGAGGTCTTTGGGAACAAAAGTAAACAAACAAAAGAAAACATTGCCTCCTGTTGAGGTCTTCCAGCTAGGAAAGCGGTAAAATGCGGGAAAGGTAAAGGGATCAAGAGATCTACCACACGGATAAAGATCCGAAGTAATAACAGCTAAAGAAGCAAGAAACCCAGAGATCTCTCAAGCTAGCACCATCAAAGAAAGCGAGTCAGTACAGGTAGTCGGAATAAACCTCCAGGTGGTATCCCACAAATAAAGTGGAATGCCAAGCAAGCTATCCTTTCAGGAGTCATGTGAGCCCTCACAAAAAACTCAACAAACAGGTTAGAGTGACAAGATGGGGCGCAATCAAGAGTTGCCCCAAATCAAAACTGTAACCACATGAATCATGCCATTAAAATTCACAAAAAGCTCACAAAAAGCAACCAAGGATAGGAGGCATAAACCTCTTGTTAAACACATGCATCAAAAGGGTATCAAAATTCAAAGTCAGGGGCAAGGATCCACACATCAAGACATGACATACATACTAAAACATGTGCCCACATGCAAAACCTAACGATAATACCTCATACATTCAGAGCATTCAAATTGAAAGCATAGAGTAATAGAAATAGGGCAAACCTGATTGGAGAGGTCGAATGAAATTGAATTGCCCGGTTGGGTTTGCAAAGCAATCTGAGGGTTTATATGAGATGGAATTGGCCCTTTGCAGATGAGTTCCTTTCAGTCTCTGGAGGTTGCTCTGAACTCTGTTAGCTCTTCTCTCACTATCTTTTTCCCCAGGGTTTCTTGGGAGATGGAAGTCTAGAATTTATAACCTGATTTTTGTAACTTTGTGGGCTCAAAAAGAGAGAGGTCCAAGTCCAAGATTTTTCTTTTATTTTTTAATTTTTTTATTTTTTTTTTCGCTTTTCGTTTTTCGTTTTTTTCCGTTATTTTTTTTTCGAAACGCGTGGGCTTCGCCTAGCGAGCATGACAGTTCATGAACAAACTTTTGCTCCTTCAAGATTAACATTTTGACTGATGAATAGACCCCATTTGAACATGTTGGAAGTATCTCAAGCCATTCCCTTGTGTTGACTGATCACCCAGATAGGACTCACAAAGTGCCTTGGATGATATTCAAGCTTCTTGGATCTAATTCTGATTGACATGATGAAATGCAATATGAAATGTTAAATGACCTAAAAATGAATGCATGAATGAAGGGGGAAAATTTTGAGGTATTACACTTTTACCTCTCAAATTACTAGTACATTACCCAATCAAAATATTTACCCATCTAAATTAGTCATTTACACACCTCCTTATTCATTACCAAAATCATCTTGGGTTACTAAAGATCTATCAATTTCAATTTTATCTTTAGAGACACTTTACTATCCTCCAAACACCTCATTAGTGCAAAAATATTTTGAGATTTGTATTCCTGGATTTATCTTTCTCCCTAAAGATCAATTTAAAATTATTTTTTTTTACAATTTTATCCTAGTGGACTCTGAATCCATATCCCTTACCCATAAAGAACAAAATAAGATTAAGTTTTCCAAATTTAAGATTATTAAGGTTTTATCTCCTTCTGATTGGTTTTTTCCTTTACTCCTAAATATTATTCTTACTTTGATTATATGGACGTCTGGTTCAATTTTTTGTTTATTGAGCTTTTTAACCATACTTGATTTAACAAGATCTCTGTTAATTTTTTCAGTTGATTTGTCCAATAGTTTCAAGTTATTGGACCAACTTTGAGAACTTTTCTCAATTTATGTCGCAAAGGCTCTGTTAGATTTTTAAGATAAAACAACTTGTCCTAAATCTAAATCTCTATTATGCTTTTGTGGTTTTTTTATAAAATTAATTGGATCTCCTCTGGGAGTTTTCTACTGAATTACTTTGAGAAGGTTCTTCTTCCTCCCAATTAACTAGAAAATTTTCTATCAAATGGTGGTCGAAGTTCAATCCAGAATTACTTTTTCTATCAAGATTAGATAGTTGGTTTAAAGCGTATCTAGGGCTCTGCAAAAATACCCTTGTTACTAAATCAGACTCATCTTTTCATATGGATCGTTCCAAATTATTAGCTTTATTATCCACTACCTCTTACCATAGATGATTTTTAAGCAAGATTAAACAAGTAATATCGATATTATCAGAAAGTGACAGTGCCTCCAACATTTCAAATAATGTTAATGAAGATGACTGTTATAAAATACTAGATCTTTGAAGATAAGGAGCATCAAAATTACTCTAATTAGCATCAAGATAAGGATCATCATGATTACTCTAGTTAACATAAAGATAAAAATCATCAAGATTACTCTAGTCAACATGAAAATAAGGATCATTAACATTATTTTAGTCCACATGGGTTTCTCTTCTTTTGTTGGTTGCCCAAAATTATTTCTCAACCGTATTTCTTTTGAATTATTAGTTTTTATCCTTTTTCATTATTAGACTATGTGAGTCATACTTTTAATTATCGTTATGTTTTAGGGTTTGTCGTCTTGTAGTTATTGAAAGTCATGTGGATCATTATCTTTATATAAAGTATATGTTCGTTTAATTTTATTTTGAAGTCTGTAGTCATCCATCCTTTTACTATAAAAAGATATATTGAAATCTTTTACGCATTCAATTTTTTTGAGTCAGAAAACTTAGAATACTTGATTAGCCGATCTTTGTAAATATTTGCATAAATAAAACTATATCTTTTAATCTCTTAAAACATATTTTTTCGTGTTTACTTATACTCTTAATATACTCTTAAATCGAGCATGCATGCAAATTATTTCAAATACGGGTGGATTCGGTACGATGAACTTAAACTTTCACAATAATTCAAATGTGACAAGTTATGTCAGATAATGCATTTGAATCTCAACATATTTAAATTTTAAAGGTTAAATATGTTTCTAATCCTCTTAAATATCTCAAATTTTGATTTTAGTTTCTCAAAGTATTTCTTTCAAAGAATGGTCTGTCTAAAAATTTTCATCCACACTTTTTGTTCCTAATACTAAAAACATCGTTAAAACTGTCGCTAATTGCTACTCCCTCCGTCTCATAATAAGTGTTTTATTTGAAGTCTGCGCGGTTCTTAAGAAAATGATTAGATTTGTTGATTTTAATGATAAAATTATTATCATTTACTAAAATACCCTTATTTATTATAGTTAGTGGAGTGGTTGAAAAAAATGAAAGTTAGTAAATAGGGGTATAGCAGTGGAAAAAAAATAATAAATATTGTATTGATATTTTAAAAGAACATTTATTTTGAAACGTAATTTTTTTTTAATGAGACACTTTATATGAGATGGAGGGAGTAAATAATAAATCGTCGTAAAAATCATCGTTGATTTTATTTTAAAAATCGTCGCTAAATTGCAGGAGAGATAAAAAATATTGATATATTTTTTTTAAGAATATCATTCTTTAAAGAAAATATTTTATGAAAATAAAAACAAAACTTAACTAAAAAAGAATATCTTGTGTCATTAAAGCGTTTGACTAAAATAATAGTACTAGTAAGATATTTTAATCATGAAATGGGCCCATACACTTCAAAGCTTCCCACACCATTTTCATGTGCATGCCAGCGAAGGTCTGACCATCATAAATATATAGTGCGAGTGCATTAGGTAGGAAAGAAGCAAAAGTTGAATTGATCTAAGTATTGCTATCAAGAAAATTATACAGCTACAGAAGATAATATATATGGCAGAACATTTTGTGAACCAGGGAAAAGAATATGCAGATGCAAGACCAAGTTATCCACCACAGCTCTTTCAATTCATAGCTTCTAAGACTCTCTCTCACAATCTTGCTTGGGATGTTGCCACCGGAACCGGCCAAGCTGCTAAATCTGTGAGTCTCTCTTCTCAAAACCATATTTTAGTAGATCTTCTTTTATAGAACATTTCTCTGACAAAAAATAATTTGTGATTTCAGTTAACTACTTTGTACAAGAATGTTATTGCTACAGATGCTAGTGAGAAACAGCTTGAATTTGCGACCAAACTTCCTAACATACGATACCAACACACCCCATCAACCATGTCCATGACTGAGCTTGAACAAATGGTGTCATCTCAAGGAACCATAGACCTTGTCACCATTGCTCAAGCCCTTCACTGGTTTGACCTCTCATCTTTCTACAAACAAGTCAACTGGGTTCTCAAGAAACCCCATGGTGTCATTGCTAGTTGGTGTTACACTTCACCAAGAGTTAATGATGCGGTTGATGCTATGCACAATAAGTTATATTCTCTTGATGCAAAGCCTTATTGGGATCCAAGACGTGAGTTACTTGAGGATAATTATAGAAGTATTGAGTTTCCATTTGATCCTGTGGAAGGAGTTGATCATACGGGACCGTTTGAGTTTGAGGGTGAGACTGTGATGGATGTTGATGATTTCTTGAATTATATTAGATCAAGATCAGCTTATCAGACATCAAAGAAGAAAGGAGTTGAGCTTCTTAAGGATGAGGTTATTGAAGAATTCAAACTTGCTTGGGGTGATGATGGACAAAAGATTGCTAAGTTTCAAGTATATTTGAGAATTGGAAAAGTAAGGGATGCTTGAAAATATGCCAAATGATTGAGTACTGTGCCGTAACATGTTCTTCAATAGTAAATTTGTTACAAAATAATATTATTGTCTTAATTCTTGTCTTAGTATTGTAAGTGTGCTGTCACTCTATTTTGTCCATTTACAAAATAAGATAGAGCTCTTAATTTGGTTCTCATGTTAAAATTTTATGGATTTCCTTTAATTAATTATTAAATGTTGTTTTCGATTTTAAAAAACTGTCACAAAGAAAATTATTGGGACGAGTCGCGTATTAGGTCGTTTTCTTTTAGACGTTTCGTCGTATTGTCAATAACTATGCAATGCAGTCAAGTTTCGACGACATCTCCAAAATAAAATAGTCCGTTCAAAATTACGATTATCACATGCACTATAATGAATCGTTTGAAGATATACACGTTCAGATGGTGTTTAAATCACTCGTAGAATTTGGAAATAATCCAATCGTTGATGGCGCGATAAACCACTCAAAAACTAGAACAAAAGAAATAATTTGAGATGAAGAGAATGAATGGGAGAAGAGAGATTCCAAAAGGTTTAAAAATCTGGAGTGATTTGCAAATGAACTGAGGAACTGTATTTATAGGTAAGAGATTCAACTAAGTGGACTGAAAATCGTGGGAGGAAGTTGAAAGTTTCAGGCCCATTACTGGGAGCGAAAATTGGGATTCACATTTGTCACTTTCATTCACTTTGTACCCATTTGATATCATTAGGTTATCAAACTTTTCATGTCATTGCTTAGGAGCTTGTTTTAGTCCATACAAAGACTTGTCTAATTTACAGACCTTGTTTTCTTGTCCATGGATGACAAATCCTTCCGGTTGTTCCATATAGATTTCTTCTTCTAAGTCATCATTAAAAAAAAGTTGTTTTAACATCTATTTGGTGTACTATTAAGCTATAAATAACAGCTATTGAAATAAGTACCCTAATGGATGTAATTCTAGTGACCGGAGAAAAAGTGTCAAAGAAATCTATATTTTCTCTTTGTCTAAAACCCTTGGCTATAAGGCGGACCTTTTATTTATCAGTAGTTTCATCAGGTTCTAGTTTCTTTTTCAAAACTCGTTTACAATTGATTGGTTTACAATTAGGAGGCTAGTCTACTAAGTGTCAAGTCTTGTTAGATTCTAGAGATTTTATCTCATCATTAATAGTTTCTTGCCATAAATCTGCCTCCAGAGATGACAAGGCTTCTTGAAGATTTATTAGATCTTCTTTTACATTATAAGTTGCATAATCAGGCCCATAGTTTGTAGCAACTCTTACTCTTTTACTTCATCAAAGTTTTGTTTCTACATTGTCGTTGCTTTTTGTGCTTCTTATCACAAGAATGTGACTCGATTGAGTGTCCCACTCTTTCTCAATTTGAAAGAAAATTTGTATTCATAGGATTCAACGTCATTTGATTATATGATCACTTTTGCATGTCATAAAACCTATATGCCTTACTGTTTACTGCATACCCAATGAATACACATTCATAGGCTCTACTGGCGAGTTTAACTCGTTCGGATCCAGAATTCTGGAAAAAGCCAGACAGTCCCAAGTTCTCAAATAAGACAAGTTTGGTTGTCTTTTCTTTAATATCTCATAAGGAGATATCTTACCTTTTGATTTGGAAACTCTATTCAGGACATAACAAACATTCAATAAAAATTTTCCCCACCAGTGAGACATAGAACCAAAATTCACCATAATTGCAACAACAAGTTAGTAAGAGTTTTATTCTTTCTTTTTGCTTTACCATTCATTTCAGGAAAATATGGAGCAGTCGTTTCATGTACAATTCCATGTTTTTATTTATAAAAATCATTAAATAACCTAGAGTCATATTCAATTCTCATATCACTATGAAGTCTCTTAATCTTCTTACTAAGTTGATTCTCAATTTCAGTTACATACATCTTAAACATGTCAAACGCTTCACTTTTATTCTTCATTATGTATACATAAGTATAATCAAAATAATTATCAATAAAAGTGATAAAATAACATTTACTATTTCTAGTTAAAGTTCCATCTAATTCACATATATCATAGTGTATAAGATCTAGGGGGTCAGATTCTTTAATAATTGATTTATGTGAAGTCTTAGTTATTTTAGCTTGAGTACAATATTCACATGTATTTGAATCATTGTCATTTAATTTAAGGATTAGGCCTAAGTTGTTTGCATTAGAAATAACTCGCTCATTAACGTGGCAAAGTCTAGCATGCCAAATATTAAAATAACACAAAGAGTAAACAAAAGGAGAAATTTTATTCAAATTAACGTTCAACTTAAACATGTCATTTATGGCGTACTCTTTCCCAACAAAAATATCATTCTTAGTGATTGTTTACAAATCTTCCCCTATAGTTTGACTAAACCCTACCTTATTTAAAAGAAAACCAGAAACAAAATTCTTCCTAATTCCAGGGACGTGCATGACATCCTTCAGGATCAAAGTCTTTCCGAAGGTAAATTTCAGCAACATTAATGGTGTGAGCATCTTCCAACAACATTTTCTTATCTCCAACATTTGCGTATGTTTTTAATATAGCACAATCATAACAGACATTACGAGAGGTACCGATGTCTATCCACCAACCATCAGATCCACCAACCATGTTGATTTCAGTGATCATAACAATGAATTGCTCATCAGTCGGGTTAACCTGAGCATTTGAGCCAACAATAGAGCCAACAATAGGTTTAGGCCCGCTCTTACATCTCTTATCCATATGACCCGTCTTTCCATAATTTTAAAACAAACGAATGTCAAAGCGTCGTTTCTTTAAGGTGGTGGTTGCTGCCTAGAAATCAAAGCAGAATAGGCCCTATAGGGATTCCCAGTCTTAATTTGGTTCACAACATTGTGGTTCTGATTCTTTAATGGTCTGTCTGTAGGCTTCAAAACCACACCAATTTTTTTATTGTTGTTTGAAACAACTAAGATTTCATCTTTCGGATCCTATTTCCCAGATTCCTCTTTAATTCGGAGACGAGTAATTAGACTCTCGATTGAAAATTCTTTAGTTTTATGTCGAAGCAAATTTTTGAAGTTTTTCCAATTGGGGGCAGTTTGTCAATTATAGCAACAATCTGAAATTGTTCATCGAGGGGCACACCTTCAGTTATCATTTCATGAGCAATTTTCTAAATTCTATGGCTTTGAGATTCCACGGACCTTTCATCCACCATCTTATAGTTCAAGTAACAGTGATATCATATTTCTTTGCATATGCTTCTTTAGTATCATATTTCTTCTGTAGAGCTTCCCATAACTGTTTAGTAGTCTTGCAATTATTATAGTAATCGTAAAGATCGTCAACAAGGTTGTTCAAAATGTGATTCTTGCATAGATAATCATTATTTTTCCATATGGAAATCTTTTTCCTGAGCTGTAAAAATCATATGCTTTAGCCTTAGCAGAAGAGTATAATTATATGAGTTGATAGTCTCATCTAAATCCACAATTGTCTTACCATTAGTTAGTTCACTTGATCTAGAATGAGCAACAAGGATATCCTCAGTCATAACATGGGAAACCTTCTTTAAAGTTAATAAAAATTCCATCATAGCTTGCCAACGTTTGAAGTGAGAACCTTAAAACTTAAATGGTTTATCAGAGACAGCAGCGGTTGTAGTAGTATCGATAACTTCCTTAGTAGTCATGGCAGTTAAAGCAACATCTTAAAATTGTTATTTTCGATTTTGAAAAATTGCCACAAAGAAAACTATTGGGACGAGTCACGTACTAAATCGCTTTCTATAAGACGTTTCACCATACTGCCAATAATTATGCAATGCGATCGATTTTTGACGACAACTCCAGGATAAAACAACTCGTTCAAAATCATAATTATAACTTGCACTGTAACGAATCGTTCAAAGAGATACACCTTCAGATGGTGTTTAAACCACTCATAGTATCTGGAAATAATCCATTCATTGATGGCGCGATAAGCCACTTAAAAACTAGAACAGAAACAAGAATTTAAGATGAAGAGAATTAGAGGGAGAAGAGAGATTTTGAAAGGTTCTGAAATCTTGAGTGATTTGCAAATGAACCGAGGAATTCGATTTATAGGCAGGGGATTCAACTGAGTGGAGTGAAAATCGTGGGAGGGAGTTGAATGTTTCAAGACCATTGCTGGTCGTTTTTGCTTGGTGAGCAAGTTAGACTCTGACTTATTCTTGGAGAGCAAGTCAAATTCAGTCAAAATTGGGTTAAGACTAGGTTTTGACGAGTGACACGTCATAAATGTTAATTAATTAACATTAATTAATTTTCACGAAATCAATTATTAGATAATTAATTTCCATTGGTAAAATTAATTAATATTAAATTAATTAAATTCCACTAATTTGGGTTCCAAAAAAATGAGTTCATCTAGACCAGATCGGGCCGAGACGGTCGGAAAACAGCGAGGCGCGTGTGTGTTTAGATGTCTTGATGGTGTGTCCTCACTCCTTTATAAAATTGGGTACTTGTTGGGGTCCAACCCATTTGGTCAAGTTGGAATATATATATACACTACTAATATTTGTGTTCCCTCCTATACGAGACTAAAATGAATCCTTTCAAATTCACTTCCATATTAGTTCTTACTTGTGCTCATTTATTATCCATTTAAAGTCAATAAATCATTCTAATTTTCACTCCAAGTTTTCATCATTCCAAGATTTCCAACATTAAATAAATATAATAATTATATTAATTATTAATTTAATTAATATATAAATGAATACCGTATTAGACTTAATTGTTGAATTAATAACTGTGAAAAATTAGGTTATTCTTTTGGCTAGTCTACTAAGAAGATGTCCCTTATCTCATCGGGTGGATATATAGATTCTTGACTATTTTATTAGGTCATATTTACCAAGCAATCATTCCATCAGTAAGAGGGCAATAACATTCTCAATAGTTTATTTTGATACAAAATATTATTGGACTTCATGCTTATTTTATTAGGTTCGAATATCCTATTGATATTAGAATTTTGGGGATAAGTTTTTGTTTATTATTTATGATGTAAGATCATAATGAACTGGAGCTTTATTAGGGAAATATTTGGTTGAATATATATGGAATCATTTTTTCCTATATATTGCATAGTTGTGATTTGTCTTAGTTGGAATTACCACGCATAAAGTAGGTCTGGTGGTGGTCCCTACAACCATGTCTACTTGGATAACTCCCAAGGGCTTGCTGTTTTTCCTACGTAATTTAACAAGACCATGTTATTCGGCTTGAAATTCGTATCATACTTACCAATCTTACCAAGTAAGGAATGTGTCATTACATTAATGTAGGCTCTGCAGTCTACCAGGACCTTGTTTATCCAGACACCTTTGACTTTAACCCTTATATAAAGGCTTTAGATGTTGCTGCATTGACATGTCAGGTTTTTCCTATATAGCATTGTCCTTATCGACATAGTCATTATTCATCACATAATAACACAAAGGTTTTGGGTCGCTATTTCCTCGGCCAGTCCACACTCCTCTTTGATCACCTATGTGACCGTATCATATTCTAACTACAACACCGATATCATATTGCATATTATATCCAATTCAAGTCAGAACCTGAATCGAACTCATCACTTTCCATTTCCTCATCCTCACCCACTTTGCTCTTTGGCTCTTCATTTTTCGCTACATGTGGCAATGGAGGAAATAATCCTTTTTTGACATGCCTTCTTGTTGACTGGGCTTCGTTTATAGCTTGACTACTTTTGCTCAAACCTCCTACTTTGAAGGAAACTTTCTTCTTTCGTTAATGCCTTCTCCACTGTGTTCTGGTCATGGTATTTTTTCCCATGTAGTTTTTGGAAGTATACAAGTACTTCTTAGAGGTTTGGGAGTTATCTTGATACGAGGATACCATACCAACCTTAATTAACTTCCATTTTTCCCTTCCAGTTGTTGTTCTCCCTGTAGGTACAATCCACTTCTTAGGTGGGACACTGGAAGGAGAGGCGTATGTCCTGCCTTGTTGAATTTTCTATGGCATCCCATTTTGTTAAAGATAAACTCTACATATTTATCTTGTCGATCATTTCTTGTTTGCTGATAAGGGTTTTCCATTTCATTGGTTGCCTCTTAGTCGGAAACTACATTACAGTGTGGGCAGAGCATAACCTCAGAGTCTTCCAACCTACATTTGTTCAAAAATCAACGAGTTTTTCCTTAGCTTTAGGGAAAGTTTCCTTCTTTTGCTCTTCATATATGGCCTCGACCTCATTCGGTCGATTTAGTCAGCCATATCGACCACCAGCACGTCTACAGGATCAAAAAACAAAGCCTCTTCGACTTTGGCATCAACATCCTCCTCTACTTGAGGCTTCTTTTTATCTGTAAACTTTAGTCTTCCGTCTTTCAAGGTGTTCTGCACCAGGTCCCTGAAAAGTACACATTGAGAAGTTTTTTGACCAAGGGAATTATGAAATTTACAAAATCCTTTTTCTTTCTTTGCTCTAATGGTGGCGTCTTAAGCCCTTTAGGGATTACGATTTGGCCATCAAAGACTAAAAGATCAAATATTTTATCACACTTAGTTATATCAAACATGTATATTTTCGTGACAAACTTCTCACTTTTAGTCTCAACATGATTTTTCTCGTTCAAAGGTTTTAGCAATTTACATACATAAAGAGGCTATGGCTTTACATTGCCACGTTAACCTCATTTTCTTCGACATAGTCGCAATCTATGTCATACGGGTTTTCTACCTCGTCGACTTTGACATAAGTGACTTACTCTTTTTTGTGATATTTGCTCGACCTGAATTTTTTAACTTTCAAGCATTCAACTTGTCGAACTTTATTTTCTACTTAAACCATATCTCTTAAGTACTGGGAGTTTATTTTCCTCCTAATGGAATAGTCTAGACCTCATGCAGCTAACTTGACTAATTAATGTCTAGGCACTTAAGTAAAGCACATTGAATTCATTATCCTAAACCTGTTAAGATAATCATCTATTGATTCAGCCACCTTTCGCCTCACATTGGCTAACTCCTTGAGGCTAATCTTAGATAGGCCTATATAAAATTGTTCATGGAACACCCTTTCTAATTAACTCCAATTAAATATGGAATGTGGAGGAAATGTGGTGAACCACGTAAAGGCCTTCTTAGTTAGATAACTTGGGAATAATTTCATCATTAAATTCTTGTTATTTGTTATGTCTCCCACCTCTGACTAGTAAACTTATGGATTTTCCAACCCCTTGGCAATTCTGTCTACAATACATATTTGGATAGAGCAAAGACAAATGTTGGCCTATGTAAACCGACATATAGGCCATTTTGGACTAGAATTTGTTCGACCATATTAGCTATGTTATTTTGCCTTGAAAAATTATTAAGTTGGATGTTTCTAACGACTTGGTCAGCATCGTGGTTCCTATTTACAATAAATACTTTTGGATGATTGTGGTCCGCGTTACCTTCGACTACCCTGAGCATGGGTGGTTCGACATGCATCGCTGGTTGTGGTATTTGGTTATTAGGTAATTGCAGAACTGATGCTCGTTAAGCACCTAAAAAGTTAGCAATTTGACCTATTTGATGTCCTAACTGCTAGTAACTATGGTTAGTATTTTGAATCAAAGGATTGAACATAGTCCCAATTTATTGCATTATCATGTTAACCATTTCATGGTTACTCTCATCCATCTACTTCGTCATGGACAATAGGGAAATATTAGTTAGCATTGGCATAACCTGTGGTTACACCACTCGACCAGGGCTGTTTGTTGCAGATCCGGATACCAAATGTTGATTTAACGGTGACGCTATCTTTGCAACGTGGCTTTGCAAACCTATCATCATGGTGGTCAGCATGCCATATAAGCAATCTATAACACTTATAGGTAGCATAAAACTCGGGACATAAGGAGGCCACGATTCTCCTATAATGACCTGAGTAACCCAATGGTTAGTTGGGGTATTCGCCACTAATGGTAATAAAACTCCCACCCCTAGAATCAATGTCGAAGTGAATATTTGACTTATAATAGGACGGCTACTCCAATAATACTTGAAGTTCCCGCACTACTAGCCATGTATTCGACAAATTGTTCTATGTCCAGGGGATTATTTTATGGTGGAAAAGTATTTTGTTGAACCTCCCATTTCAACGAGGGCTTTGCCACTTCTTAAACGCATAAAAACCAGACATACCAATATTCTCTTATAACATAGGATTAGTAGAGAAAATGTAACACTTTCTGAAAAAAGTTTGAAAATTGCACAAAAGTGTCTCACTGGGTGTGCAAATTTGTTCGTGGGTGTTTTTGGCGAACGATCACGAGTTTGATTAGCTTGTGAGATTAACTCAAAAAACAACTGAAACTTTAATTGCAGAAGAGTTTGGATAAAGGTAATGAATGAGAAGTGTAATAAATAAAATTAAATAAGAATGTGAAGTTAATGACATTAAAATAAGAATGTTTCAGTTAAGGAAACAAAGAAAAATTAAAGAAAGTGACGCATACTCGTACATGTTCCTCATAAACTATTTCTCTCTTTGGCTCGGGTGCTTCAGTTCTACAGAGAGATGTATGAATTTTGTGACCTTGAATAGAATATATGTATATGTTATTTATACTACTCTAAAGATAATAGTCGATAACAGTTAATCCCTAAATGATCGACCATGAATCCCACTATTTAAAAGATCGACCATGATAACCGTCTTTCAACATGACTTGAACTTCCCAACTACTTTCAATCCTATCTAATAGCGTTTGTTGAAGTGTTTCCTCACTTACCTAATACTTGGACTTGTAAAATATTATATGTCCTAGATAACTGGTGACCTTGTCGAATCTAACAATTTTGTTGAAATCCCTTTTTCGAAATTTTGGACATTTTTAGAGGAGAAAGTGATAATAGTCTTATGGATATGCTCTTTAGATTCTTCTAAACCAAGATTACCATGCTTCACCGAACGGTTTTGGGTCGACGTGGTTGATAAGTTGAAGCCTCCTCCGTCGAGACTCTTCAATACTTAACATCTTTCAACGTACTTAGCTAGTATTATTTGTTGACTTTCTAACATTCTTCGTTGACTTTATCCAGCTAGAATTTTCAGGCTAACAATTACATACTTTTTCTATAGAAAACAAAATTTTCTAAAATAACAAATGGTGGTAAGAAAGTAGTTGAACACAATATATGTGGCCGAAAAGAAGATGCGAAAACATGATATGAAATTTTGAAATAAAATTTCTCAATTAATTTACATAGTAAAAAAAGCTTAAACCACAAAGATTTTTTTTGTAACAATTGATGAAAATTTACCTTGATTAGATTGTGGAAAAGCTCCAGTTGTATGGTAAATAAGGAAGAATAACTTCAAACTCGAAACCAAGTCTGAAGCGAAAAACAAAATCCAAGCCAAAAGGATTTGGTGAAGAGTAATATGAAGGATAAACGGTGTATGATGACTTAAAGGGGAATGAGGACAACTTGAGTGAGGGATTGATGGAAGGTGCGTTGATTGAGTTAATTGAAGTCAAAATGACAAACTTGGTTAAAAATGAATCAATAATTTGCTATCCCAAGAAAATTTGCATTATTGAGACAACATAATGGAGAAGAAACGAGTATAAAAAGAAAATAATGATTCAAAATAAAAAAAATAGTCAAAATTGAGTTAGAAGATAAAATATTTGGACATGCTTTAACTCAATTATATAAGCGTTAGCATATAATTTTAAGGCAAAATTAATTTTCCATAGTATTAAATCTTTTTATATTATAGATTTTTTTTAGTTTTTATGTGATATGTGCCATTAAATGAAGTGAATAAAAGACACATTTTGTATTCACAATAGGTAGCTTTGAAAAATTATTATGAGTTTGAAAAATACTAATAACATCCTCTCATTGGTTCTCATTGGTTGAAACATGTGTGAGTCCTACCACTTTATGTGAGGCCTATTTTTAAAGTTAGAGACTCACACATGTTTCAACCAATAAAAAATGAATGTTTGAGAAAGTGTTGAAAAAAGAGTGTTTCTAGCACTCCTCAATGAGTTTTCTATAAGCATAATTTTTTTGAATAGTTCATATATATATATATATATATAATATATATATATATATATATATATATATATATATATATATATATATATATATATATATATATATATATAAGAAAATTAGATGTTGTGAAAAACTCTATTTTGCCCTTTTCTATAAATCTATCATTTCACCACAATAAGGGTAATTTTGGTCCAAATATTATTTTTGGTAATCAATGATGTCACATTGTTCAATTTGAACTACATACTTATTGTATTATGCCTTTGATGGTTAGGTTTATTTTAATTGATGATGTCACGTAGTTCTATTTCAATTTCTTTCTTCCCAAAATCTTACATTTGGTCACTTTCCCCCCTTTTTTCTCTCTTCTTTCAATATGCCCCTTTCTTCCTCTTCACTTTCTTCTCTTCATGTTCTCCCTCTTTTCTTTTTCCTCTTTCTGTGTTACTCTTTCTTCTCTTTCTCTTTCTCTTCTCTCTTATACTCTTTTGACGGATTTTAAATGGCTGATGTGTAGTCAAAAACATCATAACCAGAGCGCGAGGAGCAAGAATAAGAACACGACTTATGAGTCGTATGACGGAGATACAGATGATTCAGTAATGGATACAAATGTCAAAGCAAAGAAGAACCATATCTAAGTTCAAGCGATAAATCTGTTTACGAATTGTTGTTTTAATTTCAAGCGAACAAAAAGATAGAGATCTGCTTTTGGGTTGTGGATTCAATTTCAAACGAAGAAGATGTAGATTTGTTTGTGGGTTGTGGTTTCGTTTCAAGCGAAGAAGAAGAAAAATCATATATGAGTTATTGGTGTGGTAAGAAGTTCAATCTTTTACATCAATATTCTTTTTATATCCCCTTTTAGTTGAAGCATTGAGTTTTGAATGTTCTGAATATTTTGTATCATATACAAATGTTTCTTTATCTTTTTTAAAGAGGTACTTATATTCAAATGTGTGAGAACATTTTTTTAGGTTAATCTTTTTCTTTTTGAATTTGTGAAAATATTTTTTTAAAATTTGTGTTTGTTTTATATGATAATAAGAAAATATACTTTTTAATCTGAATTATTTTAGGTTAAGAAAAGGTGTATTTATAGGGGTCATATATAATAGTAATAAGTTATAGCAAGTGATTTTTAAGGAGTAAAAATTTGTGTGTGATTATTAAGCTCTGAATTGGGAGTGGAAGAGTCTGTGTATGTTGGGGTTCTTTCTCTCCTTCCTTCCTATGGATCTTCATGTCGTCTCTCTTAATTCTGGGATGAAGAATCGAAAACAAGACGAACAACATGTAACCTTTCCTTTTCTTTCATTTTTTTTTCTAATTTTTTAACTGTTTTTCTCTTGATCGTGATTTTTCAGGGTTTTGTATTCGACCAACTTCACTACTTTGATTCTTTGTTTGTTTGATTTTCTTCTCTTCGTGTTTTGATATCTTGATCATTTGATGTTATGTTAAATATATAGCTATATTTTTGAAGCAACAACTAACTACATCTCTTGAGAAAGTAAGATTTTAGGCTTCTACGTGATAATCTAGAGCTATACTTTTGAAGCAACAACTAACTGCATATTTTGAGAAAGTTACTCCATCTCTTAAAGTGTGTATTAAGGTATCATGTTGTACTCTGAAACTCTGTAATTATTTCTAATATATAAACTATGAACTATTAGTGTTCATGATGGAAAATCATTTGGTAGTCTATGAGGCAATATGGTAATAATTTATGTCATGAATTTCCTTTTTTTATTCCTGTCAGGTTGTTGTTCTCAAAGATAGTCCAAGAGGGACACATTTTCGTTGCGCTGGACCATAGAACATGCTAAGTTTATATACTATATGAATTTATTTCTAAAATTATTAATATATTTTGTGTTGTTGTTTAATGTGTTACCGTTTCCCAATACACAAGCAGGATTATTGGTATCAATCAACAAACCAGTTTTTGTATGTAGAGTTTATGTTAATATTAATATTGTGTTGTGTTTAGGCCATGAGACCCCACATGAAAGGTGAAGATCTTGGTTTCCTTTATGTTATGACTGGTCAAAGATTTCTTGTGATATTTCAACCTGTTGAAACTACCCAAGTAAGTCGCAAAACCCTCTCAATTTTTTTCTTCCTTGACTATCCGTTGGAATATGAAAGGTTCTAATAACAGTGATGAGAGTATCTTAGTTTTCTTCATTAAGCTAATTATATTAATGGGCTTTATCCTAGAAAATATCCTCACATAGGAGGTATTTTCTAACATAAACTCAAGTCTTGAAGGGTTCCATGTTATCCATCAAAGTGTGCTTCTTTATTTATAGCTTTCATTTGTATGATTGGTGTAACACTCTGTTTTTTTTATTATATATTTTATTATATTTTAATTGTTTGAATTATGGATTTTGATGATTTATTTTATGGTTGGGTGTTGGCAGAGTGTGTATCCTTGAGTTGGGGGTATAGAGAGATGATAGAAGTAAGTAGAATAATTTAGAATTATTTTGATGATTAAAAATAATGTTTTATTTATTTTTATTATATTAATTAGTGAAGATAGAATAATTGGGCCAAAAATAAGAAATTGAGAAAGTTAGTGGGAGGAAGGAATATGAGATAATTAAGTTTGGGCCAAGTTGGTAATTTGGAAAAGTTTACCCTAAAAATAAAAAGTTAAGAGGAACCTAGGTTTAGGGGATTTTCACATTACGTGATATTTGAGAAAAATGAGCAAATAGGCAATAGGAAAGGTGATCAAAGGAAGAGAGTGAAGGTTTCAATTCAGAATTTTTGCAAGGAGATCAGGTAAGGGTGGGAATTTGTTCCAATAGTAATGGGTATGATAGAATGGTAGAACGGAGGAACCTTTAACCTCCTTAGGGTTGAGTATTTTGATTCATAATTTTGAATTTGGATGCTATGATGGCTGTTATATGATGATTATGTGATGAATTTCATATCCCTTATGTCCATGTATTTTTCTGTTTTGATGATTGATCTTATATTCACCATTGTTGCAATTTCGAAGGTTTTAGGCATATACTTAAAACCGTGCTTAAATGATTTAATAGTGTTAAAATTGTAAATTAACTTTAGATAATTAGAGTATTGCATGGGTTGTAATTTTCTAAGCATTTCAATTTTTACGGAATCGAAATCGTAGGTCCGGAAGGCCTCCGACGATGAAAAATGCAGAAAATTCTGCATTCTGTCCGTCCCGATCGCGCTCAGCGCGGGAGCCTTTTTTTGTGTTTTTTGGTTGAAATCGTTTTGGTCATAACTTTTAATCCGTAAGTCCAAATCGAGTGTCATTTGAAGTGTTGGATAACTGAAATAGAGAGCTATAACTTTGTTTCAGGGATAAAATAATTTTGGTGATTATTTCAGTGACGTTTTGGGGGTTGAAGAAGATAAAAATTGTGTTGGAAATTTTAGAGAACAACAACTCTTTAGTAACGCCTTCGTGCACGGTTTTGATCATAACTTTCAACTCGTGAATCATTTTGGGTTGGAGTATAAAGCATTAGAAAGATGACTCTAAGAGATATAATGTGATGGTGATAAGTGAATAGATTGAGTATTATTCTTATGCATACTGTGTTGGTGAAATTTTTGTTCATACGGTAGGTTAAGGAATTGTTGACACATCCTGACGATTTTGGTCATAACTTTCATTTCGTAAATCCGATTTTGATGGCATTTAAAGCGTTAGAAAGATAACGCTCAGACCTATAACGTAGTAGTGATTGTTAATGTGTTTTAAAAATATTCACATGCCTACTATGTTAATAAATGTATTGGTTTATACGTTTGGTTAATGAATCGTTGCATTGTTGTAATATTATTGTGTGATAATTAAGTTGTTATATCGATGATGTTAAGGTGTTGACGGGTTGTTGTTGTTTGTTGATATTATTCATGTGGTAACATGAATTGGTTGTTTCATGATGAATGGTGTGATGCGTAAATGATGAGATGTGTGTGGGGATCCTTTAGGTGAACCTTATTGTGTTAATGCATGTTATTTGAGAGTCATGCATCTTGGTGTACGGGCTTCAGTCTAATTTTGGTGAGCCTTGATTCTATGATGATGGAACGGGTGCGAGTAGCTAATTCCTATTATGGGGGATTAGTGAAGCGTTACCTATAATGATGGTAACGAGTTTTGGTGAGCCTCGATCCCGTTATGATGGATCGGATGCGACTAGCTAATTCCTATTATGGGGGATTAGTGAAGTGTTACCTATGGTGATGGTAGCGATTTTGATGTGCTCCGGTTCTAAGAGGGAATCGATCCTATGGTGGGGACCATGGAGTGAGATGAACCTGAGTGTTCATATTTGGTACCACATGCATGTCGAGTCGATGTTAAGTATATTGCATAAGTGTTGCATTTGTATTGGTTGTTATTGATGTGTTGTTGAATGAGATGTTATTGCATATGATGTTAATGATAATTGAGATGTGGTTTTGTATGATGTTGGTGATAATTGAGATGTTATCGTGTATGATGTTGATTATGATTTGGATGTAAGAATGTGATATATTGTTGTGCATGATTGTGTAGATGTTGTACTATATTCTTCATTCTATATTGTTATTATTGAAATGAATTCTCACCCCTTCTGTTTGATTGTTGCCTTTACATGGGCATCGTACAGATACTCAAGAGTAGTACTGCTGAAGTAAGTGGAAGGTAGCTCTTGGATTACTTCTTTATTTTGTCTCTTTTACTAGTGGTGCCTTGCTCTGATCATGTAATATTGGGTTGTGTTAAACGCTTATTTTATTCCTTATGTGTGATTATGTTGAAGTCATAAGACTAATTTTGTTGTTGAGAATTCTTAAGATGTTGAGTTGATTGATTACAACTCTCTTATTTTATTATTAAATTGAAGTTGAGACTAGATGTTATTACTTGTTTTATCTTCCATAATTATGATGATAACTTCGCTGCGATGATACTTTAAAATGGAAGTGAGCATGCAGTGAAAAGTTATGAATGTCTTATTATGTGAATACATAATACCAATCAGATGAGAAGGATGTCGTGTAAACATCGCAGGTATGATTCAGATAAGTGGGATGTCGTGTAAACATCCTTATTACAAATGTGTGTATTGAAATTTACTATTGAAACTCATGTTACGGAGCAGGTCATATATGTTATGAATGCTTGACGCCCTATGTGGTTTTATTTTATATTTAATTTACGCAATAAATTATGTGCGGGGTTTATGGTGTTACATTAGTGGTATCAGAGCAGGTCGGACTGTCCGGCCAGGTTGTTTAATTATTTTTGTTCCCTAGTATGTGACATGTGTGTGAAAACACCGTCGATGCTTGTTTTATTTTCCATTTATAGGTTGGGAATGAAAATAGTGAGGGAAAAACGTCTGCTTATCTTGGATGTTCCAACTGTATCGAGCTTGGACATTATGTTGTTGCATGCAAGAGTGCAGTGTTGGCTAGTTAACCTGTTTTGAGAATGTTGTGCTTTTCCTGAACCCGAAGAGAGGTCGTATTCGAGGATGGTGTTGGTTAGAAAAATGGTGTGATCCTTGAAGGAATACAGTCAGGTGTTCTCGTTGGTCGCTTCCTTGTGAGGGGGAAGGCGATGTTTTGGCCAGAGATGAGCCAGTGGGGTGTTAAGTATCCTGACGTGTTCCCTGAGGATGTGTATAATTTTTATTTTGTTGGAACAAGTTAACGTTATTCTTGGAATGAATTGGTTGGAGTTAAACCAAGTGTTTACCAATTGTTTTGATAAATTGGTCTAGTGTGCCACTAATTGCAAGAGCTCAGACGATCTTAAAGTTGTGTTGTTCCTAACATTGAAGATGTTGTGGATTCAAGATTTCTGTCTTCCGGTCAAGTTGGGAAGTCTTTAGGGAAAATGATCAGGTATTATTAATGTTGTTTCTTAGATAATATAGAGCAATGTGACGACTAGTGTTATACCAATGGTGTGTGATTCTGGATGTTTTCCTAAAGATATCTGTGACTTGCCTCTAGAGCGTGAATTTGAATTCGATAGAGGTGAAGAGTTGACGTTTGTATTAGCTAAGCAAGTGAGAGAATCTGTGAAGGATATGACACAAATGTTTGTGATGTTAGATTCGTTGGAACCTAGAGGACAGGGAGTAGTTCGTGATCTTCCTGGAGTGTGTGAATTTCTTGAAGTGTTTCCTGGAGACATAAGTGATTTGCCTCGAGAGCGCGAAGTTGATTTTTCTATAGACTTAGTACCTGGTACTAGTCCGTTGTGGATGACTCCTTATAGGGTGTCTGCTTTAGAGTTGGGAAAATTGAATAAGCAACTAGAAGATTTGCTTGAGAAGAAGTTTGTTCAACCAAGTGTTTATCTGTGGGGTATGTCGATGTTATTAGTGAAAGAAGAGGGACGGTAGTATGAAGCTATGAGTGATTTGAGAATTGTATTGTAAGCATTGAAAGAGAACCATTTATACGCAAAGTTTTTCCAAGTGCGAGTTATGGTTAAAGGAAGTGATTTTCCTTGGTCATGTGATTCTAGTGGTAGTATAGTTATGGATCTATTGAAGATAGATGTCGTGTTACAATGGGAGACTCTGAAGTCTTCCACCGAGATTAGAAGTTTTTCTTGGATTGATTGGTTACTACATGAGGTTCATTAAAGGTTTTTCAAATTTAGCATTGTCGTTAACTCAATTGACTCGAAAGGGTTAAGCCTAGGTTGGGATGTGCATTATGAAAAGAGTTTCCAAGAACTCAAGAAGAAGTTGATATCTGCTCCAATTTTGATTTCGTTGAATCCAAGTGAGTCCTTTGTTGTATATTGTGATGCTTCGAAGATGGGTCTAGGAGGTGTGTTGATGCATAATGGTCAGGTTGTGGCTTATGCTTAGAGACAATTGATATTTCATGAAAGGAATTACCATATGCGTGATCTTGAGTTGACAACAGTGGTATTCATGTTGAAGATTTAGATGCACTACCTATTTGGCTCCAAATTCGAAGTGTTTAATGATCACAAGTGTTTGAAATATTTATTTGATGAGAAGAGTCGAATATGAGGCCTGAGAGATGGCTTAAACTTTTGAACGGTTATGATTTTAATTTGAGTTACCATTCGGGTAAAGATAATGTTGTAGCTGATGCGATGAGTAAGAAGTCTTTACACATGTCGATGCTGTTAGACGGTGTGGCTAGTGATTGATAGGGGGGTGAATAGATCACCTCTTTTAAAATTTAACGGATTTAAAGTTTTATCAGAGTTTTTAAAGTTGGCGGAAAATATCAGTCCCGAATCGACTTCCGTCTATTCTGAACTGCTACTAGATAACCGGACACACGAGTTTAATGCTGGATTTGAATAAGAATGACAGAAACTATCAACACCAGCATTTTAGCTAATTGAATGCACTTATCATTAAAGTCTATTTCCAATGAATAAAACCTAGCTAACAATTTTGTCAAACAGTTGGTGTGTATGTGATCAATGATAAACAGCAATGGAGTTTAGTTAAAGAAGTTTTCTTGCCACTGCTGTCTTGCAAAAGGTACAATCACAACACACTAACTGAAATTGCGAAAACTGTTTGAAACGTAAAGAGAAGTAAGGTAAGAATACAATACGCAGAGATTTGGTAAGGAAGTTCCCCATGTCGTCCTCGCGTGTGGGTACGTCTCCCTCTCAATTTCAAATGAAATTGAGAACTTTGATTATCAATTATTGCCGAATTCGTTGATACAAGGTTATGATACAAAGACAGAATTCTAAATTCCAAGAACTTCTTCTTGTATGAAACCTCCACTTGATCTGAGCACAATCAAGAATTTCCTGCACGAAATTACAAACAATTCACCGGTTCCACGACCTGCTTGCGAAATCCCCCGATCTCCAAACGCAACGCTGCAGCTGAATCTGTTCTGCAAACGTGACTAACAAACCCGCAAGAACACTCCAGTTCTTGAAGGACAAACCGGTAGGTTTTTCTTCGAAACCCCCTTCAATCTTCAACTCAGCTAGATCCTCGATCGTTCCACTGAAAACCTCAGCTAGATCCTTGATCGTACCGCTGAACGTTATCTCTTTGATCCTTTAATCCGAAGAACAAGAATGATTATGTTTTGATGTTCTTGAAGAAAAGTGATTGAGAAGATGAAGAAGATGAAGTCTCTTTCAGGTTTCTATTTGCTCTCAAAACAACTGCTGCTACACTGCTTTGATCTTGTGTACAATTGTTTTTCCCTCTAAGAATTCGTGTTTTGCACTGCTGTCACAACATCTCTTATATATGCTGAAAAACAGAAACTGTTAGAGCACAAAACAGACTTATGCATTGATACATGAGAGTATGCATCGATGCATACTGTAAGATAAGTGAGTTTTTGGTGAATTGAATTAAGCATGGATCGATGCATAATTCGTATGTATTGATGCATATGACATTTCCACTAACATGTATCGATGCCTAATACGTATGTATTGATACATAGGTTGTTTCAACTGATCATGCATCGATGCAAGGATCGTATGGATCGATCCATAGAGCATTTTGCCTTTCATGTGTCGATACATGACTCGTGTGCATCGATGCATACTGAACAAAAATTATTTGAAAATTGCAACATGCTGTATGGATCGATGCATAGGCTTATGTGTTGATGCATACTGACACAAAATGGATTTTATGAGTTATTTTAAGAGATGTATCAATGTAGATCTTTATGTACAGACATGCAACAATAGAATGGGATAAAACACACTAAAAACACTCATGTGTCATGTATGGTAATGCACAGCCATCATTTGGATGATGATCACACAATTTGCTATCAATCAAAAGCTATTCAGAGTAAAGAATTTTCTCACAGATGCTTATGGCTCGAGAGTTAGAACTGATTGAGCAATTCAAAGATATGAGATAGTGGGTTGAGAAACTCCTAACAATGTGAAATTGGGTATGTTAAAGTTGACGAGTGGTATCCTTAAAGAGATCGGAATAGGTCAGAGATCTGATTTGAGTTTGATAGATCGTCTCACATTAATCGACCAATGTAATGGATGTGATTTCTGAGTTAATGAAAATTGTGTGATGATGTTCAGAGATAGAATTTGTGTTTCTGATGTACCCGAACTTAAGAGGAGTATTCTTGAGGAGGGTCACATGAGTGGATTGAGTATTCATCCCGATGCTACGAATATGTATCAAGATTTGAAGAAGATGTTTTGGTGGCCATGAATGAAGAAAGAGGTTGCCAAATTTGTGTATGTTTGTTTGACCTGTCAAAAGTCAAAGATCGAACATCAGAAGCCGTTAGGTCTGATGCAACCATTGAATATTCCAGAGTGGAAATGGGATAGTATTTCCATGGATTTTGTAATAGGGTTACCGTAGACTTCAAAGGGATGCAATTCAATTTGGGTGATTGTGGATAGATTGACCAAATCAACTCATTTTTGTGCCGATGAGGATCAATTATCCTTTGCAGAAGCTGGATGAATTGTATATTGATGAGATTGTGAAGCTTAATGGTAATCCTTCAAGTATTGTGTCAGATAGAGATCTGAGATTTACACCTAGGTTCTGGGAGAGTCTGCATGCTATTTTGGGTACTAAGCTGAAGTTGAGTTCTTCTTATCACCCGTAGACGGATTATCAAATAGAGAGGACTATCCAGTCTTTGGAGGACTTGTTAAGGGCTTGTATGCTAGAACAAAGAGGTACTTGGGATAGCTACTTGTCGTTGATTGAGTTTACCTACAATAATAGTTTCCATTCTAGTATCGGAATGGACCATATGAGGCATTGTACAGTAGGAGGTGTAGAACTTATTTGTATTGGTATGAGTCAGGCGAGAGTGTTGTGCTCGGACCTGAGATTGTTCACTTGACGACTGAAAAGATCAAGATGATCCAAGAAATGATGAAAGCATCGCAGAGTCGTCATAAAAGTTACCATGACGAGAGGAGGAAATCTCTTGAGTTTCAGGAGGGAGATCACGTATTTTTTAGAGTTATGTATCTAACTGGTGTTGGTCAAGCTTTGAAGTCTCAAAAGCTCACGCCGCGTTTTGTTGGTCTGTACCATATTTTACAGAGGATAAGAGAGGTGGCCTATCAGATTGCTTTACCGCCGCCGCTTTCTAATCTTCATGATGTGTTTCATGTGTCTCAGTTGAGGATATATATTTCAGATCCATCTCATGTGATCCAGGTGGATGATGTGCAGGTGGGTGATCCGCTGTTGCGCGTGGGTCAAAACGAGTGTTTTTCAAAAACGTAGTACAACGACAATTTTAACTCGGATATCGTTCTCACAAGGATTCTTGATTATTATTATCCAAAGGTAAATTGAATTAAGGGAGGGTTGTTTGGTTTGGTGTTCGATTAAGAAAAAATGATTATTAAAAGCAATTCTTGAAATAAGCTGTTATGAAATAAGTGATTGTGAAATAATTCAATCTACCGATTCAGTTCCTACTATCATCAATTAATATAATTTTAATACCCTAAGTGGATTGTCTATTCCTATTTGGATACAAACTCAATGACAAGCGCGGTAAAGTTTGTGAGATATATGATCCTATTATCCGAATTAAGCAAACGAGATAAGTTTTCATGGATTAAGCAAACATGATTAATCAGACACAAAAACGAATTAAGCAAACGTGACGTGCCTATGTTAGGATCATACAATCAACCAAATTGAATCAATATATTTCATGCAATCGAATTAAGCATACAAGAACACAAAATATCATTGAAAGGAATTAAACTAAAATTAACATTATAATAATCTCAAGTTTTGGAACCTGAATTACGGCAGATCGAATCAGAGGGATTAGTTCTCCATGGAATTCGTACAAGCTTTCAAATTTTCGTGAATCGTGATACCATGTACTGTTTTCGGCTGCTTAGGTTATAGGAAAGTAGAATAAACCTAATTTGGTCAAAACATAACCCAAGCCCAAACTAAATAACCCAACACAAAATATAAATCTAGTGCTGAAGGCTTCAACGAAATTTTCAACCATGCTACAGTCCGAATTAGTTCTAACTTTTTCATGAAAGTCGTAGATCTTTCTCTTAGCTTTCCAACGACTGGTAGCACGCCTCGATCCGATACTCCTAGCTCTACTTATGAATTTATTCGTGCAGACTGTTAATCCTGAAAATAAACTGCAAAAAACAAATAAGTGTAAAAATAAGATAAATTATAAAAACACATTAAAAGGGAAAAATAACCAAACTAAAACATGGAAATGCATAAGTATAAATATAGAAGAATATGCATCAAAATGCACTGATCAAATTCCCTCACACTTGAACTTTTGCACTCCGAGCAAAATTTAAAATAAAACAAAGAAAGCACAAACACATCATTAGTTACTCATCCTAGGCTACAAGTCTTCTTCGGTTAAGTTTGCATCGATAGGTACTTATCTTGCACACTAAGGATATCGTAGGAACACTAATCCATAATTGTGCAGTCATAAACCTCCTGAATACACAAATCAACTCGAATCATGTTATTATGTTAAAGTCTAACTTACTCATCCTTCTTTTTACTCTTTTTCATTCAGGCGCAATCACATTAAGCCCGTTATCTCCACACACCCATAGCAAGGTGATCAGTTAGTGACTCTGATCCTTTTTGCACGAGATTCTAGTACTTACATGGCATAACCCTTTGCTTACTCAGTTTTAGTTGCGAGAGATCGGACCGTAATCCGCCCTACCAAGTTTAGCACCAGAAACCGCTGAACCAACTGACAACGAGTCTTATTTTCAATTTTTTCTTTTTTTGAAGGTTCTACATCCGTTGGGTTAAGTAACCAGGTGAGGGTCATCAAACTTAGAAGGTGCATTCCCTTTTCTTTCTTTTCTTTTCTTTTTCGGAACACTCACTTATATTCATCGAATCAATTTCCATATGCAGGAGACTTACGGTGTTAAGACGATACCGGTCTTGTGAATTTTTCCCAAGTCTCCGCAAACTAATCTCAAATTAGTCAGTCTATAGCCTAAAACTTTCAAGAAGATGCATTTTTTTATGACTGAAAACAAACAAAACACTAACAAAAACAAGGAAAACAAATGAAACAAATGATTTTCCTCCCCCACACTTAAAATAAGCATTGCCCTCAATGAAAAGACATTACTAATAAAGTAGAGAGAAGGAAAGAAAGACTCCCTGATCAAGTTGCGGGGTAGTTAGGTGCTTCCAAAGAAAGCTCCTCTATGATAACATCTTCAGTCATTGAACTTTCATGGAATAGCTTCAAGCGCTGCCCATTGACTTTGAAAGTCTTGTTAGTACCTGCACTTTATATTTCTACTGCACCATAAGGGAAAACATTAGTAATAACAAAAGGGCCAATCCATTTGGATTGAAGTTTCTCAACCATAAGCTTAAGGCGGGAGTTAAACAGTAAAACTTGTTGGCCCACAGAAAATTCCTTCCTAGAAATCATTTTATCATGGAAGTGCTTAGTTTTCTCTTTATAAATCCTAGAGCTTTCATAAGCCTCTAGTCTAAGCTCTTCCAACTATTGTAATTGGAGTTTTCTTTCAATACCTGCTTGTTGCATCTCCAAATTATAACTTTTCACCGCCCAATAAGCATGGTGTTCTATCTCAACAGGAAGATGACATGCCTTACCAAAAACAAATCGATAAGGAGACATCCCAATGGGTGTCTTAAAAGTTATTCTTTGGGCCCAAAGTGCGTCTTCTAGACGACGACTCCAGTCCTTCCTGTTTGGCTGCACCATTTTCTCTAAAACCTGTTTGATCTCCCTGTTTGAGATCTCAGCTTGCCCATTAGTTTGTGAGTGATATGCAGTAGAGACTCTGTGCAGAACTCCATACTTCCGGAGCAAGGCTTCCATGGTGCGGTTACAGAAATGATTACCTTGGTCACTTATGATAGCTCGTGGTATTCCAAACCTGCAAAAGATATTAGACCTGACAAAATCTGCAACTCTAGAATCATTAGTCCTAGTGGGGATAGCTTCCACCCACTTTAAAACATAATCAACAGCAAGCAAAATGTAAAGGAAACCAAATGATACAGGAAAGGGACCCATGAAGTCGATTCCCCATACATCAAATACCTCACAGAAAAGCATAGGCTGCTGAGGCATTTCACTCTTGCGAGTGATGTTTGTACCTGCCATCTGGCACTCTTTACAAGTGCGGTAAGTCTCATAAGCATCCTTAAAAACAGTTGGCCAATAGAAACCTGAATCAAGGACTTTTCTTGCAGTCCTTTGCGGACCAAAGTGTCCGCCGACTTGAGATGCATGAGAAAATTTCAAAATGGATTCAATCTCATAGTCGAGGACACATCTCCTAATTACCTGATCACTACCAAACTTCCAAAGATATGGATCATCCCAAACATAATATTTGGCATCACTCTTGAATTTGTGAATCTGTTATCTAGATGCACCTGTAGGAAAAACACCAGCAACAAGAAAATTAACAATGTCAGCAAACGAAGGTGTAATCCCATGCAAAAGAAAAAGCTGCTCATCAGGAAATTCATCCTGAATAGGAAAAGGATCTGCATCTCTCTCTATCCTGCTCAAGTGGTCATCCACTAAGTTCTCAGCTCCACTTTTGTCTTTAATATCTACATTAAATTCTTGGAGCAACAACATCCACCGAATCAATCTCGGTTTTGCATCCGGCTTCTTCAACAAGTACTTTAATGCTGCATGGTCAGTAAAAACAACAACCTTGGAACCTAGAAAATATGATCCGAATTTATCAAGAGCAAAAATAATAGCTAGCAGTTTTTTTTTCAGTGGTAGTGTAATTTGACTGTGCAGAATCTAAAGTTCTAGAAGCATAGTAAACAACATGGGCAGCCCTGTCAACCCTTTGTGCAAGGACAACCCCAACAGCATAATTAGACGCATCACACATAATCTCAAAAGGGAGGGTCCAGTCTGGTGGCTGGATTATGAGAGCGGAGGTCAATGCTTTCTTCAAGAAGTCAAACGCTTGTTTGCATTTGTCATCAAAGTTGAAAGTGACATCATTCTTTAACAAGTTTGACAGCGGAAGAGTTATCTTGTTGAAATCCTTGATGAAACGCATGTAAAAACCTGCATGACCAAGAAAAGAATGAATCTCGCGAACGCAAGAAGGATAAGGCAGTGCAGAAATCACATCTATTTTAGCAGGGTCAACAGAAATTCCTTTTTTTGAAATTATGTGACCCAATACAATTCCCTGATCAACCATAAAGTGGCATTTTTCATAATTTAAAACGAGATCAGTTTCGATGCATCTTTCTAAAATCAAGCTTAAACTGCTCAAGCATGCATCAAAAGAGGAACCATAGACAGTGAAATCGTCCATAAAGACTTCCATGCAATTTTCAATGAAATCAGAAAAATGCTAATCATGCATCGCTGGAAAGTGCCGGGAGCATTGCAAATACCAAAAGGCATTGTAACAACCCAATTTTAGTAATTATTTCTTATATTATTATTATTATATTTTATTTTATTTATTTAGAGTGTTAATTAAATAATTGGTTGTTAGGTAGTATAATAATCAATTATATTAATTAATTTGGTGTGTTAATTAATTATTTAGTTGATATGAGATATAATTAATAATGGAATTAATTAACTTGGTGTGTATATTGAGTTGGTTTGATTTATTTGAACTAAATAGAGATATTTAAATATTAGGTCTTATTGGGCCTATTAATTAAATTAGAGGTATCATGCTTTAAGCCCAAATAGAATACTAGTATATAAGAGGTGAGGAGAGTGAGAATTAGGATTCATTTGATCATTTGACAACAATAGAGAAAGAGAAGAGGAAAAGTAAGGAGAAGAGGGGAAGAACAAGAGAGGAGCTAGGGTTTCCAGAAAATCAAAGAGGTAAGGGGGGAATCCTTATTATTATGGGTTAGTATGATTGGGTCAATGGGTAGATGTATGTTTAGGTTAAAATCCCTAATTTTCTATGGTTGTTTGAAATTGTTAAGTTTGATGAGTATTCTTGAATGTGGTAATTTAATTGTGTTAAAACTGTAAATTAACCTTATATAATTAGAGTATTGTATGAGTTATAATTTTCTGAACGTTTGGCTTTTTACGGAATCGAAATCGGAGGTCCGAAAGTCCTCCAACGATGAAAAACGCAGAAAATTCTGCATTCTGTTTTGTGTTCACGCAGGAATAGCATTCTGTTTTTGCGTTAACCGGTTAACCAAAGGCGTTAACCGGTTAACACTATTGAAAATTTGTTAGAAAGTGTATTCTGTTCTGCGTTAACCGGTTAACCAAATGCGTTAACCGGTTAACACTGTTGAAAATTGCCAGGAAGTGCATTCCGTTACGCGTTAACCGGTTACCTCATATCGTTAACCGGTTAACACTGTTTGAAAAGTGAAAAATTGAGATTTTAAATGCTGTATTCGTTTTGGAATGAAATCTATGTGTGAGTATTGGATAATTAGCATATATTTGTGAATGATATATTGTTATGAATGTGTATATGTACTATTGGTGGATAATTCATAGAGTTGAATTATGGTTATACGTGGAATGTTAAGATAGTAGAGATGATCTTAATTGCATATTATGTGAATGGTGTAATTGTTATGAATGTGTATATGTACCATTGGTGGATAATTCATAGAGTTGAATTATGGTGATATGTGGAATGTTAAGATGGTAGAGATGATCTTAATTGCATATGTGTTGGTATTTGTACATTCATTCATGGCATGGTCGGCTTCATGGTGGAAGCGGTGAAACTGTGGGTTCACATGGTAGCATACGTTGATCCTTAATTGGAAACAGGCGTAGTAGATGTAGCATACGTTGATCCTTAATTGGAAACAGGCGTAGTAGATGTAGCATACGTTGATCCTTAATTGGAAATAGGCGTAGTAGACGTTGATCCTTAATTGGAAATAGACGTAGTGGCTTTGATCTTGTCAGGATCGGAAGCGTGGCCTGGATTCTAGATATTGAATCGGAAAGCGGTGAAATGTTGGGTTCACATTGCGGTACCACATGCATAGAGTCACATGTCTTGCATTGAGTCACATTAGAGTTATGTGATCATCGAGTGTATGCATTGTTGTGATTGTGATGTGTGTATGAGATATGGTAATTGAACTTGGTGATGTTTGAACACATAATTTGACAAAATATGTGATTGTGTGATAATTGTAGTTATGTGTATATTTGAGAATATAATATTGGATTTGAATATTATACTACTTGAGTTTTGATGGATGTTGAGACATGTGAAATAAATGTTGGTTAATATTATTTACATGGTTATACGAAGTGTGATGAATTCCTTTAATTGTTGATTTAATCATTGTGCCTTATTATACTTCTTCATAATAATTTGAATTCTCACCCTTTCTATTTGAATGTTACCTTTACATGGGTATCGTGCAGATACTCAGGAGTAGTATTGCTGAAGTAAGTGGAAGGTAGCTCATTCGAGGTTTAGCCGGAGAGCTTCCGTATTCTAGTTTGGAGACTAGGTAGTGAGTCAATGCTCTGGTCATGTAACACTGGGTAGATTAGTAGTATTGAACTCATATCTTATTTGGATATGCATTATGTTATTACTTGTTTTATTTTATCTTGAGGAGATTATTGAGAGATGATCATGGTATGGGACATGGATCATTTTATGAAATACATGAGTATTCGTTATTTACCGCTGCGAACGTATATTCTTGAATATTCATGATAATTGAAATGTGTTATTTTAAATGACCAGGTGTATTGTATATTGATGATGAATGATGTTGGTTTTTGAAAGCTTTTAGTTTTTGAAAACGTCGATGTGACGCCCTTTTGTTTATATGCGTGCTTATTTACTCTGATTATATGTTAAGTATTTTGGGTAGAAAAAGGGGTGTTACAGGCATCCTCCTGTAAGCAAAAGTACCGAAGGGACAAGTAAAAGTGGTCTTCTCTTGATCTTCCGGTGCAATATGAATCTGAAAGTAACCTGAAAAACCATCAAGAAAATAATAATGTGATTTACTAGCAAGCCGTTCAAGCATTTGGTCAGTGAACGGTAAAGGAAAGTGATCCTTTCTCGTAGCCTGGTTCAATCTTCTGTAATCAATACAAACTCTCCAGCTGTTCTGAACTCTAGTGGGAACAAGTTCATTCTTTTCACATTTTACCACTGTGAGTCCTGATTTCTTAGGTACAACCTGCACTGGGCTTACCCATTTACTATCAGAGATAGGATAAATGACACCTGCTTGCAAGAGTTTGGTTACCTCCTTCTTTACAACATCAAGAATCAAAGGATTAACCCTCATTTGGGACTGCCTTACTATTTTCGCTTCGTCCTCAAGTAATACCCTGTGCCTGCACATCGACGGACTAATACCTGGGAGGTCGGCTAATGTCCATCCGATTGCCTTCTTGTGCTTCTTTAAAACCTGTAAAAGCTTGTCTTCCTGATCGAAATCAAGGTTAGAAGAAATAATAACAGGGAGTTTTTCATTAGTCTCCAAATAAGCGTATTTCAGGTTTTCAGGAAGTTGTTTCAGCTCTAAAGATGGGGGTTGCTCGATGGATGGAATGCTTGGGGCAGCCGGGATGTCAAGAGCATCAACTGCAAAAACAGCTTCATCGGCAACAACTTCACCTGTAGGAAATGTATCAGGATGCAAGGCATCATCAATCTCAGCACACACAACATAGAGGTTAGTGTCAGTACAATCAACACATGAGTAAATATCATCGAAACCAGATAAAGATGGAAAATCAAGTGAAAATAAATCAGAACAAGTGTCCTCAACCAGCTCAGATATCAATTCCATATGAAAAACGGAATGCTCTTCCAAGGAGTGTTTCATGGCATCGAAAATATTAAATTTTGCGACAATGTCACCAAATTCCATGGACATGGTTCCATCGTCAACATCAATTTTTGCCTTCGCTGTTTTCATGAACGGACTGCCTAAAATGATGGGAGCTATGCTTGTCTTAGTCTCTCCTTCCATGTCCAGAATGTAAAAATCTGCAGGAAAAATTAAATCGTTAACTTGGACAAGGACATCTTCCACTACGCCAGTCGGGCGTGCATTGCTCCTGTTCTCCAGTTGGATGATCAAACTTGTATGTTGCAAAGGACCAAGATTAAGATTATTATAAATAGAAGTAGGCATAACTTTAATGCCCGCTCCCAAATCAAGCATGCAATTCTCGAATTTACTATCCCCGATGGTACAAGGGACAGTAAAAGTTCCCGAATCCTTCTGCTTTTGTGGCAAGAGTTGAGTGATGGCTGAAACATTTTTCTCTCCTGTAACTTTTTCAGAAGAAGGCTTGGGCTAAATAAAAGCAAAAATATTTCTTCCCAAGTTAACTCTCTCACTTCCTTTAATCCTCCTCTTATTTGTACACAAATCCTTCAGAAACTTTGCATACTTAGGAACCTGTTTAATTACATCAAGAAGCGGAATATTTACCGCAACTTTTCTAAAAACATCCAATATCTCTCTTTCCTTGTCTCCCTCCTCAATTCTTTTATTTTTCAGAACTCTATGTGGGAAGGGGACTGGTGGCACATACTCATTTTCTTTAATTTTTTCAGATGAAACAAGTTCAAATGGAGTAGGTTCAGGTTCAAATGTTACCTCAATAATTTTTTTATTTTTTCCAGGGGCTGTTTCTGTAACCTTTCCAGATCTCAACGAAATCGCATTCACATTAGCATTAGAATCCCTTGGATTGGCAACTGTTTGGGCTGGAAGCTGGTTCGACCCTTGAGCTTGCATGTTATTTATTTGAGTAGCAAGTTGTCACATTTGCGTGTTCAAGGTCTTAATGCTATAATCGTTCCTTTGTTGGAATTGGAGATTGTTGGCGGCCATTTGTTTGACAAGATCTTTTAAGGATGGGCTGAAAGGTGCAGGGGCAGCCACTTGAGGTGGGTTCTGTTGTGGGTTTCCATATCGAAGGTTGGGATGGTTCCTCCAATTGGGATGGTATTTGTAGGTGGACAAGTCAGGAGTATTATTGTACCTGTTTTGATTGTAAAGGTTGGCTGCATAAGCTTGAGGCAGCTCAGTAATGGACTCGTCTCTCAGAATAGGACAAGTATCGGTCGGGTGCTCATGAGAAGTACAAATACCACACACTGTTGCTGTTTGAGGTTTTGCTACTGCCAGCTGTTTGACCAAGGCAGTGAGCTCGTCAATTCTGGTCTCTAAAGCTTTGTTGGAAGAAACTTGAATTTGATTCACGCCTTTGCTTTGCACAGAATTGTCTATAGTAGTGAACTGTTGGGAATTAAGGGACATATTTTTGATAAGGGCTTTGGCAACAGCTGGAGTCTTATCAACAAGTGCTCCGCCACTAGCAGCATCAAGAATGTTCCTATCCATTGGTATCAAACCCTCATAAAAGTATTGGATGAGTAGTTGTTCGGTAATTTGATGTTGAGGCAACTGGATACTAATTGTTTGAATCTCTCCCAATACTCAGCCAATGACTCATTTCCCTGTCTAATACCACATATTTCTTTTCGGATTGATGCAGCCCTAGAGGCAGGAAAGTATGTCTCTAGGAAGACTCTCTTCAAATCATTCCAAGTCGTGACAAAATTCGACTCAAGATAATATAACCAATCCTTGGCAGCAACCTGTAGTGAAAACGGGAAGGCTCTTAGCTTGATGTGATCTTTAGTGATTCCTTCAGGTCTCAATGGTGTAGAGCAAACAACCTGAAATTCCTTAAGATGCTTATGCGGATCCTCACCTGCAAGACCAATAAACCTTGGCAGCAAGTGTATTAAACTAGATTTCAACTCAAAAGGAACAGTAACATCAACATATTCAATACATAAACCATTGTAATTCAGATAAGGAGCAGCAAGTTCTCTCAAAGTTCTTTGGTCAGCCATATTAAACTCAATAGAAAAAAAATCAACAAACAATGAGAAAACACATAACTAATTCAGCAATGCAGTAACAAATAGGAAAATACCGACAATGTCCCTATTAAGAACAAACAATTGAAATACGAAAAAAAACGATTAAAATAAAATACAAAAAAATACAAAAACACAAAAATTAATCTAATAACATCAATTAAGAATTTTGAGAATTTTTTCAGATTTTTTTGAAACTACCAAAACAGAAAATAAATCATAAAAAATAGAAAAATAAGGAATTTCGATTTTTTAGGGTAGCGTCCACTATTTAGTGTCTAAATAGAGGCTTTTGATCCTTGATTTTTTCCTAATAAATCGACAAGTAATCAAAATAATCTGAGACGGTTTTCTTAAAGACAGATTTTTTTTCCTAAACCGCAAAACCACCAGAACACAAGAAAGTTAGGGCAAAAAAAATGTTAAAACACATATGACTATAGTAATAGTTAGACTATAATAATGGTTAAAATCTACAAGAATCCCCGGTAACGGCGCCAATTTGATCCGCTGTCGTGCGCGGTTCAAAACGAGTGTTTTTCAAAAACATAGTATGTCGACAATTTTAACTTGGATATCGTTCTCACAAGGATTCTTGATTATTATTATCCAAAGGTAAATCGAATTAAGGGGGGGTGTTTGGTTTGTTGTTCGATTAAGAAAAAGTGATTATTAAAAGCAATTCTTGAAATAAGCTGTTATGAAATAAGTGATTATGAAATAATTCAATCTACCGATTCAGTTCCTACTATCATCGATTAATATAATTTTAATACCCTAAGCGGATTGTCTATTCCTATTTGGATAAAAACTCAATGACAAGCACGGTGAAGTTTGTGAGATGTATGATCCTATTGTCCGAATTAAGCAAACGAGATAAGTTTTCATGGATTAAGCAAACATGATTGATCAGACACAAAAACGAATTAAGCAAATGTGACGTGCCTATGTTAGGATCATACAATCAACCAAATTGAATCAATATATTTCATGCAATCGAATTAAGCATACAAGAACACAAAATATCATTGAAAGGAATTAAACTAAAATTAACATTATAATAATCTCAAGTTTCGGAACCTGAATTACGGCAGATCGAATAAGAGGGATTAGTTCTCCATGGAATTCGTACAAGCTTTCAAATTTTCGTGAATCGTGATACCATGTACTGTTTTCGGCTGCTTAGGTTATAGGAAAAGTAGAATAAACCTAATTTGGTCAAAACATAACCCAAGCCCAAACAAAATAACCCAACACAAAATATAAATTTAGTGTTGAAGGCTTCAACGGATTTTTCAACCATGCTACAGTCCTAATTAGCTTCTGACTTCTTCTTTAAAGTCGTATCTCTTTCTCTTAGCTTTCCAACGACTGGTAGCACGCCTAAATCCGATACTCCTAGCTTTAGTTATGAATTTATTCGTGCAGACTGCTAATGCTGAAAATAAACTGCGAAAAACAAATAAGTGTAAAAATAAGATAAATTATAAAAACACATTAAAAGGGAAAAATAACCAAACTAAAACATGAAAATGCATAAGTATAAATATATAAGAATATGCATCAAAATGCACTGATCAGTGGGAGATAATCTAACTGTTGATGTATCACCCGTGCGGATAGAGGATCGGGAAGTGAAGCATATGCATGGTAAAGAGATTGGATTAGTGAAGGTAGTTTAGAATGGACCAGCTGGTGGAAGCATGACTTGAGAGCATGATAAGTAGCTGAGGAGTCGTATTGGACTCTGTTTTCCTTTCGTAATTTTCGAGGGCAAAAATTTATTAAGTGAGGGAGAGTTGTAACACTCCGTTTTTTTATTATATATTTTATTATATTTTAATTGTTTGAATTATGGATTTTGATGATTTATTTTATGGCTGGGTGTTGGCGGAATGTGTATCCTTAAGTTAGGGGTACAGAGGGATGATAGAAGTAAGTAGAATAATTTAGAATTATTTTGATGATTAATAATAATGTTTTATTTATTTTTATTATATTAATTAGTGAAGATAGAATAATTGGGCCAAAAATGAGAAATTGAGAAAGTTAGTGGGAGGAATGAATATGAGATAATTAAGTTTAAGCCAAGTTGGTTATTTGGAAAAGTTTACCCCAAAAATAAAAAGTTAAGAGGAACCTAGGTTTAGGGAATTTTTACAGTACGTGATATTTGAGAAAAATGAGCAAAGAGGCAATAGGAAAGGTGATCAAAGAAAGAGAGTGAATGTTTCTATTCAGAACTTTTGTAAGAAATTCAGGTAAGGGTGGGAATTTGTTCCAATAGTAATGGGTATTGTCATACCCCAATTTTGTCCAGGCATATTTAAATTTCCATAGAATTGATTTCATTTTTATTTTTGCATCATATGCATAGCATGACATGCATTTCATCATAAATAATACCTAAAATATCAGTCAGGATAAATTTATTGAAAATACAGACAAATCGGTTGAATCATTTCTCAAGAACATGCAAAATCAGCGGGTAAAAAGTTTCAAATTTAAAATTACAGACACCAGTATTATTAATTTATGGTTCACATAGTTTAACCTGGTGTGCTTGTTGTATTTTTCAGTGACTGTTTCGGTTGCATTTTGACCCGCCTGACCCTTTTAACTGGTGCAAATTTATTTCAGAATTTGAAGAAATGCTGTATTTTTTCAATAAGTATATTTTGTGCTGATCATTTTTTATACGTTCGATTTAATTTTTAAGGCAAATTTTCGCCCGACTTTTATTCTTAAATCAGTTATTTTATTTTATTTTTCTTTGTCAAAATATCCAAATTAATTAACTAGAATTTTCTCTATATATTTAGTTTGAATTTGGATAATGAATTTTTAAATATATTTATTTTCTTTAATAATAGGTAATAATAATGGTTGACAAATTAAATATATTTTTTTGACATTGGATTCTCTTTTTTTTTAAATAATAATAAAATAAAAATAAAATAATAAATAATAATAATAGCCAGCATTGAACAGATTTTTTTGACAGTCGGCACCTGATCCAAAATAGGAATACCCACAAGATGAGCATACTCCTCGAGCGTAGGCAACAGCTGAAAGTCCGGAAAAGAGAAGCAATGATACAGATGATCATAGAACTGCGCCAGAGTACTCATCAACCCTTCGTCAACCTGAGTAGTCAACAGAGGCAGAAGCTTCCCATAACGAGCTTTGAAACCCAAGGGATCTAATACATAGGATGTCAGATTCCTTAACTCCTTCACATCGGGTTGTCTAAAGCTGTACTTCTTTGTATGCCTTTTTGGTCTTTCCATGTCTGAAAATTTTGCAAATAAACCCTTTAAGTTCCTTGAAAATTTCTCATTTTTCTGATGACATGAATGCAGATGAATGCATGAATGCATGAATGCAGCAATCACACTCAAGGATCAAGCAAAGCACACCAGACAAAGGTCATGGGAAAGCTCATAGTATCCTTAATATCAATCATCCATTTTGGTGGATTATGGTTTACACCTTATCAACACCCAAGTTCCATTGATATTAACGGTACATGAACCGGCTCAATCATCCTTAATATCAATCATCCATTTTGGTGGATTACGGTTTTCACCTTATCGACACCCAAGTTCCATTGATATTAAGCCTGTTGCTGTGGACGATGTTGCTGTTGATACTGAGGTTGTTGCTGATGCTGATAATTGTCCCTGAAGACAGGTGCTACACTAGCCACCTGGTGCTGATGACGCATTGGCTTCCTCTTGTCAGAGGGTCTTCTGGGTTTAACATGAGATTGCACAGCATGTGCCTCCCCATCTTTCTTCTTAAACGCCCCATATCATTTAGAAGAGCCTTCATCTTTAGACAAACGTCCTTCACGGACACCTTCCTCCAAACGCATCCCCATGTTCACCATCTCGGTGAAATCAGAGGGAGCACTAGCGACCATCCGCTCATAATAAAATGAACTAAGAGTCTTCAAAAAGATCTTAGTCATCTCCTTCTCTTCCAGCGGAGGAGTAATCTGAGCTGCCAGCTCTCGCCACCTCTGGGCGTACTCCTTGAATGTATCTTTATCCTTCTGAGACATGGCTCTGAGTTGATCACGGTCAGGAGCCATATCAACATTATACTTATATTGCTTGACGAAGGCCTCGCCAAGATCGTTGAAGGAACGGATGTTTACGCTATCAAGGCTCATATACCAACGAAGAGCTGCACGAGACAAACTATCCTGAAAATAATGAATCAGCAACTGATCATTATCAGTCTGAGTAGACATTTTCCTGGCGTACATGACCAGGTGGCTGAGAGGGCAGGTGTTCCCCTTATACTTCTCAAAGTCAGGGACTTTGAATTTGACAGGAATCTTCACACCGGGAACCAGGCATAACTCGGCAACAGACTTGCCGAACAGATCTTTCCCTCGGAGGGTCTTCAATTCCTTTCGGAGCTCGAGGAATTGGTCATTCATTGCTTCCATCTTCTCATTAACATCTGGGCCCTCAGACGGCTCAGAATGATAGATGGTGTCGTCTACCCTGGGAGTGGTATGCACGACAGGAGGAGGCATCGCAAGGACCGGGATATATGTCGGCATAGAAGCAAAGGTAGGAGCTGGAATATCTGGCATGAAACCTGGGGGCATACCCCACGGAAACCCGGCTGGCATGGCATGCGGCACGAAATAGGCACTAGCAGCTGGCACAATTGAGGAGACAATCTCTGATATAACAGTTCTCTGGGGAGGAGTTGCAGGAGGTGGAGACAGTTGATTCTGAGTAGCCAAAAATTGCTCCATCAGAGCGCTCAATCTGGCGACCTCTTCCTTCAGCTCTCTGTTCTCTTGTTCTAGTTGATCCATCACTCTTGCAGAATTGGCTCGGGTGTAGTACCGATGAGTCAGCTTGTCTTCAAAATAAATGAAGAGCACAGAGTTAGGCCACATACAAGAAGACCAGAACAACACCTGCTTATGCAAAATGATGCATGCAATGCTCGTGCATATGCTTTGTTTTTATTTCAAGGAACTTTTAGGGTTCTATTTGTAATTTTGAAATTTTAAAACATTAAATCGCATATGGAAAATATCTCATCAAATATATTTGAGACAAAGAAGTACAGCATTGTTGATTATTACAAGGGAAAAGGAAAATAACATCCTATGGATCCCTAGAAACTCGAGATGCTGGAAGACGAGATACACAAAGCTTCTTGATCTCTCTCTCATATGCTGCTTCCATATCCGCTTTCTCCTTAACGAGTCGATCATACTTCCTCTTCCAGAATTTGGAAGACTGAGGAAGCAGAGAAGTCCAGGTATCATCCGGATCGTCTATCACCTGATGCTCGAGGAATTCGATCAGAGCATTTTTCTCCTTGATTTGCTGAAGCAACTCTTCTCTTTCACGGATCCAGGCACGTGAAAGGTCTTCGTCTCTCAACTCTTCTACGCCTTGGTTAGGGAGGGTTGAAGTCCCAGCCACAACCAACGGTGTAGGTCTCGGATAATCATATGGCATAAGATACTCAGAAGCTCTCTGTCTGACCCAAGAAGTATACGGCTCCAAAGCAATGCAGTTCTTCAGACCCAACTCGTTTCTACCCTTCTTGTGAATCTTGCGCCAAGCGCGGACCATCCTGGCTTTCAGACCTTGGGGATCTTTACCCTCCTGAAAGAATACACCTTCTAAAAGAATGTTATGAGGTTTATCCTTTAGGGGGAACCCAAGCTGACGACGTGCTAAGATAGGATTGTAGCTGATCCCACCACATGTACCAAGAAGAGGCACATTAGGGAATTCACCACAATAATCAATGATCTGAACAGTATCATACACGCGATTATACCAAGAGATATCGTCATTAGTGAGAGACATAAGTCTCGTAGACCACCGTAGACATCCCTTGTTCTCCTTGAAAGCAACCGTCTGCGGTAAGTGAGAAATAAACCACTTATACAACAGAGGCAAACAGCCCACAATAACTCTTCCACCCTTTGCATTCCTCAGATGCAAAGAGAAATAGGTATCACCCAACAGAGTAAGAACGAGATTAAGAACTGAAAAGATCCTAATGGCGTTCACATCCACAAATTTGTCGATGTTGGGGAACAATACCAAACCATAGATGAGCAGCACAAATATGGCCTCAAAGGCATCCTCACTCATGGCCTTCCCATAAACGGTAGCTTGAGAGACGAGGAAATCAGAAGGAAGACCCTGAATTCCACCTTTGGTGGTCATATGCGCTTCAATCAGGGATTCATCTATGTGCAACAAGTCTGCAATCTCTCGAGAAGTCGGAATACTCTTTAAGCCACTGAACGACACTTGATCCAAAATAGGAATACCCACAAGATGAGCATACTCCTCGAGCGTAGGCAACAGCTGAAAGTCCGGAAAAGAGAAGCAATGATACAGAGGATCATAGAACTGCGCCAGAGTACTCATCAACCCTTCGTCAACCTGAGTAGTCAATAGAGGCAGAAGCTTCCCATAACGAGCTTTGAAACCCAAGGGGTCTAATACATAGGATGTCAGATTCCTTAACTCCTTCACATCGGGTTTTCTAAAGCTGTACTTCTTTGTATGCCTTTTTGGTCTTTCCATGTCTGAAAATTTTGCAAATAAACCCTTTAAATTCCTTGAAAATTTCTCATTTTTCTGATGACATGAATGCAGATGAATGCATGAATGCATGAATGCAGCAATCACACTCAAGGATCAAGCAAAGCACACCAGACAAAGGCCATGGGAAAGCTCATAGTATCCTTAATATCAATCATCCATTTTGGTGGATTATGGTTTACACCTTATCAACACCCAAGTTCCATTGATATTAACGGTACATGAACCGGCTCAATCATCCTTAATATCAATCATCCATTTTGGTGGATTACGGTTTTCACCTTATCGACACCCAAGTTCCATTGATATTAAGGATGTCTGAACGACTCAACCACGAATCACGGGTTTGTTGAGAGTCACGAGCATGGAGCCTCGGTTGAGAACCACCCAAAGGGAGTGTACTAGGGTTTAAACCTGCCGAGCATGTTCTACAAAAGGTTCTCATAGTCATCATCCCATCTTTCGAATATTATCGGAGGAACGAATACTCGTATTCCAAAAATATTCTCAAGAGAGACTCTTATGAGTGTAGTATCGCGTAACAATCGCATCAGATCTTACATCTGAATGACCTCCGCACTACGTCCTAAAAATAGGCCAAGATGGGCTTGGTGAACTAAGGTCCTTGGCTTCTAAGGCACATGATTGAAAGAATAATGCCTAACCACAAATGACTTGTGTGACATTATTAATCCAACATGACCTCCACCAAGTGAATGGACTCGCAAGTCAACTTGTTAAGGAATACTCCACACAAGTCGACAAGACTATGCCATTCTCCTATCCTAAGGTGCACTCGAGTTTGGGTATAGAACTCATCTCACAGAGATCACCAAGCAAACAGCAATTGTATATCAAGCAATTCAATCATTACAATCAATACAGTTATCCCAAATTGTACAAAAAATAGTCATATAACAAATAAACAATATCATACAACAAAGGTGAAAAGTAGGCAAAACCACCAAGGAGATTGTCTCCCCGGTGGAGTCGCCATTTTTCTGTAGCGGTGTATTCGTCACTTTATGATTTATTGATTATACCAAAAGCAAAGCATACAAAGAATCGAGTCGCCACCGCATTTTTATTTATCCAAAGGAATGGCTAAAAAGCGAACAAAAGCCTAAGAAGTTTTACACATAGAAAACTAATGAAAAGATCAGAGATCTGGGTAAGGGGTTAATTACGCAATGGGAAGGTGTTAGGCACCCAAAACGTCCTAGGTACTCCTAGGGAGCCCTTTTCACACTTGTTGTACGAAATGTTATTTGTTTATGAAATATTTATTGTGCAAACATGGATTGAAGGGATGAGAAAAGAATATACAATTTTTATTGTTTTTGTGTTTGAACGGATGAACCTGTTGCCTACGTACCTTTCCATGGAAGGTAAGGATCAAAACGCCGTAGTTCGGCTAAAAGATTTCCAAAATATGAGTGGATTGATTTTAAAATAAAAGCCCTAAGGTCTTTCGTTATCCACGGGAGAAAACTCAACCTTATACAAACAACAAGTCCACCATGTGAGAAAAGCTTCAACTTGCTAGTGAGGGGTTAACCCTATAATAAGCAAGGAAGTCTTACAATTCAATCACTAAGGACAACAGGTGAGATTAACATCAACCAACTAGGATAAATCAAACCTATGGCTAATGTATGAAAACTTATCAAGAATGGACTAAGCCACAAAACAATTGAATGAGTGAAATTAACCAGTTAGAATTTATTCACAAAAGATGGTCAAAGTATGATTAGGATTCAATTCAAAAGAAGTATTATGAAAATGAAGTTTAAAAAATCAGAGGCCTAAAGCCTAGGTTTCTAATTTGAAAAGAGATGAAAATGTTTGCACAATGGTTTTCAAGTTTGGATTAACATGCAAATGGAGGTTTAAAGAAACAAAAGGTGGAAGGGGTGAGGAAGTAAAACTTCTTAGATGTTCACCTCTTGAGATCATATGTAGATGATTCAAGTGATTCCTTTGGAATATGCAACAATGCAAATAAGCAAATAACAAGATGGATATCGGATGCCACTCAATGGACTTATTCCAATCTCAGAAAACAAAACTGGATATCGGATGCCAATCAATGGACTTATACCAATCTCCTAAAACAAAAGAAGCAATGATACCAGATGCCAATCAATGGACTTACACTAATCTCACAAAACAAAAATGGATACCGGATGCCAATCAATGGACTTATACTAGTCTCCCACCATATCATATGAACAACTGCCAAGTAATGGACTTATGCTTGTCTCCTCCATGGACAAAGCAAAATGCTACAAAGCAAAGTTTATGAAATGATATACAAGTGATGATGATAAAGGCACAAAGGCACACTCAAGCAAATATGCACAGATGAATCAAGTAAGCAGACAAACAAGTCAATTAGCACCCACTATATACAATCAATTAGGCTCAAGCAAGGTTAGGCTTTACAGCCAACTGGAATGGGGTATTTTGAGCTCTTAACCCTAACATTGAGAGTTAGGGTGAAGCAGATGAAATGGAAATGAGGGGTGTGCCTCATAGCTCTTATCCCTGGCCTGGGAGAGCTTTAAACAATAGAAGGTGTGGGAGTTCAGAAAGTAGGAACTCTTCTCCACAAGTAGACTCTATAAGATCTTGGGTTAATATTCACAATGCATCAACACATTGTGTGAGCAAAGTGAATGACACACTGAATAGTAGGAGATGGATTACATATCTCTTTTATCTACCAATTGCCTCATAAGAGGACTTTTCCTGCTTGGCACAAAAAGTAAACAATCACAAACATTGCCTCTTAAGGAGGACTTCAGACAGGTGCCTACCAATAACAGTAGGTCTTCCAGACTACATGAAGATTAGAGGTTATACCTAAGTGGTTAAGCAACCAAGCAAAAGCAAGTTCAAAATGAACTTAAATCAACTTATGTACCTGTGGAAACATCAAACAAATCAGTACAAGACTCAGACAACCAAACAACAGTCAATAAGCAACAAACAATCCCAATGTACAAAATGTGCAAGCCAAAGGTCAAACTCAAATGAGTTAACATCAACCTACAAAACACACAAAGGTTAGCAATCAAAAGCAAACATCAATGCTCAAGTGATGAAGCATCATTAACCATGCAACTTGAATGTTCAACCTGAAATCAAAGCTCAAACATAAGCCACAAACCACTAGGTCAAAGCCTAGGGTCAAAGATGGAGAAAAAATTCAAAACAGAAGCTGAAATTTAACATGAATCAACTTCAAACACATCTTGAAACATTCCAAAAGGTCTCACATCAATATCATTAACCAAAAGCATTTCATGATCAATTGAAGTTCAAGGCAATTTTAAAGCTCAAATGTGACCAACCAGAATGAAAAAATCTCAATTAAATCAGAAATGATTCAAATAATTCCAACAAAATTCATGCTCATTAACAACATTCATAACATGCATCACACAAAAAATCAGGACAATTGGAGATCATTTGGCATGGCAAACACATCATATAAGTTGAACAAGCAAAGGTGTGACACAAATTGTCACACCAACTTAACATGATCATAAAACAGAAATGACAATTGATAAAAATACCAAATCAACACCAAAATGTCAAGCAAAGTGTCTAGTTTCATCATGCAAATTTTCATATTCATTGGATCAAAGACCAGCATTTCACAAATGAATAAGCAAGGCAAGGTACAAAATGGATACATGTTCACATACCCTAGCACAAAAAATTAATCAGCCAAGCACAACTTGTGAAAATATGATCAAAAAATAATAGACAAGATAAGGATCATGATGCAAAAAATTGGGATGAATTTGGATGAGTTTTCAAATTGTTATGATTTTTGCAAGATGAGAAAAAATGAAAAAAATGATATGAAGCATGTATAGAAATGTATGGAGGGAAAAGGAAAATAAGTGAAGCATTTGAAAATATGGCACGGCCAGGAATCAAAGTCAGGAAAAATTTGAATATGCGCGCCTACAAACAAATGACACCTTTTGACCATACAAACCCTAAGCGCGCGCTGCATGACTTTCAAAAAATCCGCAGGTAATCATGATGAACTCGTAACAAAATCCGCAACAAAGCCTATGCGTTTCCTAGCAAAATTCGCAGGAAACCTGGAAACGCTATGAACATGATGAAGATCATGAAGATCTTCATCCAGAATTTTCCAGAAAAACTAAAAGTGTCCAGAAATCAAAATGGCGCATAGCATTGTGTAGGTCTTGCTTCATACATCATGAATCCATAAACATTTCATCAAGAAACAATCAAACATGCATGGATCGAAGAAAATAAAAATCATCATCAAAACTTTAATCAATCGTATCTCACTCAAAACAGCATGGATTTTCATGATTCAAAGCTCAAATTCATCAGCATAACAAGATCTATAATATCATGGCAAGAAAAATCAAAATTATGAGATGCGATTTGTAACCTCTCGAAGAGCAGATCTGGAATTGGATGGATTCAAGGCTTGTAATGGCTTCAATACTCCTCTATGATGCTTGTACAAGTGATTGGAGAAGAAAACGAGACTTAATTGTGTACGAATCTACCAGAATTTCAGATCACCATTGTTGTTCAAAGCTTCGAGCATGCTTCCATACAGCACGAATTCTCTTGATTTCACGTGCAAACTTGCTCCACAATACCTCAGGATCAATGATCAAGCAATGGAAATGGTTCTTGTTTGAAGAATTTTCAAGAAAAATTTGAGAGAAAAATTTGAGAGTTTTTGATCTAGATCTGAAAAATGAGTTGTTAATCTGAAAAACAGTTAGGGTTTTGGTTTATATAGGTCATGCTAATCACTCTTTAATCATCTTTAAGCCAATTGGTAAGTGAGTTTAGCAAAAATGAGGTGTAAGTGCAAATTGCCTTTTTCACCTTATGCATGAAATGCATGCATGAACAGTGCACGAAATTTTATTCATTTTCATTTAAAATTCCATTTTGGAGCCAATGGTGATGGAAAAAAGATTAAGCCATGCACCAATTTTAAATTTTATGATTTCCCTCCAAATATCCAATGAATTATCAAATGCTCATGTGAATATAATTTGTGCAATGTAATGCATGATTTGGAAACTAGAGGTCAAAAGAAGAACAATGCAAAAAGAGCCACCCAATTTGGAGTTTTGGTTGAGAAGTTATGTCCATTTGAAATTCCATGCATACTTTGCCATGTTTTGATCATATCTCCTTAACCACACATGAGAAATTGACGATCTTGGACTTTTTGGAAATGGGAGAGAAAGATCTACAACTTTCATGTTCAACAAAATTTCATTTGAAGCTTTCTTTATGATGTAATTTGAAGTTGAAGTTGGGTTAAAACCTTTCCATTTTTGGCAAGTTTGAATTATAGGTCACTTTCTATTTTTGGAAAGTTTGAATTATAGGTCACTTTCTATTTTTGGAAAGTTTTGACCTGACTTTAAATTCTTCAATGTTGATGTTTGAAATGTAAAATGAGACTTGTTTGAACATGAATGAAGTATTTCTAATCACTTCCCACCTCCAAATCCACAGTTGACTTGGCAGTTGACTTTCTAGACTTTCAGATGACCTGGCAAATATTCTGATGAATTTCAAGCCTCTACCACTTGGGATTTTGCTTCAAAATGACATCATAGCTCATATGAACTCTTGATAATGATTATGGGGTCCAAATTCTCAAGAATGGCCACCATCTATTGCTCAATGAATGCCTTTGACTTCCCTGACCTGTGGTTGCTTCATCTGCAAGTCAAAGGTTAGATAACACATTTTTGTACATTTGGTTAGTAGTAAAGAGAAAAGCAAATGATATACAAATGCAAAACATGCTTGGTGATCAAGAAATCACTCTCAAAAGATAACCCACCCACAGGGAAGCAAGCAAGGTGCATAATGATCCTTGAGGCAATGAAATGATATGATATGATGCCATGAGGGATCTTAGGGACAAAATTGGGGTCTTATAGTCATATATTTGGATTGGTAGATACAATTTAATAATTCAGTAACTTTGCTTTTTCTTCTTGGAAGAGTGCCTAACAGGGACGTTCCATATTTGGTTTGTATATTGTTTCTATCTCTTGCATAATGATTAGGCTTAAGTGTGGGGTGTGTGCTTTAGAATCATATTGCTTGGTATATCTTTCATGTGTTATACATAATTTGGTGACATTAGTAAAAAAATGCATTGTAATTATTTTGTTTTCATTATGCTAAATTGAAATTTTAATTCGCGGATCCGACAACTTCATGTCGGTATATCGCCAAAGATTACAAAACATCAATATGATTTTTTACCGTGTTATGATCTCGCAAATAACATAAATCCTTGTTATCTCGCCCTAACCGGTTCTTGAGCACATTTTGTAACCAATTCTATTCAATTTTGTAAATCAATATTATCACATATTTCCATTTTTTTAATTAATCAATTAATTTAAATACTGTTTAATTAATTACCATTAATTAATTTTAATTAGCATGATTATTTGAGCTTAAATAAATAATTTTAATAATTAATTTTAACTAAGTTAATTAATCGATTTATTCAAATCTTAAGAAATTAATTTGGTTAATTAGAAATTTATTGATTTATTTCATTCCAACTCATCATCGATCCAAACCAAATTCAAAAAGCACAAACCACAATTCTCAATTTAATGTCGAGTCCATTTTCAAACACCTTTGTAAGTCGATCGCTTTTATGCATCACCATCAACCTCACATAGCTTACTCTTGGGCTTTCTTACAATGAGACCTATTTGGTTATTAATTAATCGAGTAGATGACCGATTCACCATCAACATGAATTCAAACCATTTTTCAAACCATTTAATTTCAAAAGAATTTTCTCTTAACATAAATTTTGGGATGAAAAAGATATAGGAAGCGTTCGCTTCACTATTTCTCAAGCACTTGAATAATTGGCGTACGCCATATTGCTCGAGTTCTTGTCACCCGATTAAACCTTAATCATACACTATTCAAATCATTTCTTCAAGATCAACTACAAATTCTAAAACATTTAATTCTAAATTTCCGACAATATAAGGATAGGAGGCGTTCGCCTCATTATCTTTCGATTATTCGAATAATTGGCGTACGCCACATTGCTCGAATATTCGTCATCAAATTAAAACCACAATCGAATAAACTCAAATCACCTTTTATATCAAACACCGTTTCAAAATAAACTATATAACTTAAACCTCAATTAGAGAATGGGAGGCGTTCGCCTCACCATTCCTTGATTATTTGAATAATTGGCGTACGCCACATTGCTCAAATCATCGACTTTTCAAAACCTACCAATTCAAAATTCAAACTATTTTCACAAATCAAATACAATATCTAAAAACATATCTTTTACAATTTAAACCTCGGATGATAAAAGATGAGAAGCGTTCGCCTCACCATCTCTCGATTATTTGAATAATTGGCGCTCGCCACATTGCTCAAGTTATCGACTTCCGATTAATACATTTTAACTAAACTTGGATAAGGGAATAAGTGGCGCTCACCTCATTATTCCTTGAATAAGAAAGTAGGAGGCGTACGCCTCACTACCGTGCACGTTCAACATCCACAAACAAACTTTCAAAATAATTCGAAAGAAAAAAGGAGTAGAAGGCGGTTGCCTTGTTATTCCTCGAAAGAATTGGACGATTGGTGTGCACCACATTGCTCAATCTTTCGTCGTTTTTTCAAAACATCTCCAACCTTAAACCTAACTTCTCGTGCCCCGTGCGATCGAAACCAAACCAAAAATACCCAAACACATCAATTCAACTCGTCACCCCCGCGTGACCAAAACCCTTTTCAAAAGAACACTGTCAATCCTTTCTAATGCGCACAACAAACCAGTGCTAGAGCCTCCACCGAGAGTTGACAAGCTAGCGTTTATCCGTTAGAACGCCGACCTACACAGTCGTTCATCAAACAAAACACACCAAATATTCGTAGTAGCCCGAACTACGAATGCTCTGATTTCCTTATTGCACCATAAGGATACGTAGGCAGGAGATTGATGTATCTTCGCGAGCACACTAATAAAAAACCTCCCCTTTTCCTTCCTGAGGTCTTCATCCATATCTATTATCGACTCTAATTACTCGAAGTAAATCAGACTAAAAGGTTCCCGTTGAGTACAACGGACGTGAGGGGTGCTAATACCTTTCCCTTGCGTAATCGACTCCCGAACCCAAATATGGTTGCGACGACCATTATTCTATTTCCTTAAAGGTTTTCTCGATAATTTCCTATTCCTTCATTGGAATAAATAAAGTTCGGTGGCGACTCTGTTCGAACTAACATTTTTCTGCGTTCCATCGCGAGGGATCGCATTATCATTTTCGAGGTGCGACAGACTGGCGACTCTGTTGGGGACCCTGCTCCAAGCAAGAGAGAGTCTAGCCTAACTTAGTCTGATTTTGTTATGACTGTTGGAAGATATTCTTTCTTTGTATGTTTATCTCTCTTTATTTTATTCTGATTACTTGTGTTATATGTAATATGTTGATACTTTGATATGGGACTTGATGTATGCTGTGAGATAAGCTCCATACCCGAGCTTCGAGGAAAACTTAGAACCAGGAGTTGTGTAGTATTGAACCAAGGGGTGTACACCTCATTAGGACAATACGAAGACTCCATCTATAGTAGATTTGTTTGGAGTTTCCATCACAATATGGCTAGCCCATTATTGTGGGGAGGTTCTGAATACGATCCGTGACTCTAGGGACCTCGCCTTAAACCCAGGTTTTGTTTTTATGATTGGCGATTATGTAGTATTGAACCGAAGGGTCTACACCATGTTCGAACAATACGAGAATCCCACTTAGATTAGATCATTTCAGAACTCCCATCACGATGTGGCTAGCCCACCATTGCGAGGAAGTTTTGAACTTGATCCGTGAGTCTAAGTTCCTTCCTTGAAAACATAACTTTAGAACCTACCTTTGGGAATTTCTAATCAGAGAAACCTTCTTCCTCCTGTTATCCTAATGTACAAAACGCATGATTGATCTTGAATATTGGTATTCCTCTGCCGAAAAACATGGCACTATTTCATGCATTTGCATATCATAATCATGCATTGCATTTCATCTTCCAGAAACAAAAGCTTACACCATATTCTACCCTTTGTCAAGTAAACGCTGACTACTCGACACCGGTACGAGACACGTCGCAACTACAAGATGACACTCGAACAACTTGAGGCAAACCAAGTTTCGATGAGGACAAACTTTGACTCCATGCAGCAAAAGATGGATCGTTTGCTTGAGACCATGTTACTCTTGGCCCAAAAGGAAAAAGATGTTGAGACTAGCGCCGAAGCCAGGAAAGTTGATGCCCAGTTTGGATCGCCATCACTTAGCATCCCTGGAGTAACTGAAATTGATGGTAACCTCGCCCAGCCTAGAGGAGGACCGATCCCTATTCCGATCCCAATGGTCAATGTAAACCCTCATGAGCATTCTGCTACATCTGCTCGACATGGATCCATGAATGGTGATGAGGATCAATATGACGCCTTCTTCATGCCACAACCTACCAAACTTGTTGTTGGAGGTATCCCAGACCCAACTGTTGAGAGGCTCCATGCTCTAGAAGAGAAATTCAAGACCCTGGAGGTTCACACTACTCCCGGTTTGGACGCTGTTGATATGTGCCTGGTGCCAGGTTTGGTGATTCCGCAAAAATTCAAAGTCCCGGACTTTGACAAGTACAAAGGGATCAGCTGCCCGAGAACTCACCTTAGAGCTTACTGCCGCAAAATGGCCGCCCACATCAGTAATGATCAACTCCTGATTCATTACTTCCAAGATAGCCTCAGTGGGGCATCCTTGGAGTGGTATATGCAACTAGAGAGGGGACAGGTCCAATCATGGAGAGGCCTCGCTGAAGCCTTCCTCAGGCACTACCAGTATAATACTGATCTAGCACCCAGCTGCAAGACATGACTCAACGCAACAATGAGTCATTCAAGGAATACGCACAGCGGTGGAGAGAGCTTGCAGCTCGTGTCCAACCTCCTCTTCTTGACAAAGAGCTAATTGACATGTTTATGCGAACTCTGCATACCCAATACATGGAGAAAATGGTAGGATCCAGTTTCCCAACTTTTGCTGAGGTTATCTCCGTGGGAGAACAAATCGAGAGCCAGATCAAGAAGGGAAAGCTACCTTATGCTGCCAATGCTTCAAGTGGGATAAAGAAACCTTATCCTAATCTCCCAAAGAAGCCAGAAGGTCAAACCAATGGCGTAATGGGAGGATGAGGATATAGGACACATCCATATGCTCCTGTACCTTACCATCAGGTTGCCGCTGTCATCCTAACACCATATCAGCAACCCTATCAACAACAATATCAACAGCCGTATGAACAGCCAGCTTACCAACAACAACATCAGAATCAACAACAACGTGCTCCACAACCACGTCAACCTAATCAGTAGAGGGCAAGGAGGCCAGAAAGACATTTCGATCCTTTGCTAGTGCCATACAGCAAGATCCTTTCCTACCTGCTAAAGGATGGATCGATTGTTTTGAAGGAGCTAACACCTGTAACTCCACCTTACCCACCAGGATACGACGCCAATGCTCGCTGCAAGTATCACATGGGTGCCCCAGGGCACACAGTGGAGAATTGCAAGGCTTTAAAACACAAAGTCCAAGACCTGATTGACAGTAAGGCAGTTACCTTCACACCAGTTAGGCCAAATGTTGCAACAAATCCCATGCCAACGCATACAGAGTCGAGTGAAGCTCGAAGATAAAGCTTCTCACCAACCTGAACAAGCAGAGTAGTTCCTGATGAAGCCAGCTCGATAGTGAATCAGGAGATGAAGTCCCGTTTCGTTGAATAAAGGCAATCATTATGCCATTTTTACCATTTCGTACTTTTGTAATTTGTTCTTGTCTGTTTAAGTATTGTATGCTTTAAACATTGTTATCTGTATCTGGTTTTATTAATGGGATGATTATGCATGCTTTGAATCAATCTTTCATATTCACTCATCTATCACATTTTCAAATCACAAACACATACTTTTCCGCTTCACCTCCTTTATCGCACTATTGTTAGTAAATGTTGGAAGGAGGATGACGAAAATGAAATACTCATAATTGTTGGTTGTATGCTTTCGGATAAAATCCTGCTAATGATGTACATGCATTATTTCAAATCCTCAAACACTGGAGAGATAAGGAGTTAATCCCTAGTCAACCACTTCGAGCCTAAAAGTAGGAGTTTTTTTTCGGATCTACAAACCCTTACGCTTAACCTGGGGCAGGGTAGTGTTCAGTTGATTCGACTATGCGTTCAAATTACAAGATGAAATATCCCGTACAAGGACCAATCACATGATATTCTTCGTACACATCCTGAAGTGTCGAAGGAACCATACAAATCCAAAATTTATGTTGGTTATTCTTCAATGACCACTGACTTGGAAGTCACAATTTTCAAAAGGAGAAATACAAAAAAAGAGCCCGCTAAGTCCAACACCCTAAAAAGAGACTTAGGCAAAAAAAAAATGGGGCAATCCCGATGGATTAAAAGCTTCAAACAAAGCGGTCCATGCAAAAGTTAGGGACCAAAACAAAAATCGAAAGAGACAATGAAAGTCTCCAACAAAACAAAACAAGTTTTAGTGACCACCATACCAAAATCAAAGGGTCACCGACATCCAAAAAACGAAATAAGGTGGTTGCCATTCCAAGAGACCTTAAATCACCATCTTTATCCTTACACCTGCAAAAGACGAATGTGTGTGAATTAATTGAACATAGGATTGGAGATCATCATGAAGAAGGGGTGGGTTAAAATAAACTTTGAGCCTTATATCCTTTTGTTTCAATAACCATGAACCAAGCCACGTTACAACCTTCAAAAGACCTAATTGAAGTAAGGTTTATTCTGAAAGCATACTATAGCAAGGTTGAGTAAAATGACTCCTAGAGATTTGCTAATATTCTCTTTTCGCTATATCATTCACCCACTAGTAAAATCAACACCGCGTTTAGGCTCATGGTTCACTCGTCATACACTACCACGACACTCCCAAATGAATGATTGTTTTTTCAAAACTTGCATAATTATTGCATTAAAATCTCCATTTCTTGAATGAACAATTCTTAAACTACAAGTCAATACCTGACATCAAGGAAATTCCAACAAAGGGCAATTCAAGAGGTACTTGATCGTTGGTACTGACACGAATCAAGACCATCTTATGAATCAGGGGCATGACATCATTTCAATTAATATTGACCTAAGAAGTAGCCTGTGTAAGACAAATCTCCAAGCATCGGTTGATCAGGGAGGAAAAACACTTCAATACTCAGTACGTCTAGGGCAAGTCCCCAAAGGCTAATCAGGGGCAGACCATTGCAAGATTCAGGAGCTGAGAAAAACAGACTCAGACCCTGTCATCGGATAACCACTCCCAAGGTTGCCTTTCAGGGATAATGCCATTTGGTACCCTACAGTCTGGGGCAAGACAAGTTACAAGGGGCAAGTTCCCTTCATATCTTCAAGACAATCAAGCAGATTGCGTCAGACACCAGTAACTGCTTGAATTCACAACAAAAATGTCGAAAGTTCACACTAGCACAACATCATATACAACAAGAATCCTTAGGGTACGTCAAAAGCACAATCATCATGCGCTGATCACGTCGCTATGCTCAGTTACAGGCTGGCCAAACCCATCAAAAGAAAGAATCAAGATTTTCTCAAAGACAAATATCAACAAGAGATCAAACTGGGGGCACCAGGAGTATCCACATCCGTTGCGTATTCATCACATCATCGACTACCGAGTGTCAGGAAGTCAAATCCTTTCCACCAACCGATGGTCCAACCCACATTGACAACTACCAGAAAATCCAAAGCCCACCTTGCTGGCACCCACATAAAAACAAATATAACCAACATTAGTTTTCCAGAAAATACATTGCCTTTGAAAGGGGGACCAATCCCAAACAAACCAATCATCCTTTGCATTCAAACATGCATCACATGCACCATATGCATCACCTCATTACATAACGCATACATGACATTTATGCATATAGCACAAATCAAAATCCAAGGTTTTGTCGTAGGCATCCAGGCCAACCCTCAGTTGAGTCATTGTCACTTCCTCTAAGTGAGTTCCTACCCTACTATCGGGCGTTCCCCATTGAGTTACATCCTTTAACCTTTTGTTGACAAGATGTTATCCTCAGCTAAGTCAAACATTGTTTCTTTAAACACCTACTTTGTTTCGCATTGAGCGTCCCTCAATGAGTCGTTTCCTGTAACCTTTTGTTGATGGAAATTACATCTCTCCAGAGAATATTGGTTCTCCAACCTTTTGTTGTGGATACCCCAAACAAGTCTTACCCAACAATGTTCCAACACTACCCAGCAAATCAGGTTTACTGAACTTTGACAGTAAGCCTTATTTTTCCAATATTTTTCTCACTATCATCCTTTTGGTGAAAGTCCATTGAGGAATAATATTAATCATCACCCTGTTTACGATCACCGTTATCCTTTTTGTAATGGTAAATCCTTGACATTTGTGATCTTACTTTCATCCTTTTGGTGTCGAAGATCCTTGGAGTTTTGGTCCAACCTTCATCCTTTTGGTGAATGATGACCTCTGCAATTATTACAACCTACCGTCATCCTTTTGATATCGGCGATTCTTGTGGTGATAAGGATCCTTGTCATTTTGGTTCAACCATCATCCTTTTGGTGACGACGTCCAGTTTAATCTAAAATCATCCTTTTGGTGATAGAGATTATGGAGTTTGGTTTAAGCTATCATCCTTTTGGTGATGGTGACATTTGGAAAGTCCAACCCCACTGTCATCCTTTTGGCGTCAGCAATATTTGAAGTCATTATAACTTATTATCATCCTTTTGGTGGTAACAAGTTTCGAAGTTATGATTCCACCTTCATCCTTTTGGTGATGGTGATTGTTGATTCATTATCATCCTTTTGGTGATAACGAGTCCTGTTGTTTGTAGTACCTTCATCCTTTTGGTGATGGTGACTGTTGACTTATTATCGGTGATGGTGACTGTTGACTTATTATCCTCCTTTTGGTGATAACAAGTTTTGTTGTTTGATAATACCTTCATCCTTTTGGTGATGGTGATTGTCGACTTATTATCATCCTTTTGGTGGTAACGAGTTTTGTTGTTTAATCCTACCTTCATCCTTTTGGTGACAGTAACCATTTGAGTTATGGGCTCATTATCATCCTTTTGGTGATAACGGGTTTTGTTTTGATCTTACCCTCATCCTTTTGGTGATGGCGATCATTGAGTCTGTTTCAGCTTATTATCATCCTTTTGGTGATAACAAGTTCTGAAGTTTTGTCCTTATTATCATCCTTTTGGTGATAACAAGTTCTGTTGTTGATCTTACCTTCATCCTTTTGGTGATGGTGATCATTTAAGTCTATTTTGACTTATTATCGTCCTTTTGGCGATAACAAGTTTTGTCTTTTAATTATACCTTCATCCTTTTGGTGATGGTGATTGTTGACTTATTATCATCCTTTTGGTGGTAATAAGTTTTTGTCTTGATCTTACCTTCATCCTTTTGGTGATGGTGATCAATTGCGTTGTGTGCTTATTATCATCCTTTTGGTGGTAACAAGTTTTGGTGTTTGATAATACCTTCATCCTTTTGGTGATGGTGATTGTCGACTTATTATCATCCTTTTGGTGGTAACGAGTTTGGTTGTTTAATCCTACCTTCATCCTTTTGGTGACGGTGACCATTTGAGTTATAGACTCATTATCATCCTTTTGGTGATAACGGGTTTTTGTTTTGATCTTACCCTCATCGTTTTGGTGATGGCGATCATTGAGTTTGTTTCGACTTATTATCATCCTTTTGGTGATAACAAGTTTTGTTGTTTAACCTTACCTTCATCCTTTTGGTGACGGTGATCATTTAAATTGTTGTAACTTATTATCATTCTTTTGGTGATAACGAGTTATGTTGTTTGTAGTATATTCATCCTTTTGGTGATGATGACTGTCGCCTTATTATCATCCTTTTGGAGATAACAAGGTTTTGTTTTGATCTTACCTTCATCATTTTGGTGATGGGGATCCTTTGAGTTGTGTGACTTATTATCATCCTTTTGGTGGTAACAAGTTTTGTTTTTAATTATACCTTCATCCTTTTGGTGATGGTGATTGTTTTGACTTATTATCATCCTTTTGGTGGTAACAAGTTTTGTCTTGTAACTTACCTTCATCCTTTTCGTGATGGTGATCATTGAGTTTCGACTTATTATCATCCTTTTGCTGATGACAAGTTTGTTGTGTGACTATACCTTCATCCTTTTGGAGATGGTGATCATTGAAGTTATTTGACTTATTATCATCCTTTTGGTGATAACAAGTTTTGTTGTTGGATCTTACCTTCATCCTTTTGGTGACGGTGATCTTTGAAGTTAATGAGTCAACTATCATCCTTTTGGTGATAGCCTTGATATTATACTCTCTGTAGTGGGAAACTTTATCAGAATAACCATCATCCTTTTGGTGACGGACATCATCCTTTTGGTGATGGAAATATTTGGGTTGTGTCTAGCTTTCGTCCTTTTGGTGATATCGAGATTTATTATTTGTCTTACCATCATCCTTTTGGTGATGGCGATCTTTGTTGTAGCCACTGTAACCATCATCCTTTTGGTGATGACTACCTTTGAAGCTCAGCTTATCCATCATCCTTTTGGTGATGACGATCCTGAAAATCATGGTGAATTCCTATCATCCTTTTGGGGATGGCAATTAATTCTACTGTCATCCTTTTGATGCCAGAAAAGCCTGTTAAGTTTTAGTCCCACATAAATGACCTTTGCAAGACTTGAATGTCGACTCGAGGGTTGTCATTGATTTGGCATTCTACCCCTATCACCTTGGTGCTGTTAAAATCCATTGCATTTTCTTTCTGCATATCCCACTGCATTTCAAAGGATAAAATTTGGGTCTTTTCGTATTTAATTACCTTCCACCACAAAGGTATGAAGACTATTGCCATTCTTACCTTCTAGTTCAAGATAATTAAATAGGGGCAGCTGTCATACCCCAATTTTGTCCGGGCATATTTAAATTTCCATAGAATTGATTTCATTTTTATTTTGCATCATATGCATAACATGACATGCATTTCATCATAAATAATACCTAAAATATCAGTCAGGATAAATTTATTGAAAATACAGACAAATCGGTTGAATCATTTCTCAAGAACATGCAAAATCAGCGGGTAAAAAGTTTCAAATTTAAAATTACAGACACCAGTATTATTAATCTACGGTTCACGTAGTTTAACCTGGTGTGCTCGTTGTATTTTTCAGCGACTGTTTCGGTTGCATTTTGACCCGCCTGACCCTTTTAACCGGTGCAAATTTATTTCAAAATTTGAAGAAACGCTGTATTTTTTCAATAAGTATATTTTGTGCTGATCATTTTTGATACGTTCGATTTAATTTTTAAGGCAAATTTTTGCCCGACTTTTATTCTTAAATCAGTTATTTTATTTTATTTTTCTTTGTCAAAATATCCAAATTAATTAATTAGAATTTTCTCTATATATTTAGTTTGAATTTGGATAATGAATTTTTAAATATATATATATTTTTTAATAATAGGTAATAATAATGGTTGACAAATTAAATATATTTTTTTGACATTGGATTCTCTTTTTAAAAAAAATAATAATAAAATAAAAATAAAATAATAAATAATAATAATAGCCAGCATTGAACAGATTTTTTTGACAGTTGGCAAAATCCACCTATTTCCTCACGTCTATCTCACTCTCACACGTTATCCCCAAATCCTCACAAATCCCTATCTTCTCTCAACATGTTACCTCTCCATTCTCAACAAACTTTCCCACTTACATGTTACCCTCACCCACCTCACACTCCACTCTCTTTCTCTCACGTCTCTCTCCCCTCCCAATTGACCATTCATTAAATACATTTTCATCCTCACTACACCGACCTAACAATCTACCACACTCAAATTCCTCACAAATCCCACTCACGATAACAATTCTCACTACCCACTCATCTCTCTGTACACTCTGAAAAGAAAACAAAAAAAAAGAAAGGAAATTGAAACTGTTCCTCTTCTTCAATCCCTTACACTCTTCCTCTCCGCCACGATTCACCTTCATCTTCCTCTTTCAGTCCCTCTCGCCACCGTCAAAACTCACAACCACGAAAACCCATCATCACCGCACCAACTCCCTCCGCTGGAACCTCTTCTTCTCCCTAACCACACAACCGTCTTCCTCTTCCATTCCGAAACCCAACCACCAAAACAACCACTCATACTCTCTTCTCTCTTACACACTAAAAAAGGAAAACGAAAAAAGAAAAAGGTGAAATTGTTCCTCTTCATCTCCCTCACGAACAGAAACCCTTCGTCCACACATTTCCTCCATTCGCACCAAACACCACCGATCCGTCCTAACCTTCGCGCCTTCACCACAAAACCTCCGACGAACCCCCAAAACCACAACCTCCAACGACCATCGTTCACATCACAAACTCCACCCGATGACGACACCCGTTCTCACCATCGTCGGCACACACCGCTCAACCGTAACGGTCACGACCGCCCACCAGATTCTCTATCAACCAGTTCATCTTTGAAGCTTATAGTTTCCTTGTTGTTGTTCGATCTTGGTCGAAGCAAAAGATTATCGAGTTCTGGGTTTGAGGTCAAAGCGCAATGGATACGTCGATTGGATGAACGATTCCAAGTTGCTGTTGTTATGTTGTGATTCTACTACAGCCAGTATCGTGATTACGTCGACTCTCCTATGCGCCGGTGTTAAAGTTGACATCAATTTCGTTTCGGTAATTTCCAGCTTTCGATTTCTCACGCATAATTCATTATTGATTGTTAATGCGGTTTCGGTTCAATTAAATTCCATTTGTGCTGGATTTTCTAAATGCCGTTTGAGTTTATTATCGCCATTAGCATTTTATTTTCCTGGAACTCTGCAGAATAATGAAAAACATGGAGGTAGTTTGTATTTATGCAATTAGGTGGTAATTTATTTTTTGTTGCCTGTTGTACCCATTTCTGCTTAAGGAGTGATGTTCGCTGAGTTAGAAGAAGACCATATTTCGTTTTTTATATATAGGTCATATATTTGGATTGGTAGATACAATTTAATAATTCAGTAACTTTGCTTTTTCTTCTTGGAAGAGTGCCTAACAGGGACGTTCCATATTTGGTTTGTATATTGTTTCTATCTCTTGCATAATGATTAGGCTTAAGTGTGGGGTGTGTGCTTCAGAATCATATTGCTTGGTATATCTTTCATGTGTTATACATAATTTGGTGACATTAGTAAAAAAAATGCATTGTAATTATTTTGTTTTCATTATGCTAAATTGAAATTTTAATTCGCGGATCCGACAACTTCATGTCGGTATATCGCCAAAGATTACAAAACATCAATATGATTTTTCACCGTGTTATGATCTCGCAAATAACATAAATCCTTGTTATCTCGCCCTAACCGGTTCTTGAGCACATTTTGTAACCAATTCTATTCAATTTTGTAAATCAATATTATCACATATTTCCATTTTTTTAATTAATCAATTAATTTAAATACTGTTTAATTAATTACCATTAATTAATTTTAATTAGCATGATTATTTGAGCTTAAATAAATAATTTTGATAATTAATTTTAATTAAGTTAGTTAATCGATTTATTCAAATCTTAAGAAATTAATTTGGTTAATTAGAAATTTATTGATTTATTTCATTCCAACTCATCATCGATCCAAACCAATTTCAAAAAGCACAAACCACAATTCTCAATTTAATGTCGAGTCCATTTTCAAACACCTTTGTAAGTCGATCGCTTTTATGCATCGCCATCAACCTCACATAGCTTACTCTTGGGCTTTCTTACAATGAGACCTATTCGGTTATTAATTAATCGAGTAGATGACCGATTCACCATCAACATGAATTCAAACCATTTTTCAAACCATTTAATTTCAAAAGAATTTTCTCTTAACATAAATTTTGGGATGAAAAAGATATAGGAAGCGTTCGCTTCACTATTTCTCAAGCACTTGAATAATTGGCGTACGCCATATTGCTCGAGTTCTTGTCACCCGATTAAACCTTAATCATACACTATTCAAATCATTTCTTCAAGATCAACTACAAATTCTAAAACATTTAATTCTAAATTTCCGAAAATATAAGGATAGGAGGCGTTCGCCTCATTATCTTTCGATTATTCGAATAATTGGCGTACGCCACATTGCTCGAATCTTTGTCATCAAATTAAAACCACAATCGAATAAACTCAAATCACCTTTTATATCAAACACCGTTTCAAAATAAACTATATAACTTAAACCTCAATTAGAGAATGGGAGGCGTTCGCCTCGCCATTCCTTGATTATTTGAATAATTGGCGTACGCCACATTGCTCAAATCATCGACTTTTTAAAACCTACAAATTCAAAATTCAAACTATTTTCGCAAATCAAATACAATATCTAAAAACATATCTTCTACAATTTAAACCTCGGATGATAAAAGATGAGAGGCGTTCGCCTCACCATCTCTCGATTATTTGAATAATTGGCGCTCGCCACATTGCTCAAGTTATCGACTTCCGATTAATACATTTTAACTAAACTTGGATAAGGGAATAAGTGGCGCTCGCCTCATTATTCCTTGAATAAGCAAGTAGGAGGCGTACGCGTCACTACCGTGCACGTTCAACATCCACAAATAAACTTTCAAAATAATTCGAAAGAAAAAAGGAGTAGAAGGCGGTCGCCTTGTTATTCCTCGAAAGAATTGGACGATTGGTGTGCACCACATTGCTCAATCTTTCGTCGTTTTTCAAAACATCTCCAACCTTAAACCTAACTTCTCGCCCCCGTGCGATCGAAACCAAACCAAAAACACCCAAACACATCAATTCAACTCGTCACCCCCGCGTGACCAAAACCCTTTTCAAAAGAACACTATCAATCCTTTCTAATGCGCACAACAAACCAGTGCTAGAGCCTCCACCGAGAGTTGACAAGCTAGCGTTTAGCCGTTAGAACGCCGACCTACACAGTCGTTCATCAAACAAAACACACCAAATATTCATAGTTGCCCGAACTACGAATGCTCTGATTTCCTTATTGCACCATAAGGATACGTAGGCAGGAGATTGTTGTATCTTCGCGAGCACACTAATAAAAAACCTCCCCTTTTCCCTCCTGAGGTCTTCATCCATATCTATTATCGACTCTAATTACTCGAAGCAAGCGAATAACATTCAACTAACAGTCAAATAGCAAATCAGACTAAAAGGTTCTCGTTGAGTACAACGGACGTGAGGGGTGCTAATACCTTCCCCTTGCGTAATCGACTCCCGAACCCAAATATGGTTGCGACGACCATTATTCTATTTCCTTAAAGGTTTTCTCGATATTTTCCTATTCCTTCATTGGAATAAATAAAGTTCGGTGGCGACTCTGTTCGAACTAACATTTTTCCGCGTTCCATCGCGAGGGATCGCATTATCATTTTCGAGTTGCGACAAATATGATAGAAGGGTAGAACGGAGGAACCTTTAACCTCCTTAGGGTTGAGTGTTTTGATTCATAATTTTGAATTTGGATGCTATAATGGTTGTTATATGATGAATTTCATGTCCCTTATGTGCGTGTATTTTTCTGTTTTGATGATTGATCTTATATTCACCATTGTTGCAATTTCGAAGGTTTTAGGCATAATTTTAAAATTGTGATTAAATGATTTAATAGTGTTAAAACTATAAATTAACTTTAGATAACTAGAGTATTGCATGGGTTATAATTTTCTGAGCGTTTGACTTTTTACGGAATCGAAACCGGATATCCGGAAGGTCTCCGACGATGAAAAACGCAGAAAATTCTGCATTCTGTCCGTCACGATCACGCTCAGTGCGGGAGCCTTTTTTTGTATATTTTTTGGTCGAAATCATTTTGGCCATAATTTTTGATCCGTAAATCGAGTGTCGTTTGAAGCGTTAGATATGTGAAATAGAAAGCTATAACTTTGTTTCAGGGATAAAATAATTTTGATGATTATTTCATGGACGTTTTGGGGGTTGAAGAAGATGAAAATTGTGTTGGAAATTTTAGAAAACAACAACTTTTTAGTAACGCCTCCGTGCACGGTTTTAATCATAACTTTCAATTCATGAATCATTTTGGGTTGGGGTATAAAACATTAGAAAGCTGACTCTAAGAGATATAATGTGATGGTGATAAGTGAATTGATTGAGTATTATTCCTATGCATACTGTGTTGGTGAAGTTTTTGTTCATACGTTAGGTTAAGGAATTGTTGACACATCCTGACGACTTTGGTCATAACTTTCATTTCTTAAGTCCGATTTTGATGGCGTTTAAAGAGTTAGAAAGCTAACGCTCAAACCTATAACATGGTAGTGATTGTTGATATGGTTTAATAATATTCACATGCCTAATATGTTAATAAATGTATTGGTTTATACGTTTGATTAATGAATTGTTGCATTGTTGTAATATCATTGTGTGATAATTATGTTGTTATGTCGATGATGTTAAGATGTTGACGAGTTGCTGTTGTTTGTTGATATTATTCATGTGGTAACATGAATTGGTTGTTGCATGATGAATGGTGTGATGCATAAATGATGAGATGTGTGTGGGGATCCTTTAGGTGAACCTTATTGTGTTAATGCATGTTATTTGAGAGTCATGCATCTTGGTGTACGGGTTTCGGTCTAATTTTGGTGAGCCTCGATTCTATGGTGATGGATCGGGTGCGAGTATCTAATTCCTATTATGGGGGATTAGTGAAGCGTTACCTATGTTGATGGTAACGAGTTTTGGCGAGCCTCGATCCCATTGTGATGGATTGAGTGCGACTAGCTAATTCCTATTATGGGGGATTAGTGAAGCGTTACCTATGGTGATGGTAGCGATTTTGGCGTGCTCCGGTTCCAAGAGGGAATCGATCCTATGGTGGAGATCATGGAGTGAGATGAACCTGAGTGTTCATATTTGGTACCACATGCATGTCGAGTCGGTGTTGAGTACATTGTATAAGTGTTGCATTTGTATTGGTTGTTATTGATGTGTTGTTGAATGAGATGTTGTTGCATATGATGTTAATGATAATTGAGATGTGGTTTTGTATGATGTTGATGATAATTGAGATGTTGCCGTGTATGATGTTGATTAGGATTTGGATGTAAGAATGTAATATATTGTTGTGCATGATTGTGTAGATGTTGTGCTCTATTCTTCATTCTATATCGTTATTATTGAAATGAATTCTCACCCCTTTTGTTTGAATGTCGCCTTTACATGGGCATCGTGCAAATACTCAAGAGTAGTATTGCTGAAGTAAGTGGAAGGTAGCTCTTGGATTACTTCTTTATTTTGTCGCTTTTACTAGTGGTACCATACTCTGATCATGTAACATCAGGTTGGGTTAAACACTTATTTTATTCCTTGTGTCTGATTATGTTGAAGTCATAAGACTAATTTTGTTGTTGAGAATTCTTAAGATGTTGAGTTGATTGATTACAACTCTCTTATTTTGTTATTAAAATTGAAGTTGAGACTAGATGTTATTACTTGTTTTATCTTCCATAATTGTGATGATAATTCCGCTGCGATGATACTTTAAAATGGAAGTGAGCATGCAGTGACAAGTTATGAATATCTTATTATGTGAATACATAATACCAATCAGATGAGAAGGATGTCGTGTAAACATCCCAGGTATGATTCAGATAAGTGGGATGTCGTGTAAACATCCTTATTACAAATGTGTGTATTGAAATTTACTGTTGAAACTCATGTTACGGAGCAGGTCATGTGTGTTATGAATGTGTGACACCATACAGGATGGAAATGATGAAAGATGAAGCTATTTATTCCGAGGCTAAATCACAAAAACACTTATGGTGTGAGAGAAAACAAGTTCTAGTACAAGAAGAAATAAGGAGAATGATGTTCTAAAAGATGTTTTTTTTTTAATTTTAATCTTTATGAATTTATTATTTACTTTATTATTGTAATAAAAAATAAAATATTTTGTTATCTTATTGAACTTGAGATTGTACTAATGTTTGAAATTATTGTATCTATATCTATTTTATAGAAATAGTATGAACAATTTTTTAATATGATTTTAATTGTGTTATTTCTTTTTCATTTTTAGTAATAAGCCATGAACATTTAAAAAAAAAAATCAATATAGGAGTCATATACACTTAATCCTCAAACACTTATGAGCGTGAAAATTTTAAATTTGGGTCGTTCATGAAAAAAAAAAAATTCAAGTTGAAAAAACTTCATAATAATCTGGTTTAAGGCAAAAAATATAATATATTTTTTAAGTAATTAAGATAAAATTAAAATATATTATTTATAAAAGGGTCGTAACTTTTTGGCTTCGTCACTTTCCTAAAGTAACAATTTTATACTAAAAACATGATTAAAGAAACTTATAATAAAAAAATTAAATATTTTAAAATTGTATTATCTATTATAAAATAATTAATAAATATTTTTAAAAATTAAATAATAATTTATTTAATACTAAATAAATAAGTTTCAAACTTCATTAATATAAAATATGAACAATTAAATTCAAATATTAAAAAATAAAATAATTGGGTGAAATATGAAAGGAGAATAAAGAGTTATTAAAAAGGGAGAATGAAGTGTCATTAAAAAGAAGAATTTGATCTTATAAAAAAATAAAATAATATTTTGATCAAATATATAGAGTCAACTATCTCCGGAGTATCTAGGCACTATCATGTAATAATTTTTTTAATAAATAATTTGAATTTTTTTTATTATTAATTCAAATATTTTTATAAATAATATTAAAATAAAATAAATATATTATTGGTTAAAATATTTTATAAACAATTCTAAAATAAAAAATATTTATATACATATTTTATAAACAAAATCAAAACAAAAATAATATTTATATATAAAAAAATCTACTAATTCAAATAATTTTTATACGACAAAATTTATGATCCAAATATAAAAAACAAATATGTCACACTTATAAATTAAATTATTCTTCAATATATTAATAATTTATTAATACAATATTAATAAATTATAAAATTCATCAATATGAAATAGAAAAAATTATTATAGATTCAAATATTGAAAACTGAAAAATTATCCATTATTTTTTTCTAAAATATGTAAATAAATACACATACAAACTATTTCTCGCCTAAAAGTATCACGTGCGTATGCAGGGCGTGTTCCTATTTTTAAACACTATTTTCTTTTTCGAATTATTAAAAATAATTAAATGCTAAGAACATATTTAAAGAACTAAATAGAACTCATCTCACCTCAATATTGATCATGTGAAAATTAAATGTTATTGTAGATTCGAAATTAAAAAAAAAGAGCTAAAAATAAAAATATATTATCTTAAAACCTATGTGTTTAAGTTTTTAAAAGTTTAAAAATTAAAATACAAAATTTTAAATTTAAGACACAAATTAGCATAACAAAACACTAAGAATAATAATACATAATAAATTGACAATAAAATAATTCGAAATATATTGAACTTAAACCCTATCTACCCTAGCGACTGCAATCACCGATCGACGTCGATGGCGTGCAATGGCAGCGGCGGCGGCTGTCAATCTGGTTGCTACAAAGATGAAGAAACGACATGCGGCCAACCAACTGCGTCTTCAGAGACCGATTCTAAGAGCTCTAGCAATCTCTGCCTCAAGTGCAAGCTAAACGACGTCGTTTCGGGTTACGGTGGAATCGACGATGGTCGTTTTTGCGCAGATTGCTTCAGGAGCAACTTGTTCGGGAAGTTTCGACTTGCTGTCACATCAAACGCTATGATCTCTCCCACCGATAGGGTCCTTGTTGCCTTCTCCGGTGGCCCTTCTTCCAGGTTAACAGCAAAAACCCAGACCCTTTTTTTCTTTTTTTTTGTTTGTTTAAATTAATCCATTATTTCTAACATGTGATTAATTTCGCTTAATTTTATTTATTTTATGATTGATATGAATAAAAATGTGTTCTTTTTTAGGGTAGCTTTACAATTTGTGCATGACATGCAAGAGAGGGCTCATAAGAACTTTGAAGCTAGTAGAGATAGGTCATTACCTGTGTTTGGTGTTGGTGTTGTGTTTATTGATGAGAGTGTTGTTTTCCCGATTCCTTCTCATGAAATGGAAGAGGCCGTTGAAGCTATTAGTTTGATCGTGTCGAGTTTAGCCCCGCCAAGGAAGGAGTTTCATTTTGTTCCTATTGAGACTGTTTACTCGTCGGATTCTAGTGATGGAAAGGAGAGGTTACTTGAGCTGATGAATGTAGTGAGTGATCCCACTGGTAGGGAAGATATGTTGCTTTCTCTGCGCATGCTGGCCTTGCAAAAGGTTTACTTCTGGATTTTGTGATACTATCTTGATTTGAAGCTTATAAGCATATGTATGTTGATGTTTGAAAATGTGTTCAATTTTGGTAAGCATTTTTTCAGGTGGCTTCTGAATTTGGGTATAACAGAATTGTTTTAGGCTCGTGCATTTCAAGGATTGCTGCTCACGTCATTTCAGCCACTGTGAAGGTTTGTTAGTTATTTTTTTAGGCAAATGTTAGTTGTTATTTCTTAGTATGTTATGCCACTAGCTAGAGTTTGAACCCTAGACTTCCTTAAATTTCATCGGGTGTCCGAGATTATCCACTTGAACTATGCCTTGGGGACACTGAAGTTTGGCATTTGAATTCAACTGAGTTGAAGTTGTTATTAGGAGTTAACTAAGAATTTTCTGTCACAAGTCTTGACTTGTGAGTGACTATGCCAAATTAAGTGTTTTGTGCTCAATCAAATTGCTTATTTGTTAATTTTCGTATGTGCTTTCTCTAGTTTCTATCGACATTATGCTAGAAAAGTTACTTGTTTATGTTATGAGAATACTTTTGTGTGCAGCTCATTGCTTGCACTAACTCCCCAGATATGCATTTTGTTAAGTGGATAAGAGACTTTGAACATTACTTTAAATAAATTTGCAAACAAAGTGTAAAACTATGATGCTAATGTATACTGAGCCTAAAATATCTGTCAGGTGCTTTAGTGATGGTACTTTTGCATATGTTAGTACAATTCAATTTCTAGGTTGCATTTATCTGAAGAATATATATCTGTGTTGCCATCAAAAAGTTTTTTTTTCAAGGATGATCTCAATATGAATAGATTGAAAATGTATGTGAACTGTTTAAACTGAGTAACCCTTGCCTACAAAGGGGATTACATGTGCTAAGCAAATTTTTTAGATACTTTTTCTTTTTATCAAAAAAATATGCAATTATATGAATTTTGGGATTCGTGTCCACATTAATCCTGTATAAATTCAAATCGTGCTGTGTACAATTGCTAGGACATTATCCAAGTTTGTCCTGTCTGTTGCACTGTACTGAAGAATCGACCTTATGTAATGGGCACTCATTTTCATATTATAACAGGGGCAAGGATATTCGTTACCTGCTGATATCCAGTATGTTGATGCTAGATGGGAAATTCCAGTTGTGCTTCCTCTGCGTGATTGTTTTATTCAAGAGATCAACATGTTTTGCCGTCTTGACAGGTTTGTGCTCCTCTGAATATGCTCATAAACATTTTCAAAGAAATACTTTGTTGCTTTTCTTTGTTCTGATTCTTGTTTTTTAAATTTTAGAATTCTCCTGTCTTCTTTGTTGCTTAGTCTGAATTATGCAACTCTTACTGAATGAATTTGTCTCATCTTTTTGGCAGGGCAGTCTAAAGACTGTTAAACTGTCTACAGGTCCGAGTTCTAGCATTAATAGCTTGGTCTCATCTTTTGTGGCTTTATTGCAGGTATATTTTTTTTGCACCACCCCTTTGATATATAGTTTTGGGCTGGGAGTGGAGATATTTGGGTGATGGATTTTATCTTAGGAAAGTTGGCTGTGACTTGTTTTATGAGTGTGCCATAGCTATATACACTTTTAAAATGGAGTTTTAAGTGTTTACTTCTAGGGTATAGGGAAAAGACGTTTTTTGTTGATAAGTATTTAGCTTTCCCTTATAGTAAAAGCTCTAATCGAATTAGCAACTAACCAGTCCTTAATGGATTACCTGTTTTACAGGAAGAGAACCCTTCTCGGGAGAGCACAATTGTAAGAACAGCCGGGAAACTTATCCCCTTTCAATTCAACAGGATTCCCGAGATCATTGATGGTAATGTTCCATTGGCAACTCGAAGACGGCAAAAGAGATATAATCTCAAATCCAATGAATCTGTTTCCTCAGAATCTTTCTGTCCTCTCTGCAATAGCCCACTTGACAAAAGTGAGATTGTTGATTGGAGCAATCTCAAAAACTGCAGAAGTAGTGACACTTTTTATACTTCTTGCTGTTCAAGTTGTCAATTTCAGATACTTCCACCAGATTCCACATCAATGGAGAAATTTTATATGGATTTACCGCATTCAGTGGTTGCCCGGTCAAACCAAGTCAACAATGGTAAATTGAATGCACTGAGGTATGTGTTTCCCTTCTTGGTCAAGTAAATACATTTTAAATTTGGTAATAACTCAGTTAAGCCATCTGGCCACTGGGTCTTCTTGAGAATAATTTGGATAAGATCTTCTAATCAGGTCCTTGCATTTTTCCCCATGGCAAAGTTGTTCTTTTAATTGTTGAGTCTTTCGGTTAAACTCGACGATCATGATGTTCTGCTACCCTTGAGCACAATTGCTTGGATTGTGTTCAATTTTATCGTGACAGCTTTTCTATGGTACGAAACATTTCTTCATGACCTCAAATTTTATATGGTAATTTTCTGTGTTTTTCAGGGAACAGATCCAAGATTGCTTGCTTTCAGATGGTGAAGATGAAACTTAAGTTTACTTTCCTGACTCTCAGTTAGAGGGGTAAATCAAGGTAAATTTACGGTTTGGGTGACTTACAAGGCCTCGCTTTTGGCCTCTTGCTAGTTATGGAGTTTAACATCAGTGTCGATTCTCTGTAGTAATATTTGTAAGAATACTTTAGGAAGTATAATTTTGTTTTTGTTTTTTTGCATCGGCTGTATTTTTATGGAAACAATAATTTATGTTCAATTACTACTATATGATGAATTTAATTGATATGCACATGTAAAAATATTTTACCTTGACAATTACTCTCACAATTGTTTAGATTTTTATAATTGTTTGACTTTTAATTTATAAATAACTAAAATATAACTTATGAATGGTTGGGATGCACGGCATAATATTTTATACAATGTACATCAATTAATTTCATTTCATATAAATTACTATATTATGTCTAAAGTTTTTAAAATATATATTTAGTTATTATATATTATATTTCAGTTTTATATTAAATTCTTATTGTAATAATTTATTTCCTATCGGGTTAATATAGATATATCCCAACCATTAAAACCAATCTAGAATTTTTTTTCAAAATAACTATTTTTTAAAAAAAAAAATTGAAAATAACCAAATTTTCAAAAGTAAAATAAAATAACCAAGTTTGGTAAAGGATGCGTCTGATGAATTGGCGCACTCCCATATCACTAAGAGGAGGCACCACTAGCGTGCACATGCATTGGGTCTTATGAGGAGGCGCCAATGCTAGTGGCGCCTGCATTGACCCTCATCGGGAGGCGTCATTGTTTCTGGCGCCTTAGTGGCTTTTGCATGGTGGGCGCCAATTCATCTGGTGTTTGCATGTGATGGTCATGTGGGCGTCAATTCATCTGGCGCCCACGTGTTTTGTTCAATAGATGTTTTGTCTCTATAAATACCACGTCTTGCATACAATTATTTTCACTCAAATTCATCTCCTAATACCATAAGTTGTCTAGTTCAACCATCAATTTCAATTTTCTCTGTTTCAACAATGTCTGCATACATTCAGAAACGAAATGCTGATGTAATATTTTTTGCCGTTGCGCCTCCGATACAGGTTTGACTTTGGAACACATATATGTTTGAACGTCTTAATCGGACGTTGTACAGTTGGTTAGAGGGAGAAATTGGAGAGGGTGAACGGATTAGAAGAATACAATGGCTTGTGTCCACGTTCAACCAACACGGAGAAGTGCGCGAATGAGTGGATATTAAGACCGACCAAGACGCTCGTAGGATGATGCATTACATGTTCAAAATTGTTTTGATGGTTGTAATCGCATAGTTTTTGTATTCTAGTTGTTTTAATTGTCTGTGTTATTTTTTATGAACAACTGTCTTTTCGTCACAGACGTCTATTATGAAGTAAATTTAGTTTTCCATATATTGCAACAGAGGTACTATGAAATAAATTTAGTTTTTCATATATAGCAACAGAGGTACATTTAAATCTATCTGGTTGTGCTCGTTCCAACACTAGGACAGTTATTACGATTGTGACCTGGTTGACGGCATGAACTACATAGTCTAACCATTTTGTTTGCCGTATCCATTTCGGTTTGAATCCGGGTGTTAGGGTGACCCTTTTTCTTCCTTCGCATAACTTCGTTGTGCCAGACGATGTCCCCTTGATATTCTGGCCAATAATCCTCTTTTGCCACTACCGAAAAATTATAAACATTTGAAAGGCTGACGACTTTGTAAACTTCAGATAGCAAGTAGGATGAATCCCTTCGAACCTTTGAGCATGCCGCAATGACATGGGAGCAGGGGGTACGAAAGGCTTGGAACCTTTCGCAGTCGCACCAACCTCTATCTAGTTCGACTTTGTACTGTCCCATCGGCATGTCCTCATTGTGATCCATGGACTCGGCAACACTAAACCAACCTTTAATTTGGTCAAATACCATAACCACATGTGTGTTTGCTTTGGCAGCTTCATGTCTGATGAATTTCATTGAAGCATCACTGAACAACTGTCCAGATTGCAACACTGAACTCCATTTTGAGCGTCAGGTTTCAAACAACGCCCCTAGTCTGAAATATGTAGCCTGCACCAAAGCGGTTATTGGTAGGTTACGGATGCCTTTGAAGATAGAGTTCATTTATTCCACAAGATTTGTTGTCATGTGGCCCAAACGCTGACCGTTGTCGTATGCCCTAGTCCACTTCTTCAACGGAATACTATCGATCCACCGTACGACATCTTCGTTCGACAATCTTATTTCCTCGCGGTAGTGTTTGAAAGAAGGTTCTGATAATGCATAACCTGCATTGACAACCTTCTTACGCAACGTCTTATCTTTGATTTCCCGCATGAAATTCTTAGCAATATGTCTAATACAAAACACATGCGTCGAAGGAGGATTTTGCCAGCCATTGTCAATGTTATTATATGCACTGATGATTGAGGGGTGTCTATCAGAGATCAAACACAAGTTAGGCTGAGGTGCAACGTGCAATTGGAGATTTCTTAGGAAAAAAATACATCCCTCAAAAGTCTCCCCTTCAACTAGGGCAAAGAAGATTGGAAAAATATTGTTGTTCCCATCTTGCGCCATTGCCATCAGTAACGTTACTTTGTATTTTTCATACAACCATGTACCATCAATTTGTATAATTGGTTTACAGAAAGAAAAACCTATGATACACGGTTGATACTGTAACGCCCAAAAATAATTATTTGTTATTTTTAATATTTACGTAATTATTGTGGTTAGTCGGAAATTAGTCGAAAGTCGTAGAAATTATTATAAGAAATAATAATATAATTGTGGTGTTATTTGAGTAAGTGGGCTTATCATTGTGTGCTAATTAGTAAAATGAGAGGTGTTATATTAGGCCCATTAGAGATTAGGATATTTAGTAAATTTAATAAAGAGAAAATAAAAGAAGTGATAGAGAAAAAAAAAGAAACAGTGTGGAGAGAAGTTAGCAGAAGAGGAATTTGAGAACTGTTGTACGAACGAGAGGGAAGGAGAAGAAAACTTCCGGAATCCGATTCTTAGAGCAACCTTCGATCCAAAATAATAAGGTAAGGGGGGTTTATCGTCGTTTAATGGGTATTATGGGTTAACATGTAATGGGTAGTGATGAACCGTTGATTTGACCATAATTGGGATGTTGAATGCTGAAAAAATTGTGTTGGATAAGTTGTGTTAAAACTGAAATTGAATCTGTAATTGGATGGGTAGTGATTTTCCGAAAACGTAGCTTCTTACGGAATTGGAATCGGAGGTCCGGAAGTCCTCCAACGGCGGAAAATGCGGAGAATTCTGCATTCTGCTTCGTGTTAGCGCAGGAACAGCTTTCTGTCTTGCGTTAACCGGTTAACCCAGGGTGTTAACCGGTTAACACTGTTATGAATTGTGAAAAATTGCTGTTTGTCTTGCGTTAACCGGTTAACCCAGGGCGTTAACCGGTTAACACTGTTAAAATTTGTCAGGAAGTGTATTCTGTCCTGCGTTAACGGGTTAACCCAGGGCGTTAACGGGTTAACGCTGTTGAAAAGCTGAAAAATTGTATTCTGTCTTGCGTTAACAGGTTAACCCAGGGCGTTAACGGGTTAACGCTGTTGAAAAATTGAAAAAAAAATTGCATTCTGTCTTGCGTTAACAGGTTAACCCAGGGCGTTAACCGGTTAACGCTGTTGAAAAGCTGAAAAATTGTATTCTGTCTTGCGTTAACGGGTTAATCCAGTGCGTTAACGGGTTAACGCTGTTGGAAAAGTGAAAAATCGAATTGCTCAGAATTTAATGAAGTTCGTCGGGGTGAGTCGGGTAATATTATAGTTAATTTTGATGAGTAAATTTTGTTGGGTTTATGTTATGAAGTGTCGATACAAGTATGACTGAGTTGTTAAGTTATTCCGTGTACGGAAAGTTGTTAAAGATACTGAGTTGTAAGCTTGGTGAGCCAAAGTTGATTATAAGTTGATTATGTTGAAAACATTGTTGTGTTGCTATTATTATTACGTTGTCGGAATTTTAAAGTCGTGTATGTCATGTAAATTCATATGCATTAAGTCGGAGCTTTGCTCACACCACGTTGGCCTGGATTGGCAAAAGTTGAAAGTTGAAGGCTTAAGCCTTGATGCCTCGTTAAATCGGCAAATTTTAAGTTGGGAGTTTTACTCCGAATGGTACCACATGCATGACGAGTCGAGTCTCATTAGAGTTGCATTTTTGTTGGTTTGTTGTATGGGTATTTAATTTAATTGAGAAGTGGTGTTTGTGTACGATTCTTAATTACTGTATTGTTTTTCATATACTGATTATAATTATTGTAACTCACCCCTTATGTTGAATGTTGTCCTTATGTGACAACGTGCAGGTAATCCTGAGAAGTAGCCGGTTACCGTTGGTCGGGTCAGTGGTCAGTCGCTCTGATACGTAGCACTCGGGGGGATTGTCGCGTGTCTGCTTTATGGATCTTTTAATTGTTACTAAAATTTAAATTGTTTGAAGGATTATAGTTGTTTACTCTTTAAGTTAAGTCGTATTTATGTTGCTTAAAGATGATAAGAATTTTGTTATGAATCCGCTGCGTAAGATTTTATGAAGTTGAATTATTGGAGTGAATGACATTGTTTTGTCGAATTAAGAAAAGTGTTACATTTTGTTATGATTCCTTAAAGTGGAAATTGTTTAAAGTTGAACATGTAATATTCCATTTATAGAAAATTTTACGACTCTGATTTTGTTGTTATAACTCGTGGGTAGAAAATGGGGTGTTACAGATACACCCAGAATAGACGGTGAAATATTCTATTTCCAACAGCACACGTACCATCTGGTGTATATGCGGGCAACATTTCCATCTTGACAATTATCCCGGGAGCATAGTGTTTTAGAGCCAACATGTATTTTAGAAGTTGTTTGTAAGACTCCTCCCAATTGCCAAACATTTTTTCAACAACTTTTGTTCTAGCTATCCATGCCTTCCTATATGATGGAGTGTACTCGTACTCTGCCCTAATATGCGAGATTATTGTACTCACCTTTAACGACGGATTGTCGCCAATGACAGACAATATTTCATCGCATATTAGCTGAGAGCTTAATTTACGATGATCTTGCATTGGGTTTGTCAGCATGCATGTGTGATCTGGACCCATTGATCCAATCTCCCAAGACTCGCTCCTCTTCCGGTACGAAGCTGACAACCTAAAAAGGCAGTGCTCATTCGGACAATAAACTTTATACCTCAATGCGTCAGTTCTGTCAACTCTGAAATAAGCTGATAGTTGCATGTGGAATTTCTTAATAGTTTTTACACATTCCTCTTTTGTGCGAAATGTGTCTCCTTGTTTCAGAGATCCTTGCATTTACACGTAAGGATTGTACCATACATCTGCCGAAGGTTCATCTGAACCCAAATTTAACCTTGTCATGTGTTGGGGTGGACAATATACATGACTTGCTGGTATTGGCTCCTCTTCCTCTTCAGCGTTCATCGTCGAATCAACCATGATCTCAGGTTCCTCTTCTTCGTCGTCTGGAACATTCACCTCAGCTTGTTCGTCATCAGTCTCACAAAACACGTGTGACTGATCAATGTACTGAGACTCCTGTTGTTGATGTGGTAATATATACGACTCTATATCGTTGTAACCGGATTGTTCGTGACTGCCAAACATATGTTGAACATCATCATCATCTCGAATCTTCTTCTGATAAAATTTTACCTGGTTTTCTGCAAATCAAACCGGATTTTTATAGATGATCTGACCCACATTATTGCACTGCAATTTCTTTTCTATTCTTTGTTTCAGTTGTGAAAAATTTGATCGTCGATTTATTGTAAACCGAGTCACCTCTGTGTTTCGAAAACAAAAACGAACAACTGATGATCAAATATTTCACCTTCGACATGGGCACTGATCATGTAATGTTGTGTGGAAGACATTATGTTGAAATATTAAATATGTAGATAGTTTGAATGGAATTGGAATTGAATGCATTGCTAAGTTGTTCATATGCGCAACATAAATAGCTTGGTCATTGGTAAGTTGGTCGTTGCATTGATAACTTGGTCATTGTCTATACAGACTTGACCATGCATGCAGTAGAAGGAATCCAACACGCAGAGAAAAGATTGAAAAGAATACACATGCGCCAGGGAATCATAGAATCTCTGAGCTTTGTGCCCTAAGATTCCAACCTAGGCGCCCATTCCCTAGGTGCCATAAAGTAACTGAGGCGCCAAAGGGTTGAGCGCCTCTTCACAAAATTAGTCTTAGGCGCCACTAGGAAGGGCGCCCCTTCCAATTGCCCTACACTAAGGCGCCAAGAGGAAGGGCTCCTCTTCCCTTGCATGTGCTTTCCTCACATGCGGCAAGAAGATTCCTCACATGCTTGCTTTCTCTTCCATTCTGAATTTTGTCTTCTCTTGCCTTTCCATGAAATCAATCACACTCTTTTTAGGTTCCGAACCTACTCACTCATTCATCTATAAATAGTCTCTCATATCAACAATATCAAATCATCTTCATCAATACTTGTCACATCCGCGAAAAAACAACCGGCGGGACTAAAAAAAAAACACAACACAGAGCCGCCACTGCGCGTTATTTATCCCAAGATAGGGAAAGGAAACGCTCAGAGAAACCTGGAAAGGAAATGGTCTTGCGACCAAAGAGAAAGGGTAAGGGAGTCGGTTACGCAAGGGGAAGGTATTAGCACCCCTCACGTCCGTCGTACTCGACGGGATCCACGTTCTAAGAAAGAATAGGTTGCTAAACATCACACACACACAGGGAACGCAGGTGGGGTTAACAGAAGGGATCTCGATAGGACATCGCATCCTATGCCTACATATCTCGTCTGGAACGAGAATCAGAGCCACTGTAGTTCGGCTCACGCACGCCAAACAACACAAAACACACAAACAGATGGCAAACATGGAGCCCAACAGCCAATCACTGGACTTACGTCAGCATCCGAACCAAAACACACTCAAAAGGGCAAACGTGGAGCCTGACAGCCAATCACTGGACTTACGTCAGCATCCGAACCAAACAAACACAATCAGATGGCAAGTAAACACACACAAAAAGAAAAAAAAGTGCCCGGAGAGGTCTCGCACGACCTCCTGCCTACATACCTCGTCTGGAACAAGGATCAGGGCGATGTAGTTCCCCCTCAAGGGAAAGAAAATCTAGCCAGAAACCAAGGGAAGACACACTACCAGGGAGCTGTACTCGAGCCTAGTGTTGTCATGCATCATTACCCTATGTTCAGGTTTCTACCTACTTGCACAACTGCAAGCTAATCCTATCCAGGAAAGAAGCAAGCATACAAGCATCAAACAATCAATACATCTCAAACAACCATGTCAAACAAATATTCACCAAGCACACACTATAACCAGTCAAGTGAGGCTCAAACAATGGGTTTGACTGCCGAAGCAAGTCATCTGTACATGGGTAGTATTCGCTCTTAACCTTGCCATTGCGAGGCTAAGGTGAAGCAGATGAAAGGTGAGTGAAGATTAGACTTCACAGCTCTTATCCCTGACCAGGGAGAGCTTCAGACAAAGGAGCGTGGGTCCAGAATGGAGGGACCCTTCTACGCTCAAAGACTCTGACTCGATTGTGCAACAACACAAGATCTTTGGTTTGTGCCCCAATGCATCAACACACAGCCGTGTGAGCAGAGGGACGACTCACAGAATAGTGGGGGATAGATTGCATATCCCTTTGATCCACCAATTGCCTCATAGAGGTCTTTACCTGCTTGGCACAAATGTAAACAACCACAAACATCGCCTCTTAAGGAGGACTTCAGACAGTTGCCTGGCCAAGTAACAGGCCAGGTCTTCCAGACTACATGAAGAATAGAAGTCCTACCTCAAGTGGTTTAAAAACCAAGCAGCAGCAAGCAAGTTCTTAAAGAACTGTAAGCGACTAAATGTACCTGAAATCAATCAAGTATCATCAGTACTCAGACACACAACAGTAAACAGCAAATGTTAATCAGTTAATCTGTACAAGCAACACAAGTTAATGCACACAAGTGCAAGCTATAAGCTCAAGCCCAAGCTTCACCACCTACAACACAAAGTCAAGTTAGTTCTCAACATCAAACAATCTCAATTTAATTGACTTGAAGCATTCTCCTTGAGCATTATGCATTTCATCCTGAAAAGTCAAACCAAATGTGAGAAACTAGACCACTAGGCCAAGCCTAGGGTCCCAAAGGGAGAAGAAAATCTAAACAGCAAACAATTCTCAACCAAAACCAAATTAATGCAAATAGAAAGCAAATGCAATTGATCCCATACTCATATCATTCACCATATTCATTTCATGACCAAAACAAGTCAAACTAGGTCAAATGCAACATCCAATGTCCAAACAGAATGAATTCCATCAAAAGCATACCAAAACAATTCCAAAAATCATCAAATAATTCACACCTAAACAGGACATATTCAGGGTATAGCATGTCAATTTTCAGCTCAATTGGACAAAAGGAACTAGGTCAATGAAAATCAAGAAATCCAGACACAATTATTCAAGCCAAACCATAGCACCAACACAAGCCTTCACTTCAAAAATTCATAAAACAGTGACAACATATTAGAAATGAATGGGACCAAAAGCATGATGTCCTACAATGTGTCTACAATCAACACACCAAATTTCATCTTCATCCAAAACCATATGAAAATTTCACAAACAATATACAAACATGTGTCACACAATGTTACCAAATGAGCATACAGTGAAGAAAATTATCAATCAAATTTGAAAATGCCATAGAAAAATCCAGAAAAATTCTCATGACATCTCAACATATCAATGATCATCCATGCAAAATTTCAATCAAATCCAACAATCATAGGTCATGCAAATAAATTCATGAATTAGACCTAGCTAGGTGTGACACAAATTGTCACACCTAGATTCCAAAAATCATATCTCAAACATCAGGTATCCAGAAATCACAAACTTTATATGTAAATCACCATCAACATGTCCAGAATGAGCACAAAAAATTTCAATCATTTCTTTAAATGTATGAGCATTTCATGATAAATTTGGTGAAACATACAAAAAATGTACAAAAATATGACACAAGTCAAAGTTCAATAGGCCAGGTCAACATTTTACCATGCACAACTTGTGAAACTATGCCTATAAAATTCTAGAGAAAAATTGGAATCCATCAAAAAAATCCTCACTATTTTTGGACTAACCAATATTTTTTATGAATTTTCTAAGTTCAAATGAATTATGTAATATTTATTAAGTGTTTTATTTAAATTAAAATGAATTTGACTGAGTCCAGTGGCACGACGGTAATTCTCTTCAACCGGTCCAAGTTCATTTTTTCGCTGGCTCCTTCTGATTGGTCCATAATGGCGCTAAACATGAATTCGAAATGGCCTTGCAAATTTGAAGATCAAACACGCATATATTTCCAGAAATTACTTCCTCTCCACGCGTCCATACATGTTCATCAACGGCGGCATCGGTTTCGCTCATTTCTTCACCAAAATGCACAAACGGCATATGGTTGGAAAGGTCTAAGTGTGAGGATCATGAACATGCTAACGATTTCTCCTAATCCTAACTGTAGCTCACGGATCGAGCTATTAAAGTTCCACATTCAAAACTAAAAAACGCGATATCTCATTCTACAATCAACCAATCCACAAACTACAAATTGCATGTTGTTCTACATTCCACGATCTTTCAAAAACATATAACAATTTAAGAAATAATGATGTTCGAATCTCGCACCTTGAATGAAGACAGTTGTGATTCGTGATGAATTTGGATGTGATTCTTCAAAACAGTCCAAGTTTGATGATAGGGAAGGTGAATGCAAAAGATAGATTAGCTCAAGATCACTCCAATTGTGAGAAATTGCGATTCGCCATTGATGAGCTCCTTTGCAACAGTTGAGATTCGTGAGGTTTCTTGATGCAACTCGCCAAAACAGTTTGAGAGGAAGATGATTGGAGGAGGAAACAAAAAGAAATTCGTGAATTGGTGAAGAATTGGAAGAGTTTTGTTGAATTTTGCTTGATGAATGTTCTTGAGCTTTTGGAGAATTGGAGGGAAAAACAGTTGCAATTTCTTGTGAAATGTGATTATTATCAAGAGTTAGTTATGATTAAGTATTTATACTTCCATTTAATCACATCCTTAATCATGAATTAGCAAAATGCAATGTGATTAGCAAAATGTGACTTTACTAAGCAAGGGCAAAAATGGCTTTTCACATGGGGGCCCATGACAGCTGTATGACAGCTCACACACTCTCCAAATATCAGTTATGATGAGTTGGCATTGGTCTCATGGTCATTGGACTTGTAATTCTCATTTTCACCATGCCATGCTAAATGGTATAATTTTCAAGTGCAATTCATAAGTGACTTGGTCAAATAATGAACCTTGGATGTTTATGACAGTTCAAACCATTTCCAATTTGCATTTGTGAGGTGTTGCAAAAATCCCCATTCCAAAATTCTCATTATTTCTCAAGTTGGACCATTTTGCCCCTGGATCTTTAACTGTACACTTGAAAAATGACTTTTTGCATTGACCATTTTTGATGAATTCCAATTATTCACCATGAAAGTACATGTCAAATGGAGTTTGCACATACAAAGATCATCCAATTTGGACACTCCATGTGGAAGTTATGCCCCTCTGATTATGGGTCATTTTTGAAATTGAATGGACCATAACTTGCCAACCATACATGGGATTTTCAAGTTCTTGGACTTTTTGGAAAGGTTAGAACAAGATCTACAACTTTCATGTTGAACAAATTTTCATTTGAAGCTTCCTTGGACATGTAATTTTGAGGTCAAAAACTTTCCATTTTTGGAAACTTCCCTTACAAGTCACTTTCTATTTTTGGCAATTTCTTGTCTGACTTGATTTTCTCCATTCCTGAGCTTTGAAATGTCAAATAACACTTGTTCCAACATGAATGAAGTGTATCCAACTCTCTCCCACCTCCAAATCCATAAAATCATGCACCGTTGACCACAATTGACTTTTTCAACTGATAGATGAATTTGGCCATGCACTGATCAATCTGAGCTCCAATCTCCTGATGAAATGGCTCAAGGATGACACCCTAGCCTCAATAAGCCCAATAAAATCATGGCATAATCCTCATATACCTCATAGACCCCACCTCCTAATCATGCCCTGATTGGCCCAATGCAACTGATTAGGGTTGACCAGTGGTCAAAACCCTAATCTCAAGGTACCTGATCCAACACTTGATGAAATCAAACCATGATGATGATGATGAATCATTGTAATCAAGATGAAGACCAATCTCCTTTGAGAATCATGAAACCCTAATTTGGACCTCCACATCCTCAGATGACTAATGACCAGTCCAATGAAACCTTAGCTTGCACCATGACCTCTTCATCTTCTGATCAAGACTTGTGAGGATGACTTGCACAATGTAACCACATGATATGCAATATGCAATGCCTAATGACCTAAAAATGATATGCAAAATGTTATGCTCAGTCCCAAGAGAGGAGGGCAAATTTTGAGGTGTTACAGCTGCCCCTATTCAATCCACTGTGAACCTGTCAATATGAACAGCCTCGGCTTTCAGATGATCAGGATGAAGAGTGATTGAATACCAAGAACAGACGAACAATTTTCACTCTGATGGGATAATAATTAACAACGCCTGTCAGAATTGGCGAAGAAACAAAATCTTTGAACAAGAAATCCGTTTGGTACGGAGAAAGCCGGCCTGATCACCGAAATGAAACTGTCGACCTGGATACCAAAATAAATGGTAACACTGGGATAACCATGGTCTGAACACCACACCCGCTGGGGATTATCATTTCTTTTCCTTTTCTTATTTTCTCGAACCCCGGAACTTTCCTTTTCTTGGTCTGAAAACCACTTCGGTCTGAATACCGCTTCGGTCTGAACACCGGAAACCTGGCCTGAATGCCACAAGCTGCATCGATCTAAATGTCGGAGCTTCTTCGATCTGAAAATCGGAAACTTGGTCTGAACACCACTTCGGTCTGAACACCGGAAACTTGGCCTGAATGCCGGAAAATTGGTCTGAACACCACTTCGGTCTGAATACCGGAAACTTGGCCTGAATGCCATAAGTACATCGACCTGATCGTCGGAAACTTCTTCGATCTGAATCGGAACATTGGCCTGAACGCCACTTCGGTCTGGACACCTCCTCGGTCTGAATACCGGAAAATTGGTCTGAACACCACTTCGGTCTGAATACCGGAAAACTGGCCTGAATACCACTTCGGTCTGAATACCGGAAACATTTGGATTATCGTTCCCATCTTCGCTTGACAGAAACTTTGATGCAACTGATTACAATGCCAAACTCGTCAGAATAACACCTTCATCTTCTGGCAAAACCGCCTCTCAAACAGTAACCACGGCTTGAGACTAGCCTATGCTTGCAATGATGCATGATTGATTTTTCTGCGTAATGCTCCATAATCATGGAAATGCTACGCGATTATTTATTTTTTCTATGCAATATGCCATGCTTATTTACATGATGAATGCATAAAAAGTATCCCCCTCAAGGGACTCCTCTGAGGAGCACGAGACACTCTGCTGAGGAACTCGTCAATACTCTGATCTCTACCCTGCTGGGGAATAACAGTGCTGCTGGGAATAATGCAACCCTTGTTGGGGAAGAACCTCCTTTGCACCCAATCCGCTCGAGAAACTGCTGGGGATAAACACCACCAACATTCTGTGGGGATACAACAGTCTTTGACTCGCTAGGGATATCAATCCCGACTCTGCTTCGGAAAACCCTCACAGATACCTGACGCCTTCACTGGGGGAATACTCACAGATACTCCGCTGGGGAAATACTCATAGATACTCCGCTGGGGAAATAGCAATCTCCAGGCTTGTCAACTGGGGAAGCATCAATCTATCACCTGCTGGGGATAACCATCCTGACCCTGCTAGGGAAACGAATGCTACTCCGCTGGGGGACAACCCGTGCAATCCATAGGTAGAATCAACTCAGCTGGAGATGCAAAAATCCGTCCGCTACGGGAACTTGTCCAATCCACTGGTAGGATGCACACTGCTGGAGATATATTTCATTGAAACCCGCTCCACTCGGGGAGTAGCAACCTTCTGGCCTGGCTGCTGAGGAAACACCGTTGTAAACCTGCCGGGGATAACCATCCTGACTCGGCTGGGGAAGTCACAGACCTAGGATCTGCAGGGGAGCTAGTCCTACGCTTCTGCTTGGGGACCTAGCTGGGAAATGAGAAAAGTTGGCACAGAACACCCGTCGACTCGTCGAACCACGGTATCCACCTCCCAATCTCGTATCAGCTTTCCACTTTTGATAATTCCCAGACTCGTCTGGACCTTTTCTGCTCCATCATCTTGTATTTCAGGTCGCTCCGCGCTCGACAGAAACGTACTCCTGGGATTTATACAGAAATTCCAATTTTCCGACTTTGAAGAGTCTTCTTGGTTAATTTCAAAGGTCGGCGGACGTCCCTCGTCGTCTCTTCCTACCACCCTCCTCTGGGGAATTTCTACAAACTTTCAAGTCTTCCGACTTTGAAGAGTCTTCTTGATTACCATCAAGGATCGTCGTACGTCTCAACGTCTTTGTCATTCTTTCATATTCATTTGTTCCTGAGCGAACTCTCTGGGGATTTGCTACAAAGCTTCCACACCACAACCTGCAAGTGAATGGAAATACCTAACAGTTCCTGCAAAACAGATCGTTAGATAAAACCGTGCCCCAGGCGTGTCAAGATTTCAACACTTGGGTCACTCAACCTTCCAAATAAGATTTCAAGCTTTCCATCTTATAAACATGCATTGGAAGGAACCTGTATGTGTTAAAAATGCAAGATTCTTTATCAAAAATATCTGGATGTTTTTGCAATCAAAGCAGTAATGAAAAACAAAAACAAAATTATTTGACTGAATTTGCATTTTATTGATTTGAAAAGTGTGGCTCAAATTGAGCAATACAAAGGAAGCAATTCCTGAAAAGAGGTAATTGCGCTCAAAAGGAAAAATCTATCCTAATGGCAATGTGAAACCCGTGATCTCATCGAGTTCCAACTCGGTTACACCCCATATGTCCTCAGACTCTCCATGCTTTCTGCCTTCTGAACAGGACGATTCCAACTGATCCCTACCGGGTATTATCCATAATGCTTTAACCAAAGCGCAAACGATCATGCCGGACGCAGTTGTTCGTTTCAATCCCTCTTTTGCCTGGACCGCCCTTTCGGGTTTTCAGTCCACCGGGATACCCTTTTTGCCCAAGTCGCCTTTTCAGGTTTTCGACTTGCCAGGTGTACGATTTTTCATTTTTATCCCTAATTTTTGCCCGAACCTTTCTTTCTGTTTTTGGTTCGCCGGGATGCCCATTTTTGCCTGGACTATTTTGTTCTTTTCGTCCAGCGGGTCTCTTATACGAAGTATTTTTTAACTGCGTCCGCATTCACAGGGGATGGAAAATCCTCGCCATCCATGGTCGTTAACAACAAGGCTCCGCCAGAGAAAACCTTCTTGACCACGAACGGACCTTCATAATTTGGTGTCCATTTGCCCCTTCGATCGTTTTGAGGAGGAAGGATCCTTTTCAGCACCATATCACCTACGTGATATACCCGAGGTCGCACCTTCTTGTCAAAAGCACGCTTCATCCGTTGCTGGTACAACTGTCCATGACAAATGGCTGCTAGCCTCTTTTCTTCAATCAGGCTTAACTCTTCATACCGAGTCCTTACCCATTCCGCCTCTTGCAATTTCACGTCCATCAGGACTCTCAAAGAGGGAATCTGAACTTCAACAGGTAATACAGCCTCCATTCCATATACCAATGAAAAAGGAGTTGCCCCAGTTGACGTACGCACCGACGTTCGATACCCATGCAACGCAAATGGCAACATCTCATGCCAGTCTTTATAGGTCACCACCATTTTCTGCACAATCTTCTTTATATTCTTGTTGGCTGCCTCAACCGCCCCATTCATCTTCGGACGATAAGGAGAAGAATTGTGATGCTCGATCTTGAATTCCCGGCACAGCTCTGCCATCATCTTATTGTTCAAATTAGAACCATTATCAGTAATGATTCTCTCGGGAACCCCGTATCTGCAAATGATGTCTCTCTTGAGGAATCTGGCTACGACCTGCTTCGTCACATTCGTATAAGAGGCTGCTTCAACCCACTTGGTGAAGTAGTCAATAGCCACTAATATGAACCTGTGCCCATTCGAAGCTGTAGGCTCAATCTTTCCAATCATATCAATGCCCCACATAGCAAACGGCCATGGAGACGACATTAAACTCAACGGATTTGGAGGCACGTGCACCTTATCAGCATAAATCTGGCATTTATGACACTTCCGCACGAAATTGAAACATTGGGCCTCCATTGTCATCCAGTAATAACCTGCTCTCAGCAGCTTCTTTACCATTGCATTCCCACTGGCATGGGTACCGAACGATCCCTCGTGAACCTCTTTCATCAACTGGCTTGCTTCTCTATCATCAACACATCGGAGCAAGACCCAATCAAAATTCCTTTTATACAAAACCCCATCCTTATTCAGATAGAACACCATGGCTAACCTCCTCAGAGTCTTTCGGTCCTTTTTCGATGCTCCCTCAGGATACTCTTGCGTCTCGAGATAGCGCTTGATATCGAAATACCACGGCTTCTCATCATCGGACGCTGTATCAACAGCAAACACATAAGCCGGTCTATCCAGACGACCTACTTCAACACTGGGGAACTGATTCCACCTCTGTACCTTAATCAAGGCGGCCAGAGTAGCTAAAGCATCTACCAAAGGATTCTCCTCTCTGGGCACATGATACATCTTCACCTTGGTGAAAAACGTCAACAATCTCCTTGTATAATCTCGATACGGAACTAAATGAGACTGATGCGTATACCATTTCCCGTTAACCTGATTTATCACCAGAGCTGAATCTCCATATATGATAAGGTTCTTGATCCTCAAATTAATCGCCTCCTCAATCCCCAATATGCAAGCTTCATATTCAGCTACGTTGTTGGTGCACTCAAACGTTAGCCGAGCAGCAAAAGGAATGTGGGATCCTTTCGGCGTAACCAAAACAGCACCAACACCGCTTCCGTTCACGTTAACGGCCCCATCAAACATCAGAATCCATTCGGATTCAGGGTCAGGCCCCTCCTCCGGGATTGGTTCCTCGCAATCTTTCGATTTGAGAAACATGATGTCCTCATCAGGGAATTCAAACTTCATCGGTTGATAATCATCAATGGGTTGCTGAGCGAGGTAATCAGACAATACACTCCCCTTGATCGCTTTCTGAGAGGTATACTGTATATCATACTCAGTCAAAATCATTTGCCACCTCGCAACCCGTCCGGTCAATGCTGGCTTCTCAAAAATGTACTTGATTGGATCCATCTTGGAAATCAATAAAGTGGTATGAACCAGCATATACTGCCTTAGTCGGCGAGCAGCCCAGACCAAAGCACAGCAAGTTTTCTCGAGCAGTGAATATCTTGTTTCACAGTCGGTAAACTTTTTGCTAAGGTAGTATATGGCATGCTCTTTTCGACCAGACTCGTCATGCTGCCCCAATACACACCCCATAGACCCCTCGAGGACTGTCAGGTACAGAATTAACGGTCTTCCCTCCACAGGAGGCATCAGAATCGGAGGCTCCTGCAAATATTCTTTTATTTTTTCAAATGCCGCTTGGCAATCATTATTCCACCTGACCGTTTGATCTTTTCTTAACAACTTGAAAATCGGTTCGCACGTGGCTGTTAGATGAGATATGAACCGTGAAATGTAGTTCAATCTACCTAAGAAACCACGAACCTCCTTCTCTGTTCTCGGTTCAGGCATTTCTCTTATCGCTTTTACTTTTGCAGGATCAACCTCGATTCCTTTCTCACTCACAATGAACCCCAGCAATTTACCGGACCGCACTCCGAACGTGCACTTATTCGGATTCAACCTCAGTCTGAACTGTCTCAACCGGTCAAACAACTTGGCCAGATCTACCAAATGCCCCTCTTCTGTTTGGGACTTTGCTATCATGTCATCAACATAGCATTCAATTTCATGATGAATCATATCATGAAACAAAGTCACCATGGCCCTCTGATAAGTAGCACCGGCGTTCCTGAGACCAAATGGCATCACCTTGTAACAAAAGGTGCCCCACGGTGTGATGAACGTTGTTTTCTCCATGTCATCTGGCGACATTTTGATTTGATTATAGCCAGAAAAGCCATCCATGAAGGAAAACACCGAGAATTGAGCGGTATTGTCTACCAACACGTCAATGTGAGGTAACGGAAAATCATCTTTCGGACTAGCTCTATTCAGATCTCGGTAGTCCACACACATTCTCACTTTACCATCTTTCTTCGGGACTGGCACAATGTTCGCAACCCATGGCGGATAGTTAGTGACAGCAAGGAAACCAGCATCCCACTGCTTCTGCACCTCTTCTTTAATCTTCATCGCCATATCAGGTCTAGTTCTGCGCAACTTCTGCTTCACTGGAGGACAATCTGTTCTCAACGGTAGCTTGTGCACAACAATATCGGTATCCAACCCTGGCATATCTTGATAAGACCAGGCAAAGATGTCGACATACTCTTTCAACAATGCCACCATTCTGCTCTTGACACTTTCCTCTAAAGCAGCCCCGATTTTCACTTCCTTCTTAACCTTGTCGGTACCCAAATTCACCACCTCAATCTGTTCTTCGTGCGGCTGAATCACCTTCTCCTCTTGTTTCAACAACCTGGCTAATTCCCCTGGCAGTTCACAATTTTCTTCGTCTTCTTCTTCAGCAAGATAGATTGGATTGTCGAAGTCATATGAGGGTGTAACAGGATTGTTATCAATGAGATCCGGAGAAGAATCGCATCTGCATGAATGTTGATTCATGCGTTGCTTTAGAACCGGTGTGAGAAAAAAAGAAAAATGAAAACATTGCCATTTTTATTTTGTTTTTATTTTTAAACTGCAAAAATAAATGAAAAACAGGGAACACCGCTTTTAATTGAAAAACATCCTTTATTGATGATGCAAATTTGCAAATTTAAACATGAGGTGGCCCTTACAATGAACCATTACGTGTCGGGCAACACGTAAGGCTTTCATGCATATAAGACTAAAAACAGGAAAAACATTACTCTTCAAGGAGAGTGACCCGGATGATCTCTTCGGCCTTCCAGTTCTGGATTCCCATTCCTGGTGCGCACGGCTTTATCCATTGGTCAATGTCGCAGTCACTATCAGCATCTTCACCCATCACACAGATGTGATCCGGATCCAGCATTCCGGCGCTTGTGAAGGTTACCGACGTACAACGTCCTCTTCCTTGTCCAGACGAGCCTCTGCCAGGCTGATACCCAACTCCGAACCGATCTTTCTTCGCAGGGACCTCCATCATTCTGCCCCAACCAGGAGCCTCTCCACTCTTGACCACCTCAGCAGCCTGCTTGTATGAAGCAATGGACGGTTTCTCCTCTTCTTTAGCAAACAGAGCATTCTCCACCTTAACGGTTTCGAAAGTCTGACTGGGGGTCTCCCAGATCTCACCATCCATCTCCACGTACTTGAAAGAAGACAGGTGGCTGACAAAGATGTCTTCTTCTCCACATACAGTGACGACTTGACCTTCCCAGATATACTTCAGTTTCTGGTGCAAAGTCGACGTTACTGCCCCAGCAGCATGAATCCATGGGCGACCCAACAGGCAACTGTATGCCGGCTGAATATCCATGACGTAAAAAGTCGACTTGAACACCTCCGGTCCAATCTTCACTGGCAGCTCCACCTCTCCAAATACGGCCCTCTTTGACCCATCAAAAGCCCGCACAATTAAATCAGTCGGGGTCAGAATCAGCCCATCACAATTCAGCTTTGCCAAGGCCTTCTTCGGCAACACATTTAAGGAGGAGCCGGTATCAACCAGCACATGCGAAAGCACTGCTCCTTTGCATTCCATGGCAATGTGTAAAGCCCTGTTATGATTCCTTCCGTCCACTGTCAGGTCCATATCCGTGAAACCCAGCCCATGACTGGCATGTACATTGGACACCACAGTTTCCAATTGGTTGATAGTGATCTCTTGAGGAACATAAGCTTTCTTCAGAATTTTCAACAAAGCTTCCCTATGCCCCTCAGAGCTCAACAGCAATGACAGAATGGATATTTTTGAAGGAGTCTGCTGCAGATGATCAACCAACTTATACTCTGACTTTTTGATGATCCTCAGAAATTCTTCAGCATCATCATCAAATTTATTTTCCGACCCCGCAGGCGCCGGTGTCACCACAGGAGTATCATTATCCACCACAGCCTTTCCTTTCGCCCTGGCTAAAGCCTCGGCCTTTTCTTTTTTATCTTTTTCTTCTTCTCCCCTCCTCAACGCATCGGGAGCAAACAGTCTTCCACTGCGTGTGAAACCGCTGGGACCGGCATTATCCACCTTTAGCACAGTGGTTTCACTTGCAGATTGCTCTTCTATCTTCTCCCCATTGCAATATACCTCCCCACCATAATGCCACGGCACGACATCATCTTTGTCGTAGGGAATTGGCCCAGGTACCGTGATGGTAACTGGAGCCTCTTCAACAAGGTTCGACAAATCCACCGGATCGAAATAGATTGTTATGGTGGAGACCTCCTCTTTTTCCTTATCAGCCTTCTCAATCACAACACTCCCATCATCCATTAGACCCTGAACAGTCTTCCTCAACAATGAGCACCCATTAATAGAGACCATGCACTCATCACACTCATGGCCACAGCCCGGATAAACCCCATTTTTTACCAACAACCTCTTGACCTCAGCCAGAGGCGTCTTCAACTAATCCACAGTAGACAGTCCAACCCTACTCTCTGCAGAAATGGCATTCACTCCCCTCTGACCATGCGCGGGCATGGGATTGGCATTAACGTTGGGAGATGGTGCAAAGTTGATCGCTTTCGAATCCACCAGGTCTTGGACCACGTGCTTAAAAGCTTTGCAGTCCTCTACGTTGTGTCCGGGAGCACCCGAATGGAATTCGCACTTTGCGTTCTCATTATAACTAGCTGGCCTTTGATCAGGTCTTAAAGGTGCCAGCGTTCTCAATTGTACCAGCCCAAGGTCTTGCAATTTCTTCAGCAAAAAAGAATAAGTCACCGGAGGCCTGTCAAACTGCCTATCATTCATCCGGCCCCTGACTTGGTACCCGACCCTCTGTGGCCTCTGTTGAAAAGGTTGTCTTTGTTGTTGTTGTTGCTGCTGCTGTTGCGGTTGTGCAGGCTGAGACTCAGCAGGAATGGTTACCGCAGCATTGTGCTGGAAGTAACGGTCCCTACTAGGTCCTCGTTGTGAATACACAGCACTGGTATCACCTTCTTTCTTCCTCTGTCCATTATTACCAAACGGCTTCTTTGTCCCTGAAGAAGAAGCAGAAGCAGTACCCTGGATTTTGCCGAGCTTCAGCCAGCTCTCAATTCTCTCCCCTGCCACGACAATATCAGAAAAGTTGGTCACCGGACAACCAACCATTCTCTCAGCAAACGGCCCCTGCAGGGTTCCCATAAACAGATCTGACATCTCACGATCAACCAGAGGAGGTTGCACTCTTGCAGCCAGTTCTCTCCACCGCTGAGCATACTCTTTAAATCCTTCATTGTTTTTCTGAGACATACCCTGCAACTGGGTACGGCTCGGAGCCATGTCAGCATTAAACTGATATTGCTTGAAGAACGCGTCCCCAAGATCCTGCCAGTTTTTAATATCTGACGATTTCAACTTGGTATACCATTCCAGGGAACCTCCGGACAGGCTGTCCTGGAAAAAGTACATCCACAGTTTCTGATCCATGGTGTATGCAGAAATTTTGCGGACAAAGGCCTGAAGATGCGTCTCCGGGCAAGAACTCCCATTATATCTGTCGAATGTGGGCGCCTTAAACTTTTGTGGGATCACAACCCCTTCAACCAGCCCCATATTGGACATATTGACCACCCCAGAAGTGGCATAGCTCTCCAACACTTTAATCTTTTCAGCCAACAGCTGAATCTCCTTGTTCTGAGGTGGAGCACTGTAGGGAACAAACGGTTCATTCTGCATTGAAAACTGGTCAGCCTCCCTGTCTTCCTCCTGGTCTTCATCAAACCCATAGAAAGGAGGCAACATATTATCCTTCAAATTCTGACTCGGCCCAGGTTGACCAACAACACCACCAAAACCACCGGCATTATTCACAATACCCACAGTTGTCCTCTTTCCACCATCTCTAGACCCCAGCCCCTGGTTGGAGACTCCATCCAGGTTAACCCCGCTGTTTGCTGCTGAAGCCCGCTCGAGCTTCTCAACCTTATCAGCTAGAGCTTTCTGACCAACCGCAAAGCCTTGCATGATGTTGATCAGCTCATTCATTTTGTCCTTCAGCTCGAGGAGATCTGTACTGGGAAGCTCCATGAGTCTGGGAGTATTGCGCCTGGTATAGTATCTGTGAGGTCGGGTTGAGTGCAAAGGTACAGTTCTGTGAGCGCGAGCAATGATTCTTGTAACAATCAAGCACATTAGCAACAAATACCTGCAAAATAAAACACAAGTTATTATGATCAATGCATGGATGCAGTGTCTATCCCTATGAAGGACTCTTTGTCTCTCGATCCTGGCATCATCGAGACAAATAATAATCCGGCACCAATATTCTGATATGCAGCACTTGATTTCATCGTGTGGCTCGGAGATATGCGATTTAGCATGATACCCCCAACCATGTGTGTGCTTGTGTGAGTGCATACGGTAAAGTAAATAAAGCTTGAAGATTGATCACTGAATGAAAAATCACCATCACATAACAAAAGTGCACAAACAGTGCCATAGTCATACATCAAACCAGATAGAATTCAAATACAATCCTCCAGAATCAGGAAAGAAATACAAGCAAGTAGATTCCGTCAACAAGCCTGACGGTAATCCTCAACAAATGAAAGATCTAGCTGGACGAGGGTCCCACAGATGGCCCTATCTCATCTTCCATCTTTGCGAACTCTACGGCGAACCCGAGCTCGGTGTTCTCCTGCTGCAATCTCCCCACTTCTTTCTGATGAATCTTCATCTGTCTGAAGTAGTGGTCTCTCTCAGCAATGTAATGATCTCTCTCGGCGATGATCTTCGCTTTCTCTGCTTCCCACTCTGTAGCAAGGCTCCAGGCTCTAGCATCTCTCTGATCCTTCACGAGAATCTGCCTCCTCTTCTCATCTTCAATGACTTTTGAAGCTCTAGCCAATCTCTCTTTGGTGATGTCGTGCTCTCTGGTAGAGGACGCTAAGGCCTGATTAACCTTCCCATAGTAGGCGGTATTCATCTCAAAGCGCTTGGCTTCCAGGGCATATCGTTTGTCTTGATCTTCCATCTTCCCTTTGATCTCCTGATTAGCTGTCTGAAACCGAGCAACACTCCTCTCCAATTCAGCTTTCTCTGCAAGTAACTGATCTCTGGCTCTCTTCATCTCGAGGAATTCTTCCATACTGACATAAGAACTTGGACCCTCAATCATAGGACACCCAAGATCACCTCCAGGAAATGGTAGAAATGTAACCTCAATTCTCTTCCGCAACCAATCCTCAAATAATGGAAAATACCGACAATTGACCTTCCCATAAGGAACTTTGCTTTTTCTCCGGATATCACGCCACTCATCCAATACTTGCCTCAGCTTGGTCTGGTTACCATCAATCGGGAAATAAAAGGACTCCTGAATCTCTCGCCCGAGAGGAGGACCCTCTACAGCAAACCCCATCTGTCTCCTGAGAAGCACCGGGTTGTAATTGATGCAACCCTGAACTCCCACAAGAGGCACATTAGGTAAACTCCCACAACTATATATGAAATCCCGGCCAGCCAAACCATTATGAGTCCATGCAATATCATCAGCCCACAAACCCATCAACCTGAAGGACCACTTGACCGAAGGATCAAGATGAGCAAAAGCACCTCTGGAAGGCAAATACCCCATAAACCACCTGAAGAGTAATTGAGAACAGCACCTGACCAAACCCCCACGCCGCTTCTCGTTCCTGTTATGAACCGAGTAGTAGACATCTCCGATCAGAGTAGGAATAGGGTTCTTCTGCATGAACAATCTGATAGCATTATGGTCCACAAAGTTCTTTTGATTAGGAAACAGAACTATCCCATAAATGCTCACAGCAACCAAAGCGCAAACCGTCTTCCAATTACCCATAACAGCATGCTCCTTGGTACTAGCCTCCAAGAAACTCAAATGAAATCCAGGTAACTTCCCCTTTTCCTTCAATCCTTCCTTGACCATTTCCGGACTCAAATAAAGAGCACGAGAAATCCCAAGGACATCTGGCTCCGCCCTAGTGACATGAAAAGGAATCTGATCGCGGATCTGCATACCCAGGATGCTAGCATAGTCCTCCATCAGAGGTCCCAACAGATAATCTGGAAATACGAAACACCTCAGCCCCGAATCATAGAACTGAAGAAGAGTATGAATGGCACTTCTGTCACTGTCTGTGAGTCTGAAAACCGTCTTCAGGATACTACCGTATGACTCTCTGAACATCCCCACATGGTCGGGAGTAATCAATGCTATCATCTCCTTCAGCACACCAATCTCAGGATCGAAGAAACTGTAGGCAATGTTGTCTTTCAGACCGGTCCTCATATCTGAACAGGAAGTCTCTCAACCAGGATCTCAATCAAAAATGTCCCTGCATATGGGTAAACATGTGTTAGAGGCAATTAATGCAAGATGTAATGATGGTGATGAATGAATGCAATGCGTTGCCACCCTCCAAGTCATCTGATCATCTGCACCGAAACCTGGTTTCTGAACTGATCATAACCATCTGAGGAAACTGTAACCACAAATCCGACCCACGGGTTCCGAAATAAACGGAAGAAAGATACATCATCATCATCATCAGTCTCTGTGCAGACACTCACAACCATATGAATCGGCCCGGGGAATCCTGAAATAAACGGATCCCCACTGATAAATATCTCGGACAGCACTCCGTCGTCTCGGCAATAAACGACCATAAATCCGACTTATAAATATGACTCTGATCCAAGGAGCAAAAGTCACCATCTGAGTCACCAACAGAACATGCATCTGAAAGAATCACCCTCCCCTCACAGGTAAATTCTAAACAGGTCATCCTAAGGCGGATAATAGTCTCGACAATCGGGCGGAGATACTCAATGGGTTTGCCCTTTCGGGTGTGCCATTGTAGCTCTCTTAAGATCGTCTGAACCAAAGATCCGGGAAATGATCGGTCACCAGAGTCAATAGTCCAGATGAAGTAACTCAACCAAAGTGGAATATCCACAGAGGCAAGCACTATCAAATGAACCTCGTCCGGCTTGTGGTACATCATGCTGCCAGGCACATATTGACTTAACATGAAGAAGGCAACATGAGACCACACTAATCCTAGGTGTATACTCGGGCCTGGGTTTTAGCCCCACTCAGAACACCCACCCCAAACAGAGGATCCACCTGCACAGAGGACGGCAACATGATAGTATGATGCATGCAAATATTAATGCAAATATATACACTGGTTAGAATAATAAATGCAATAAATCAAGCAAAGCAAGCAACCTAAACTATCCTAAAACGCTAGGAAGGACTCGCTTAGGGAAGATGGACCAGCACAGGTCTACATCCATAGTCCCCAGCAGAGTCGCCAGCTGTCGCATCCGCAAAAAAACAACCGGCGGGACTAAAAAAAAAACACAACACAGAGCCGACACTGCGCGTTATTTATCCCAAGATAGGGAAAGGAAACGCTCAGAGAAACCTGGAAAGGAAATGGTCTTGCGACCAAAGAGAAAGGGTAAGGGAGTCGGTTACGCAAGGGGAAGGTATTAGCACCCCTCACGTCCGTCGTACTCGACGGGATCCACGTTCTAAGAAAGAATAGGTTGCTAAACATCACACACACACAGGGAACGCAGGTGGGGTTAACAGAAGGGAGCTCGATAGGACATCGCATCCTATGCCTACATATCTCGTCTGGAACGAGAATCAGAGCCACTGTAGTTCGGCTCACGCACGCCAAACAACACAAAACACACAAACAGATGGCAAACATGGAGCCCAACAGCCAATCACTGGACTTACGTCAGCATCCGAACCAAAACACACTCAAAAGGGCAAACGTGGAGCCCGACAGCCAATCACTGGACTTACGTCAGCATCCGAACCAAACAAACACAATCAGATGGCAAGTAAACACACACAAAAAGAAAAAAAAGTGCCCGGAGAGGTCTCGCACGACCTCCTGCCTACATACCTCGTCTGGAACAAGGATCAGGGCGATGTAGTTCCCCTCAAGGGAAAGAAAATCTAGCCAGAAACCAAGGGAAGACACACTACCAGGGAGCTGTACTCGAGCCTAGTGTTGTCATGCATCATTACCCTATGTTCAGGTTTCTACCTACTTGCACAACTGCAAGCTAATCCTATCCAGGAAAGAAGCAAGCATACAAGCATCAAACAATCAATACATCTCAAACAACCATGTCAAACAAATATTCACCAAGCACACACTATAACCAGTCAAGTGAGGCTCAAACAATGGGTTTGACTGCCGAAGCAAGTCATCTGTACATGGGTAGTATTCGCTCTTAACCTTGCCATTGCGAGGCTAAGGTGAAGCAGATGAAAGGTGAGTGAAGATTAGACTTCACAGCTCTTATCCCTGACCAGGGAGAGCTTCAGACAAAGGAGCGTGGGTCCAGAATGGAGGGACCCTTCTACGCTCAAAGACTCTGACTCGATTGTGCAACAGCACAAGATCTTGGGTTTGTGCCCCAATGCATCAACACACAGCCGTGTGAGCAGAGGGACGACTCACAGAATAGTGGGGGATAGATTGCATATCCCTTTGATCCACCAATTGCCTCATAGAGGTCTTTACCTGCTTGGCACAAATGTAAACAACCACAAACATCGCCTCTTAAGGAGGACTTCAGACAGTTGCCTGGCCAAGTAACAGGCCAGGTCTTCCAGACTACATGAAGAATAGAAGTCCTACCTCAAGTGGTTTAAAAACCAAGCAGCAGCAAGCAAGTTCTTAAAGAACTGTAAGCGACTAAATGTACCTGAAATCAATCAAGTATCATCAGTACTCAGACACACAACAGTAAACAGCAAATGTTAATCAGTTAATCTGTACAAGCAACACAAGTTAATGCACACAAGTGCAAGCTATAAGCTCAAGCCCAAGCTTCACCACCTACAACACAAATTCAAGTTAGTTCTCAACATCAAACAATCTCAATTTAATTGACTTGAAGCATTCTCCTTGAGCATTATGCATTTCATCCTGAAAAGTCAAACCAAATGTGAGAAACTAGACCACTAGGCCAAGCCTAGGGTCCCAAAGGGAGAAAAAAATCTAAACAGCAAACAATTCTCAACCAAAACCAAATTAATGCAAATAGAAAGCAAATGCAATTGATCCCATACTCATATCATTCACCATATTCATTTCATGACCAAAACAAGTCAAACTAGGTCAAATGCAACATCCAATGTCCAAACAGAATGAATTCCATCAAAAGCATACCAAAACAATTCCAAAAATCATCAAATAATTCACACCTAAACAGGACATATTCAGGGTATAGCATGTCAATTTTCAGCTCAATTGGACAAAAGGAACTAGGTCAATGAAAATCAAGAAATCCAGACACAATTATTCAAGCCAAACCATAGCACCAACACAAGCCTTCACTTCAAAAATTCATAAAACAGTGACAACATATTAGAAATGAATGGGACCAAAAGCATGATGTCCTACAATGTGTCTACAATCAACACACCAAATTTCATCTTCATCCAAAACCATATGAAAATTTCACAAACAATATACAAACATGTGTCACACAATGTTACCAAATGAGCATACAGTGAAGAAAATTATCAATCAAATTTGAAAATGCCATATAAAAATCCAGAAAAATTCTCATGACATCTCAACATATCAATGATCATCCATGCAAAATTTCAATCCAATCCAACAATCATAGGTCATGCAAATAAATTCATGAATTAGACCTAGCTAGGTGTGACACAAATTGTCACACCTAGATTCCAAAAATCATATCTCAAACATCAGGTATCCAGAAATCACAAACTTTATATGTAAATCACCATCAACATGTCCAGAATGAGCACAAAAAATTTCAATCATTTCTTTAAATGTATGAGCATTTCATGATAAATTTGGTGAAACATACAAAAAATGTACAAAAATATGACACAAGTCAAAGTTCAATAGGCCAGGTCAACATTTTACCATGCACAACTTGTGAAACTATGCCTATAAAATTCTAGGGAAAAATTGGAATCCATCAAAAAAATCCTCACTATTTTTGGACTAACCAATATTTTTTTATGAATTTTCTAAGTTCAAATGAATTATGTAATATTTATTAAGTGTTTTATTTAAATTAAAATGAATTTGACTGAGTCCAGTGGCACGACGGTAATTCTCTTCAACCGGTCCAAGTTCATTTTTTCGCTGGCTCCTTCTGATTGGTCCATAATGGCGCTAAACATGAATTCGAAATGGCCTTGCAAATTTGAAGATCAAACACGCATATATTTCCAGAAATTACTTCCTCTCCACGCGTCCATACATGTTCATCAACGGCGGCATCGGTTTCGCTCATTTCTTCACCAAAATGCACAAACGGCATATGGTTGGAAAGGTCTAAGTGTGAGGATCATGAACATGCTAACGATTTCTCCTAATCCTAACTGTAGCTCACGGATCGAGCGATTAAAGTTCCACATTCAAAACTAAAAAACGCGATATCTCATTCTACAATCAACCAATCCACAAACTACAAATTGCATGCTGTTCTACATTCCACAATCTTTCAAAAACATATAACAATTTAAGAAATAATGATGTTCGAATCTCGCACCTTGAATGAAGACAGTTGTGATTCGTGATGAATTTGGATGTGATTCTTCAAAACAGTCCAAGTTTGATGATAGGGAAGGTGAATGCAAAAGATAGATTAGCTCAAGATCACTCCAATTGTGAGAAATTGCGATTCGCCATTGATGAGCTCCTTTGCAACAGTTGAGATTCGTGAGGTTTCTTGATGCAACTCGCCAAAACAGTTTGAGAGGAAGATGATTGGAGGAGGAAACAAAAAGAAATTCGTGAATTGGTGAAGAATTGGAAGAGTTTTGTTGAATTTTGCTTGATGAATGTTCTTGAGCTTTTGGAGAATTGGAGGGAAAAACAGTTGCAATTTCTTGTGAAATGTGATTATTATCAAGAGTTAGTTATGATTAAGTATTTATACTTCCATTTAATCACATCCTTAATCATGAATTAGCAAAATGCAATGTGATTAGCAAAATGTGACTTTACTAAGCAAGGGCAAAAATGGCTTTTCACATGGGGGCCCATGACAGCTGTATGACAGCTCACACACTCTCCAAATATCAGTTATGATGAGTTGGCATTGGTCTCATGGTCATTGGACTTGTAATTCTCATTTTCACCATGCCATGCTAAATGGTATAATTTTCAAGTGCAATTCATAAGTGACTTGGTCAAATAATGAACCTTGGATGTTTATGAAAGTTCAAACCATTTCCAATTTGCATTTGTGAGGTGTTTCAAAAATCCCCATTCCAAAATTCTCATTATTTCTCAAGTTGGACCATTTTGCCCCTGGATCTTTAACTGTACACTTGAAAAATGACTTTTTGCATTGACCATTTTTGATGAATTCCAATTATGCACCATGAAAGTACATGTCAAATGGAGTTTGCACATACAAAGATCATCCAATTTGGACACTCCATGTGGAAGTTATGCCCCTCTGATTATGGGTCATTTTTGAAATTGAATGGACCATAACTTGCCAACCATACATGGGATTTTCAAGTTCTTGGACTTTTTGGAAAGGTTAGAACAAGATCTACAACTTTCATGTTGAACAAATTTTCATTTGAAGCTTCCTTGGACATGTAATTTTGAGGTCAAAAACTTTCCATTTTTGGAAACTTCCCTTACAAGTCACTTTCTATTTTTGGCAATTTCTTGTCTGACTTGATTTTCTCCATTCCTGAGCTTTGAAATGTCAAATAACACTTGTTCCAACATGAATGAAGTGTATCCAACTCTCTCCCACCTCCAAATCCATAAAATCTTGCACCGTTGACCACAATTGACTTTTTCAACTGATAGATGAATTTGGCCATGCACTGATCAATCTGAGCTCCAATCTCCTGATGAAATGGCTCAAGGATGACACCCTAGCCTCAATAAGCCCAATAAAATCATGGCATAATCCTCATATACCTCATAGACCCCACCTCCTAATCATGCCCTGATTGGCCCAATGCAACTGATTAGGGTTGACCAGTGGTCAAAACCCTAATCTCAAGGTACCTGATCCAACACTTGATGAAATCAAACCATGATGATGATGATGAATCATTGTAATCAAGATGAAGACCAATCTCCTTTGAGAATCATGAAACCCTAATTTGGACCTCCACAACCTCAGATGATTAATGACCAGTCCAATGAAACCCTAGCTTGCACCATGACCTCTTCATCTTCTGATCAAGACTTGTGAGGATGACTTGCACAATGTAACCACATGATATGCAATATGCAATGCCTAATGACCTAAAAATGATATGCAAAATGTTATGCTCAGTCCCAAGAGAGGAGGGCAAATTTTGAGGTGTTACAATACTCAAGTATTTTCTTCTACCACACTTCTTTCATCTACCAAACTCAAGTTTTGCAAATTCAAATCATGTCTTTGTTGACTATGGGCGATGAGCACAGAGGCACAATCGAGAATATCTCGGCATTTGTATGTTATCTCTCTCTTTTAGTTTCTATTTTTGGATTACTACTTATAGATATGTTTTTTTGTGTTATACTTTTGTTATGTCTCTCTCTTTTGAGTTTCTATTCTTGGATTACTTCTAATAGATATCTTTTTTGTGTTATACCTTTGTTATCTCTCTCTTTTTAGTTTCTATTTTTGGATTACTTCTAATAGATATCTTCTTTGTGTTATACCTTTGTAATATCTCTCTTTTTAGTTTCTATTTTTAGAATACTTCTAATAGATATCTTCTTTGTGTTATACCTTTGTAATCTCTCTCTTTTTAGTTTCTATTTTTGGAATACTTCTAATAGATATCTTCTTTGTGTTATACCTTTGTTGTCTCTCTCTTTTTAGTTTCTATTTTTTGATTACTTCTAATAGATATCTTCTTTGTGTTATACCTTTGTTATCTCTCTCTTTTTAGTTTCTATTTTTGGAATACTTCTTATAGATGTGTGTTTGTTGAGTATGTATTTCTTCTTCTAATTGTATTTTCTTACTTTTTTGTTATTAGGATCCGAAGCGGTTTAGATGCAATGTACATGAATATGTACCCCACAATCCTTTAATAGAACCATATATTAGAGGATGTGGATTTGGAATTCTACTAAACATTGTTTCGTACTCAGTGGCCTACAAGTTCATTATGGCTTTGTTGGAGAGGTGGAGACCCGAGACCCACACATTTCACCTTCCGATTGGTGAGTGTACCGTCACACTTGAGAACGTATACATGTTGTTGGGTCTCCGTATAGATGGAAAGGCAGTGAATGGGCGAGTTAACCAAGACAACAATATATGCAATGAATTATTGGGTGCCCCTTTGTTAGACGACGAAACTGAGGGAGACACATCCGGTCAAGAAAGGGGGCAAGGTATAAATTTAAAATACCTAAAACAATATTATGCCAGTATAGTATTGTTCGACGATTCAATCGAGTATGAGAAAATAATAAAAGTTCGGTGTTATATTATGATTTTATTTGGTAACTTTTTGTTTCCAGAAAGTACAGGTAATTCTGTGAATATAATGTATTTACCTTTATTACGCAACATTAATAAGGTAAACGCTTATAGTTGGGGTTCAGCTGTGTTGGCCCATCTATATAGTGCAATGTGTAGAACTGCAAAAAAGAATATATGCACTTGTTTTTCATGTGCTTATTTGCTTCAAGCTTGGGGGTGGTCGAGAATGTCGTCGCTCGCCTCGATAAATGAGCGTCCATTCGTGTTCCCGTTTGCAACCAAGTAAGTCTAACACTTTACCATTCACCATTTAGTTAATTATATTTATTATTATAATTAGCAGTAAATAATATTTTTCACTTCTTTTTATTATCTTAGGTGGTCAGTAAGGGGAATGAACTACAATAGGTGTCTGAAACACGCTATTGTAGTCTATCGAAATCTATTGGACCACATTGGACATGACGATATAATAATCCTACCGAACTATATTTTAATTTAAAAATACTTCTCAAATTATTTTCCATCTAACCATTTGGTATTGTTTTACAGTTTGTTTGGAGGTCATATCTGGGTCTAAATCATGATGTGAACCATGACGATGCTGCAGTTTGGACAGCGAAGACACCGATTATCCGATTCACTATGGTGGAAATGCACCAAAGTGATCATGTCAAAGTGCAGTTTAGAATGCTACAACAGATTCCAGAATCTCCCACTTGTTTGGGGAATTGGCATCAAAAAAGGGTCGATGCACAGTGAGATTATTCTGACTGGAGAGACTTTGCAAAAGACATGTGTTGTCAATGGAGGAATCGACGACAACACATCTTGAACGAGCCAGACATCCAAGGTGCAAGACCCACTCAACAATATATGACATGGTTTAGGTCTGTAACAACTCAACAATTTGTATCTGAGCCGCGGTATTTGATGGATCCACGCCAACTTGCTTCGTCATTGTATGCCCCACATCAATTCACCACCCAACACCAATGTGAACCCACCCAAACCCAACAACCAACCACACAACATCAATCGACCACATACACACAACAACCAAACACCCAACATCGCAACCCGTTCATGCCAACCACCCAACAACCAACCATCCAACGTCGCACCCCGTTCATACCACCCACCCAACAACCAACCATCCAACGTCGCACCCCGTTCATACCACCCACCCAAACACAAAACCAAGAATCAAACCCCGCATCCACAACCGTCTACAGCCCAGATAATTCATATCGGTCACTTCATCGTAGCCCCCCACCAATGAACACCCAACCACTATTTAACTATAGTACGCCCCAGGAACCATTGCTTCGTTTTTAAAACGACTAAATGGCCCAATTTGGGCAACTATACCATCCCTAATTCACCCAACCCCAACGCCCTAACTACGATGACATGGGCACCGAACTCCATTACGGAAGCGCCGTTGGTCAGAGCCCCTCCGGATATTGGGAGCAAATAATGACACATCTGTCAAATATCGCCGGAACTTCCGCCGGACCTTCCAACCAGTCATCGCTTGATCAGGTCAGCACCCAAAGACCACAAACACCTCAAGAAAATCGTGGGAGACCTCGGAGACAAACTAACGCACCGGGATGTGGAACCGAGGTACGTTATAATCGGGCGGGTCATTAGTTTTTTTTGTGTCCAATGTAACAAATTATTACATATTTAATGAATTTATTTTTTTTCATTATTATTTCTTATGTATTAAATAATAAATATTAAATATTTAAAATTAAAAAAATTAAAAAAATTAAAAAACTAAATAAATATAAAAAAATGAAAAAATAATAGGAGGGTGTGTATGCGCCAGATGAATTGACGCATACACCCACCATGCAAAAGCCACTAAGGCGCCAGAGGCATTGGCGCCTCCTCATGAGGGCCAATGCAGACGCCACTAGCATTGGTGCCTCCTCTTGAGGCCCAATGCATGTGCGTTAATGCTAGTGGCGTCTCCTCTTAGTGGTATGGGGTGCGCCAATTCATCTGGCGCATCCTCTACCAAACTTGGTTATTTTGGTTTTTTTTTTTGAAAAATTGGTTATTTTCGATTTTTTTTTGAGAAAAATTGGTTATTTTGAAAAAAAATTCAAATACAATATATATATTTTACCAACCCTGTTTTTTAAGAACTAAATTGTACCAGAGGGATTCTCACTGGGAGAGAATCCTCTCCAATCTTTCACTCTTAAACCTCAAAACCAACCAACAATCAATACAAGGATATTACATAAGAGAAAACACCCTTTTAAGTAAAATTGCAAAACAACACAACATCATTACACCAAAATTTTCACTAAGGATCTTTCACTCTTAAGACACTAAGACAACTATAGTGAAAAATAAAAATTATAGAATAAGAGAATAGAAAGTGAGCAATAAAGGTTTCAATTTCGAAATCTCGTGTGTAATGAAATGAAGAGAAATCCTCTTTATATAGGAAAATATTTTCCTAAAAAAGGAAATGATACATGGGTATTTTTAATATTTTAATCGTTTAACCTTAGTTGTTAATCGTTTAAACAAGTAAAATAAAAAAAATTACACTGGCTAAAAGTACAAATGCTTGACAACTAGTGGATAAGGCCTGTCAGAGGCTTTAGGGTTGTTAAGATGTTTAGAGCTAGCTCACGTGAGGTGAGAAGTCATTGCCACTATGTATTTTCTCTATGTTATTAGTTATCCTTTAAATCATAACACTAACGTATTTATAGTTTCTCGTGTTCTAAAACGAGACTCCATAGAATGTAACAACTACCCAAAGAACGGGTGGTTGAATCCTTGAAGTTTAGGAAGTGTGGTTAAGCCTCGTGAGTTCCCATGTAACACCTATTGACCCGATACACACTCTATGAACGATCACGCGTTATGGATGGAGAAACCAAAGATTCGAGAGATGTATCGAGGAAAGAGGCGCCCAACCTTGAACAGGTGCGCTCGAACCCATTAAAGGGAGACTTAGGAAGGACTAAGTGTATTGTGTTTGCCCCGCACTTTAGATATCTTCCAATTATACCATTGCACAGTCCCTAAAGCACAAGAACTCACAGAGACCGAAATGTTTTAATCCATGACTTCTCATAGAACTTTCCTAAGGAGCCTCATAGAATTTGTATTCATGCCTTTTGGTTTCTAAGTTTTGGATAATTATTTTGGGAGGGTTTATGAGACTTAGTTAAATCCTTTAGGCGTGACTTGTAACACCCTTCTAAAATACCCCAAATATTTAATTAAAATCATAAAAATAACAATCAGAGTGATTATGCCCCGAAGGGTGTCACACCACATATTCACACCATGCTCCAAAATATCCTGTCATGCTCATTTATTTAATCAAATAACACAATTGCATAATTCGCAGCGGAATAAAATCCAATATCAATACAAAACAGGCAACACAATACATGTAAGCTTATTCGACAATCATCAATGAAAATAAGTAGAACATCCCGTCCCGATGTTACATCTATCAGAGCATGACCCCCTAAGGAACTACTCCTAAACTCCAAGTACTAGCTCCTACTCAATTCACTGCTCGTTACCTGAAAAACAGTTGTAAGGGTGAGTTCCTCAATCAATATAATAAGCATTATAAAACATTATGTAATGCTAAGTAATTTTAACACACTTCATCACCCTAATCCGAACATACATTCAGTAACGGCACATCAACTCAACATAATACTCAACACCAACACAAACACACGTATAATATTGGAATACATCCATTCATATTATACGCCATACATATATTATGCAATGAGACTCCATGCATGCGGTACCGACTATTTGTGAACATATAGTTCAACCTCACCGTCCAAATCCAGGCACGGCTACCAAGCTCACTAGTCCCACTCATTTGAGACATAGTGACTCACTCACTAATTCCTCACCATGGGAATTAGCTACCACCCCAAATGGGCCATGCTATGCACGCTAATCACCTAGCATGCAAACATCAACAACAATCAAAATGATTTACTCACTAATTCCTCACCATGGGAATTAGCTACCACCCCAATGGGCCACAATATGCATGCTAATTACCTAGCAATGCAACAACAACAACAACACAAAAATAGACGTATGCTCACACTCTAAGCCATAAAATGGTCTATTCACAAATGCATACATAACTGATACATTCACAGCATCATGCATACCATCACACATCATCAACACATTTTATCACAAAAGCATATCATATCATGCCGCATAATCAAAACACAGTATTAGCACACTCTACTAATACCTATACTACTCAAAACAACGGGAAATGATCCCTACTACGTCATGCATCAGCTAAGTTACATCACTCAGCCTAAACAACCAAAAACTGCACAACCACAGTTCAGAAAAACCACAAGTCTGCCCATACGCGTATCGCCTATGCCCATACGCGTATGGCGCATTTCCTCGCCCAACCCATACGCGTATCGCCCACGCCCATACGCGTATGCTACGCGTACTACATCCTCATACGCGTACCAACAGAGACGAATCTACGTTCAAAATATCATCTTTTCCACTCATACGCGTAAGGCCTCATCCATACGCGTACCAGCCCTCTCATACGCGTATTGCCTAGTGCCATACGCGTATGACCAGAGCCAGAAATTCCAGATCTGCAATGGCTTTCTCTGCTACGAGATCTATCCAATTCCAACCTTCTACAGTCCAATTTTCATACATGTTCGTTCGTTTTATCAATTACAGATCATACACTTTCATCTTCCCAAATCGCTAACCTTATTATCTCTAATTCCTACGAGTTTTCGTCAATTATCATCCAAATTTGTTCATCAAATATTTCACAATTTCAGCATGCATCATTCAAATCAGAGTAAAAAATCCATGGTCTATCACTACCCATTACATTTTATCCCATAATACCCATTAATCGATGATAAACCCCCCTTACCTGAGTTAATCCGGCAGTCCCTGAGCTCCAAGCTTTCCCTTCCTTCAACCTTCGTTCTTTGGCTTTTTGCCCTTTTCCCTTTTCTGCCTCTTTTTCCTTTTCACGTGAAAATAACCTTTTTACCAAAAATGGGATTTTTTCTAAATTCCAACTTATATACTTTCTGAATAATAATAATAATCCAAAAATAATAATAATAAAATTTCCAATTATTTTAATTAAATTAATAAATAAATTATTAACTTAATTTAAACAATTATTTTATTATTATCGGGGTGTTACAACTCTCCCCTACTAAAAGAGTTTTCGTCCTCGAAAACATACCTCAAGCGAACAACTCTGGGTAAGACTCCTTCATCTTACTCTCCAGTTCCCAAGTCACATTGCCACCTGCTGGTCCTCCCCAAGCTACCTTCACCAAGGCAATCTCTTTACCCCGCAACTGCTTCAACTCTCGATCCTCGATCCTCATAGGTGATGTCTCAACAGTCAGGTTATCTCTCACCTGTACATCATCTACTTGGACTACATGCGACGGATCATGAATGTACCTCCTCAACTGAGACACATGAAAAACTTCATGCAAATTCGCAAGCGACGGCGGTAAAGCGATACGATAGGCTACCTCCCCTATCCTCTCCAAAATCTGATAAGGACCAATAAAACGAGGCGTCAACTTCTTCGACTTCAAAGCTCGACCAACTCCAGTTATCGGAGTGACACGAAGGAACACATGATCTCCCTCTTGGAACTCAAGTGACTTCCTCCTCTTATCATGATAACTCTTCTGACGACTCTGAGCAATTCTCATCTTCTCCTGAATCATCTTAATCTTTTCCGTAGTTTGTTGAACAATCTCCGGTCCAACCACAGCACTCTCACCGGACTCATACCAACATAACGGTGTCCGACATCTCCTACCATACAAAGCTTCAAACGGTGCCATACCAATGCTCGAATGAAAACTATTGTTGTAGGTAAACTCAATCAAAGGTAAATAACTATCCCAAGCACCTCCCTTTTCCAAAACACAAGCCCTCAAAAGATCCTCTAATGACTGAATCGTCCTCTCAGTCTGACCATCAGTCTGCGGATGATATGCAGAACTCAATCTCAGCTTAGTTCCCAAAGCCTTCTGCAAACCTTCCCAGAACTTCGATGTAGATCTAGGATCTCTGTCCGAAACAATACTCGACGGAATACCATGCAAACTTACAATCTTCTCAACATACAGCTCAGCTAATCTCTCTAACGGATAATCCATTCTGATCGGAATGAAATGAGCCGATTTCGTCAATCTGTCAACAATCACCCAAATAGCTTCAAAATTCTTACTTGTCCTCGGCAACCCAGAAACAAAATCCATACTGATACTATCCCACTTCCACTCTGGAATAGCCAACGGTTGCATTAGCCCAGATGGCTTCTGATGCTCAATCTTCGACTTCTGACAAGTCAAACAGGAATAAACAAAACTCGCAATTTCTCTTTTCATTCCCGGCCACCAAAACAGCTTTTTCAAATCATGATACATCTTCGTAGCTCCAGGATGAATACTCAAGCCACTACGATGTCCTTCCTCCAGAATACTCTTCTTAAGTTCGGTAACATCCGGAATACACACCCGATTACCAAATTTCAAAACACCATTCTCATCAACTCTGAATTCACCACCTTGACCTTGATTCACTAAAGTCAACTTATCAACCAAAAGCATATCGGATTTCTGACCCTCTCTGATCTCATCCAAAATATTACTCGTCAACTTCAACATTCCCAATTTAACACTATTGTGAGTACTCTCACACACCAAACTCAAATCTCTAAACTGCTCAATTAAATCCAATTCTTTAACCATTAACATAGACATATGCAATGATTTCCGACTCAATGCATCAGCTACTACGTTTGCTTTACCCGGATGGTAATTCAAACCAAAGTCATAATCCTTCAGAAATTCTAACCATCTCCTCTGCCTCATATTCAGCTCTTTCTGATCAAACAAATACTTTAAACTCTTATGGTCACTGAAAACCTCAAATCTGGACCCGTACAAATAATGCCTCCATAACTTCAGAACGAACACCACAGCTGCCAACTCTAAATCGTGCGTCGGATAGTTCCTCTCATGAACCCTCAGCTGTCTCGAAGCATAAGCTATAACTTGCTTATTCTGCATCAACACACCACCCAAACCCAACAATGACGCATCACAATAAACCTCAAATGATTCCGACGAGCTCGGTAATATCAGAATAGGAGCAGTAGTCAACCTTCTCTTTAACTCTTGGAAACCTTCTTCACATTTCGAATCCCAAACAAACGCTTGCCCCTTTCTAGTCAACATCGTCAACGGTAACGCCAACTTAGAAAATCCCTCAATGAACTTCCTATAATAACCAGCCAAACCAAGAAAACTTCGAATCTCAGCAACAGACTTCGGAGCGTCCCACTTAGACACCGCTTCTATCTTAGAAGGATCAACAGCAACACCACCTCTTGAAATCACATGACCAAGAAAACTAACCTCTTCTAACCAAAATTCACATTTAGACAGTTTAGCAAATAACTTCTTTTCTCGGAGGACTTCTAAAACCACTCTCAAATGCTCAGCATGCTCTTCTTCAGATTTCGAATACACCAAAATGTCATCAATAAACACCACAACAAACTGATCTAGATACGGATGGAAAATCCTATTCATATACTCCATAAATACTCCAGGCGCATTAGTCACACCAAAAGGCATTACAGAATACTCATAATGTCCATACCTTATTCTGAAAGCAGTCTTCTAAATATCCTCAGTTTTCACACGTATCTGATGATACCCAGATCTCAAATCTATTTTGCTGAACACACTCGCACCAACCAACTGATCCATCAGATCATCAATCCTCGGCAAAGGATACCGATTCTTGATCGTCACTTTATTCAGTTGCCTGTAGTCCACACACAACCTCATAGTACCTTCTTTCTTTTTAACCAATAACACTGGTGCACCCCACGGTGACACACTCGGACGAATAAATTTCTTATCCAACAGATCTTCCAACTGACTCTTCAATTCGGCTAACTCAACAGCAGACATACGGTACGGAGCCATCGATATCGGTCTAGTACCAGGTACCAAATCAATCGAGAACTCAACTTCACGCTCTGGCGGCAATTCGTTCACTTCTTCCGGAAACACATCAGGAAAATCACACACCACGGCTAGATCACCAATCACCAGTTTATCTTTAGCCTCCAAAGTCGCTAACAGCATAAACAACTCTGCCCCATCTGCTACTTCCTCATTCACCTGCCTCGCTGATAGAAACAAACTCTTTCCTTCTTCAATCTCAGGAAATATCACAGTCTTATCAAAACAGTTGATATAGACTCGGTTAAACACCAACCAGTTCATACCCAGGATAACATCAACCTGCACTAGTGGAAGACACACCAGGTCCATCCCAAAGTCTCTACCAAAAATACTCAAAGGACAATTCAAACAGACTGAAGTAGTAGTCACTGAACCCTTTGCAGGAGTATCAATCACCATACTACCATACATTTCAGATATCTCTAACTTAAGTTTCACAGCACAATCCAAAGATATAAAGGAATGAGTAGCACCGGTGTCAATAATAGCTACAAGAGGAAAGCCATTAATATAACACGTACCTCGGATCAAACGATCATCTGCAGAAGTCTCAGAACCCGATAAAGCAAAGACCTTGCCTCCTGACTGATTCTCCTTCTTCGGCTTAGGACACTGTGGACTGATATGGCCCAACTCTCCACAGTTGAAACAAGTCACAGTCTTCAACCGGCAGTTTGCAGCCAAGTGACCACCTTTTCCACACTTGAAACATTTCTTCTCATTACTGGTACACTCATGGATACGATGCCCAGCCTGACCACATCTATAACACTTAGCAGGAGCACCAGAGTCTCCCCCACTAGGCCTCTTCATCCCACTCTGTCTCTGAAAACCTTTGCCAGCTGCATACGGTTTTCCACGATCATTCTGACTCTTACCTTTTCTATCAACCCTTTGCTGATACCTCTCTGCTCTGGCTTTGGAATCCTGTTCAAAAATCCTGCAACAGTCAACCAAGTTAGAAAACACTCTGATCCGCTGATATCCAATAGCCTGTTTGATCTCGGGACGCAGCCCGTTCTCAAACTTCACACACTTCGAAAATTCTCCAGCAGCCTCACTATAGGGAGTGTAATACTTCGACAGCTCTGTGAACTTAGCAGCATACTCTGTAACAGACTTGTTACCCTGCTTCAATTCCAAGAACTCTATCTCTTTCTTCCCTCTAACATCCTCTGGAAAATACTTCCTCAGGAATCTCTCTCTGAACACAGCCCAAGTGATTTCAGCATTCCCAGCAGTTTCCAACTCAGTGCGGGTAGCAACCCACCAATCATCAGCTTCTTCTGACAGCATATGCGTACCGAACCTGACCTTCTGGTTATCGGCACACTCAGTCACTCGGAAGATCCTCTCAATCTCCTTCAACCATTTCTGAGCACCATCTGGATCGTATGCTCCCTTGAACATTGGAGGATTGTTCTTCTGGAACTCACTCAGTTGACGAGCAGCTCCCATTCCCACAACATTCGGATTTCCTCCAAGTACTCCAGCTAGCATACCCAGAGCCTCAGCAATTGCAGCATCGTCTCTACCTCTTCCAGCCATCTTTATTCTGAAAACCCAAACAAACTAAAACAATAAGTACTGATAGGTTACACAACACCTATACCGTACAGGGGAAACAGAATAATTACGACTCGACTCGACCGACTATGCTCTGATACCACTAATGTAACACCCTTCTAAAATACCCCAAATATTTAATTAAAATCATAAAAATAACAATCAGAGTGATTATGCCCCGAAGGGTGTCACACCACATATTCACACCATGCTCCAAAATATCCTGTCATGCTCATTTATTTAATCAAATAACACAATTGCATAATTCGCAGCGGAATAAAATCCAATATCAATACAAAACAGGCAACACAATACATGTAAGCTTATTCGACAATCATCAATGAAAATAAGTAGAACATCCCGTCCCGATGTTACATCTATCAGAGCATGACCCCCTAAGGAACTACTCCTAAACTCCAAGTACTAGCTCCTACTCAATTCACTGCTCGTTACCTGAAAAACAGTTGTAAGGGTGAGTTCCTCAATCAATATAATAAGCATTATAAAACATTATGTAATGCTAAGTAATTTTAACACACTTCATCACCCTAATCCGAACATACATTCAGTAACGGCACATCAACTCAACATAATACTCAACACAACCACACAAACACACGTATAATATTGGAATACATCCATTCATATTATACGCCATACATATATTATGCAATGAGACTCCATGCATGCGGTACCGACTATTTGTGAACATATAGTTCAACCTCACCGTCCAAATCCAGGCACGGCTACCAAGCTCACTAGTCCCACTCATTTGAGACATAGTGACTCACTCACTAATTCCTCACCATGGGAATTAGCTACCACCCCAAATGGGCCATGCTATGCACGCTAATCACCTAGCATGCAAACATCAACAACAATCAAAATGATTTACTCACTAATTCCTCACCATGGGAATTAGCTACCACCCCAATGGGCCACAATATGCATGCTAATTACCTAGCAATGCAACAACAACAACAACACAAAAATAGACGTATGCTCACACTCTAAGCCATAAAACGGTCTATTCACAAATGCATACATAACTGATACATTCACAGCATCATGCATACCATCACACATCATCAACACATTTTATCACAAAAGCATATCATATCATGCCGCATAATCAAAACACAGTATTAGCACACTCTACTAATACCTATACTACTCAAAACAACGGGAAATGATCCCTACTACGTCATGCATCAGCTAAGTTACATCACTCAGCCTAAACAACCAAAAACTGCACAACCACAGTTCAGAAAAACCACAAGTCTGCCCATACGCGTATCGCCTATGCCCATACGCGTATGGCGCATTTCCTCGCCCAACCCATACGCGTATCGCCCACGCCCATACGCGTATGCTACGCGTACTACATCCTCATACGCGTACCAACAGAGACGAATCTACGTTCAAAATATCATCTTTTCCACTCATACGCGTAAGGCCTCATCCATACGCGTACCAGCCCTCTCATACGCGTATTGCCTAGTGCCATACGCGTATGACCAGAGCCAGAAATTCCAGATCTGCAATGGCTTTCTCTGCTACGAGATCTATCCAATTCCAACCTTCTACAGTCCAATTTTCATACATGTTCGTTCGTTTTATCAATTACAGATCATACACTTTCATCTTCCCAAATCGCTAACCTTATTATCTCTAATTCCTACGAGTTTTCGTCAATTATCATCCAAATTTGTTCATCAAATATTTCACAATTTCAGCATGCATCATTCAAATCAGAGTAAAAAATCCATGGTCTATCACTACCCATTACATTTTATCCCATAATACCCATTAATCGATGATAAACCCCCCTTACCTGAGTTAATCCGGCAGTCCCTGAGCTCCAAGCTTTCCCTTCCTTCAACCTTCGTTCTTTGGCTTTTTGCCCTTTTCCCTTTTCTGCCTCTTTTTCCTTTTCACGTGAAAATAACCTTTTTACCAAAAATGGGATTTTTTCTAAATTCCAACTTATATACTTTCTGAATAATAATAATAATCCAAAAATAATAATAATAAAATTTCCAATTATTTTAATTAAATTAATAAATAAATTATTAACTTAATTTAAACAATTATTTTATTATTATCGGGGTGTTACATGACTTAATTAAGTCTTTCAGGTGAGATTTAGTTGAGCCCCTCGGGCGAGTTTTAGTTCAGTCTTTTAAGCAAGATTTAGTTGAGTCTCTCATGCGATACTTAGTTGAGTCCCTCATGAAAGACTTAGTTGAGTCCCTCTAGTGAGACTTAATTAAGTCCCTCACACGAGACATAGTAGAGTCCCTCAGATAGAACTTGGTTGTTCGTAGGCGGTTAGGATTTTCTTACAGAAATTCATCAACATGGGGGGGGGGGGGGGGGGGGGTTTAAGGATCTTCATGTGGAAGTCCAACAATATAATTAACCCATAGGGAGGAAACAAATATTTATGTGGAAGTCCAAAAATATAATTACATAGTCAAACCATAATAACTTGTTGCAAATGCCATAATCTTTTACAAGAGCATTTGTAAACAAGTGATTCGCCCCTAACATTAAAATATAATAATATCTCAAATTAACTAATTTCCATGTTTTGGGGATAAGTTATCCATCTAGTTCCTCGAGCTTGTAGGCTCCATTTGGAAATTTTTGATATATGTGATATATGTGACTTGTCGTAGCACTAAATCACCATCTTACATCTTCCATGGAATTAACTTGGAGTTATATCTTATGGTTGCTCTTTTCTTAGCAACAAATTCTCTAATGTAAGTGAATCTCTCATTTCGCCCACTAGGCCAGCGCTACATTTAAGCCCAACTTTGTTTCCCTCCTTGTTGAAATGGGAGCATCACCATGATGACATGTTGATTTTAACATGTAGCATGACATCTACCCCCATATTCTAGTCTAAAGAGGGTTTACCCAATGGTGGTGTGAGGGATAGTCTGATATGACCAGAGTACTTTGTGCAGCTACTCGACCTACAACCCTTTAGTCTTATCCAACTTCTATTTTATCCCTTTCAGTATCACTTTATTAGGTGACTCTGCTTGTACATTCACATGTGGGTGAACGACATACACAAATTTTCTTTGTACTTCCTATGTCCTTGCAAAGATCCGTTACAATGGTACTGACAAACTGAGTTCCATTGTTTGAGACGGAGATTCATGGTAAATCGAACATGCACATGATTTTATCCAATAAAAGCGATATACTCTTTCTACCGTAATCTTGGATACAACATCTATTTATATCCACTTTTTTAGGTAGTATACTCCTAGAATCAAGAACTTTAGTTGGCCAAGAACTATAGGAAATGGCCCAAAATATCAATGCCCCACGGATAAAATGGCCAGGGCATTGACACATAATAGAAGAATTCAGCTACTGCTTTATGTAGATTGACATGTCTCTAGGATTTGTCACACTTCTTCATGAAAGTTATAGTTTCTCTCATTAATGAGGTGCAATACTAACATGTTCTTAGAAGTTTTTGGGCCACGACTTGCCCAAGAATATGGTTTCCACAAACTCCTTGATGAACTTCGTCTAAGACTAGGGAAACCTCATGTTCCCCCAAGACATATTAGCATATGATTGGCTCTTCCCATTTTATAAAGCTTTCTCTATATAAGAATTTATTTTGATACACACTTGAGATTTTGGTTTGCTTCTAACTCATCCAACGGTAACTTGCCTGACTACAAGTAGTGGACTATGGGTTCCATCCAACCACTAGTCATAGCGACATCGATAACATTAGCCTCCATGAACTCTATGTCGGGGATGATGAGAATTTCTTATATTATAATATGGTTGAACTCTTCCTTCTTAGAACTAGCCAACTTGGATAATGGGTCTACCCTGGAATTCTTCTTCATAGGCACATGCATTATCTTATTCGTTTTGAAGCACTCAAACTAGTCACATACCTTTTTATTAAGTATCTAATGAGTTGTGGTCCATTTGTCTGGTATTTTCTAGAAATATGTTTCGCCACCACCTGAGAGCCACTTTTGGCTTTTAGAGTTCACGCCCCCACCTCCAGGAAAATGGTCATGTCGGGGATAAGGGTTTCGTATGTGGCCTGATTGTTGCTAGCCTTAATTTAAAACTTTAATGATTGGTTGATCAATAAGTCACCTGGTATTTCTAGAACTATTCTAGTGTCCCTCCCTTTAACGTTAGAAGCTCTGTCTACTAAAAGAACCTAGGCGGGGGAGACCTCCTCACCAATTGGTGTGCTGCTCTTCTAGGAAATATTCCAAAACTTGTGACTTAATGCTTCCTTTAGGAATATATTTAATGTTGTATTCAAACAGTTCAATTATCCAAGATACCATTATTCCGTCCAGATTTGGGTTCTCGAGGACCCAACTATGAGATTGTCTATTTTTACCAATATCCGATGTCCTTGAAAGTAATTTCTAAGCTTTCTTGAGGAAATCACTAATTCCAACACGAGCCTTTCTATATTATGGTAGCGACCCTCTGTGCCCCTATACACTTTTCTAAAAAAATAGACAGGTCGCTCTACTTTATTTGTCTCTTGAATAAGCACTGAACTTAACGCTTGGTCAATAATATATATATATTATATATATATAATATATATATATATATATATAATATATATATATATATATATATATATATATATATATATATATATATATATATATATATATATATATATATATATATATATATATATATATATAATGGTAATCAATTCTAATTCCCCTTCCAAGTATCCCTCTACTTAGAAGGATTACTCATGGCTAAGATGTCGCCTCGACTGACAACAACAAGTAAAACAAAGAAGTTGTCGGGTAAGTGCAGAAGGTAGCCTAAAAAAAAGCTCCATCTTGTCTGCCTCAGGAAGACTTTGGAGTTATACTAGATCCTCCTCAGACATAGTAGCACAAAACTCCTCAAGAGTGTAGGGAATCCGAGCAGGTAGTATAACAACCAAATTGGGAAGATGATTGGTCGATCCTGAAGCAGCACCCCCCAAAAGAGGAGCCCGTTTCATATAATCTTCATCCAAAAGGGGGACTTTGGTCTTAATCTTGGTCTCCCTTCGTCAGGGTAGTAGAAGACCAAGGTCGATCGTCCATAATCATAACAGTAGCAACAAGAATAAGTTGATCAACTCCAGGGGCATTCAAGGTACAAGCACACAGGTTAAAAAAAACCCAAGGACTTCATCTTCACAAAAGATTTATTTTCTCTCCGGGCGGTCGACCACACTCACAATAGAATAATTATCAATGGATTCCTTCCTCTGACAGAAGACGACACTTTGTGAGGGGAAAACACATATTCATGGGAAAGCCCCTGGTATAGAGAATCTAGATCTCTCTTCATCATAACTTTTTTAGGAGTAATGAAATTCACTTGGAACATCTTTATAAACCTAGGGATCCGATGAAAGTTGAGAGGGGGCAACCTTCAGGTACTTCAAGATCGTGTATTTACCCTAGGGGAAACCATCACTTGGAACATCTTTATAAACCTAGGGATCCCATATTTACCCTGATGAACATACACTTATAAAAGGGGACTAAACACCCTTCAAAGATCGTGTATATTTTTTTTTTCTGGATCTGTCATAATGATCAATGAATTAGAAGGATGACCGACTGCGATGTTGGTCTCACTTATGACCGCTAAAACAGTGAGGTCCCTACAATATGGACATCCACACAGTTGTATTTGATCGTATTGGTCGGCTCCACTAACATAACCCCTTTCAGTCAGAGTTCATCAACCTTAAAGGTTTTGAAGGGTTTAAGCTAACAAACTCCACCAGGTTGGGCCCCACACTCTAGATGGTCCTTGATGTCTCCATCGCTAGGGTCTCGGTTGTAGGCTTTTTGCATATAGTCTTTGGTATCCTCCCTATTCAAAAGGGAATCTTGAATTTACAAACTCAGTAGAGCAAGCTAAGTCTAAGTTCTTGCAGTTCAGGATTAATAGAGCATGGAATGGACTGTACGATCACCTTCTACATCGTTATCAAAGAAAAGAGTATCAAAAGAAAAATCATTGGAAAAATCTCCTCCATTTGAAGGCAATGCTTGTGCAACATTTTATTTTTGTTTTAACTTCTGGATCGATTGGTGTCAACGTTGATCCTGAGCTGTGCATACACAAATAGGAAGTACCTTAGTAGCACTACGATTAACAAGAAGTTAAAACACAAATAAAATGTTGCACAAGCATTGCCTTGTTGAAATATCAACAGTCCTCGACAACGGCGCCAAGAACTTGATGAATTCTCGACAAGTGTACCAATAATGCCACAGTAATAAAAAGTTGAATCCACAAGGACTGCTTTTTAACAAGACAAAAATTTGCAATGCATAGAAAATAGTAAATGGGGGGGGGGATTATATTTCAAAGCGAAAATAAACAAAGAGTTCAAACAGAATTATGGAAGTGGCCAGGTTGTGTATAGAATCCTCTATTTATCTATTGTTGATGTTTAATGCCTTACATGAATAATCTCATCACTATAATTCCACGACGGATTAACAAAATCGCTCAATCCCTTGCGATATAACTCACTAATCACTACTCGAAGCTTCCTATCCCTAGTCCACTAGCGTAAGTAGGATTAGGCGATGCAATAGAGCTCACGAAGTCGGCTCACTTCATACCTATTAACATCACTTACCCAATTGCGAAGTTGGCAGAGATTTACATCCGAGTAATTGTAAAGTTGCATGGTGTTCCTCTGTGTATTGTGTCGGACAGAGATCCGAGGTTTACATCGGGATTTTGGAAAAGTCTGCAAGATTCGTTGGGCTCTAAGTTGAGGTTGAGTTCGGCATATCATCCTCAAACTGATGGCCAAACTGAGAGAACTATTCAGTCATTGGAGGATTTACTGAGAGCTTGTGTTCTTGAACAAGGAGGTTCGTGGGACACTTATCTTCCATTGATCGAGTTCACATATAATAATAGTTACCATTCTAGTATCGGAATGGCGCCTTTTGAAGCATTGTATGGTCGTAGATGTAGAACTCCGTTGTGTTGGCACGAATCTAGTGAGGGTGTAGTACTTGGACCAGAGTTAGTTCGAGAAACTACCGAGAAAGTGAAGTTTATCCGAGAGAAGATGAAAGCTTCTCAGAGTAGGCAGAAGAGTTACCATGACAAGCGGAAGAAGGATTTAGAATTTCAAGCTGGTGACCATGTGTTTTTGAGAGTCACGCCTGTGACCGGTGTTGGGAGGGCTTTGAAGTCTAAAAAGCTCACTCCTCGCTTCATTGGTCCGTATCAAATCTTAGAACGAGTTGGAAAAGTTGCTTATCGGATGGCATTACCACCTAATCTTTCGAATTTGCATGATGTATTCCATGTGTCGCAGCTTCGGAAGTATGTCTCAGATCCGTCTCATGTGGTTAGTATGGATGATGAGCAAGATGCGAGACTCCTATCCTGAGCTGTTTGAAGCAGGTAAATTTTCGAGGACGAAAATATTCTAAGTGGGGGAGAGTTGTAACGCCCAAAAATAATTATTTGTTATTTTTAATATTTACATAATTATTGTGGTTAGTCGGAAATTAGTCGAAAGTCGTAGAAATTATTATAAGAAATAATAATATAATTGTGGTGTTATTTGAGTAAGTGGGCTTATCATTGTGTGCTAATTAGTAAAATGAGAGGTGTTATATTAGGCCCATTAGAGATTAGGATATTTAGTAAATTTAATAAAGAGAAAATAAAAGAAGTGATAGAGAAAAAAAAAGAAACAGTGTGGAGAGAAGTTAGCAGAAGAGGAATTTGAGAACTGTTGTACGAACGAGAGGGAAGGAGAAGAAAACTTCCGGAATCCGATTCTTAGAGCAACCTTCGATCCAAAATAATAAGGTAAGGGGGGTTTATCTTCGTTTAATGGGTATTATGGGTTAACATGTAATGGGTAGTGATGAACCGTTGATTTGACCCTAATTGGGATGTTGAATGCTGAAAAAATTTGTTGGATAAGTTGTGTTAAAACTGAAATTGAATCTGTAATTGGATGGGTAGTGATTTTCCGAAAACGTAGCTTCTTACGGAATTGGAATCGGAGGTCCGGAAGTCCTCCAACGGCGGAAAATGCGGAGAATTCTGCATTCTGCTTCGTGTTAGCGCAGGAACAGCTTTCTGTCTTGCGTTAACCGGTTAACCCAGGGTGTTAACCGGTTAACACTATTATGAATTGTGAAAAATTGTTGTTTGTCTTGCGTTAACCGGTTAACCCAGGGCGTTAACCGGTTAACACTGTTAAAATTTGCCAGGAAGTGTATTCTGTCCTGCGTTAACGGGTTAACCCAGGGCGTTAACGGGTTAACGCTGTTGAAAAGCTGAAAAATTGTATTCTGTCTTGCGTTAACAGGTTAACCCAGGGCGTTAACGGGTTAACGCTGTTGAAAAATTGAAAAAAAAAATTGCATTTTGTCTTGCGTTAACAGGTTAACCCAGGGCGTTAACCGGTTAACGCTGTTGAAAAGCTGAAAAATTGTATTCTGTCTTGCGTTAACGGGTTAACCCAGGGCGTTAACGGGTTAACGCTGTTGGAAAAGTGAAAAATCGAATTGCTCAGAATTTAATGAAGTTCGTCGGGGTGAGTCGGGTAATATTATAGTTAATTTTGATGAGTAAATTTTGTTGGGTTTATGTTATGAAGTGTCGATACAAGTATGACTGAGTTGTTAAGTTATTCCGTGTACGGAAAGTTGTTAAAGATACTGAGTTGTAAGCTTGGTGAGCCAAAGTTGATTATAAGTTGATTATGTTGAAAACATTGTTGTGTTGCTATTATTATTACGTTGTCGGAATTTTAAAGTCGTGTATGTCATGTAAATTCATATGCATTAAGTCGGAGCTTTGCTCACACCACGTTGGCCTGGATTGGCAAAAGTTGAAAGTTGAAGGCTTAAGCCTTGATGCCTCGTTAAATCGGCAAATTTTAAGTTGGGAGTTTTACTCCGAATGGTACCACATGCATGACGAGTCGAGTCTCATTAGAGTTGCATTTTTGTTGGTTTGTTGTATGGGTATTTAATTTAATTGAGAAGTGGTGTTTGTGTACGATTCTTAATTACTGTATTGTTTTTCATATACTGATTATAATTATTGTAACTCACCCCTTCTGTTGAATGTTGTCCTTATGTGACAACGTGCAGGTAATCCTGAGAAGTAGCCGGTTACCGTTGGTCGGGTCAGTGGTCAGTCGCTCTGATACGTAGCACTCGGGGGGATTGTCGCGTGTCTGCTTTGTGGATCTTTTAATTGTTACTAAAATTTAAATTGTTTGAAGGATTATAGTTGTTTACTCTTTAAGTTAAGTCGTATTTATGTTGCTTAAAGATGATAAGAATTTTGTTATGAATCCGCTGCGTAAGATTTTATGAAGTTGAATTATTTGAGTGAATGACATTGTTTTGTCGAATTAAGAAAAGTGTTACATTTTGTTATGATTCCTTAAAGTGGAAATTGTTTAAAGTTGAATATGTAATATTCCATTTATAGAAAATTTTACGACTCTGATTTTGTTGTTATAACTCGTGGGTAGAAAATGGGGTGTTACATTAGTGGTATCAGAGCAGGTCAGTCTGTCCGGCCAGTTGTCGTGTCGTTACTGTCTAACAATTGGGTATTGTTACTAATCTAACTTTTAAGTTGTGTTGTAGTGATAAGTTGAAATGGCTGGAAGGAATGACGCTGCAATGGCTGCCGCAATGCAAGCGATGGCACAAGCTGTGCAGAACTTGCCAAATGCTGGTGGAGATGCTGGATCACGTAGCTTGGCGACTTTTCAAAGAGAGAATCCGCCGGTGTTTAAAGGGAAGCATGATCCAGATGCAGCCTTGGGATGGTTGAAAGAGATCGAGAGAATCTTCCGTGTTATGGATTGCACTCCAGCTCAGAAGGTTCGGTATGGTACTCACATGCTAGCAGTCGAAGCTGATGACTGGTGGCTAGAGACTCACGAGAGGTTGACCGTGGCAGGTGAAGTCATTACTTGGGATGTATTCCGTAGGGAATTCATGAGAAAGTATTATCCGGAAGATGTCCGTGGTAAGAAAGAAATTGAGTTCCTTGAGCTGAAGCAAGGAAACATGTCTGTCACTGATTATGCTGCAAAATTTGTGGAGTTGTCCAAATTTTATCCTCATTACACTGGTGCTGGTGCTGAATTTTCAAAGTGCATCAAGTTTGAAAACGGACTGCGCTCTGAAATTAAGAAGGTTGTTGGGTATCAGAAGATACGCATTTTTACTGAATTGGTTGATAGCTGCAGGATATCTGAAGAAGACAATAATGCTCATTACAAGATTGTCAGTGACCGCAGGGGCAAGCAACATCAAAACCGTGGCAAGCCGTATGATGCTCCAGTGAGAAAAGGGAAACAAGGAGCTGCTCCGGCTCAGAGGACTAGTAGGGGAGGTGCTCCTGCTGGTATAGTTTGCTTCAAATGTGGTCAGGCTGGTCATAAGAGTAATGTATGCACTGCTGAAGTAAAGAGGTGTTTTCGCTGTGGTAAGACTGGCCATGCAATAGCTAATTGCAAGCACAAGGAAATGATTTGTTTTAATTGTGGCGAAGAAGGGCATATTGGAAGTCAGTGTCAGAAGCCAAAGAAATCTCAAACTGGAAAGGTGTTCGCATTGACCGGAACTCAAACCTCCAGTGAGGACAGACTTATCCGAGGTACATGTTTCATAAATGGTACTCCTTTAATTACTATTATTGATACCGGTGCTACACACTGTTTTATTTCTGCTAACTGTGCTCGAAGACTGGGTTTAAAATTGTCCGCTTTGGATGGTGAATTGATTGTTGAGACCCCAGCTAAGGGATCAATAACTACTTCTTTGGTATGTTTAAAATGTCCTTTGTCGATCTTCGATAAAGATTTCTATGTTGATTTAGTATGTTTGCCGTTGGATGGGATGGATGTAATTCTTGGTATGAACTGGTTAGAGTATAATTATGTTCATATAAATTGTCATCATAAGTCGGTGAGGTTTTCCACTCCTGAAGAGGAAGGAGTTGACTTATTACCTTTCAGAGAATTGCGAAAATTGATGAAAGAGGGAGCTCAGATGTTTTCTTTGATGGCGACGTTGTCGGTTGAGAGTAAAGCTAAGATTGAGGAACTGTTAGTGGTGAAAGAATTCCCTGAAGTTTTTCCTGATGAAATTCCTAGTGTGCCGCCAGAGAGGGAAGTTAAATTTACTATTGATCTGGTACCTGGTACTAGGCCTGTTTCGATGGCACCGTATAGAATGTCGGCATCTGAATTGTATGAATTAAAGAAGCAATTGGAAGACTTACTTGAGAAGAAGTTTATAAGACCAAGTGTGTCACCGTGGGGAGCTCCAGTGTTGCTAGTAAAGAAGAAAGATGGTAGTATGAGGCTTTGTATTGATTATAGACAATTGAATAAAGTAGCGATCAAGAATAAGTATCCACTACCGAGAATAGATGATTTGATGGATCAATTAGTGGGTGCCTGTGTGTTCAGTAAAATTGATTTGAGATCGGGCTATCATCAGATCAAAGTGAAAGATGAAGACATCCAGAAGACAGCGCTCAGAACTCGGTATGGACATTATGAGTATTCTGTGATGCCTTTCGGTGTGACTAATGCGCCGGGAGTATTTATGGAATACATGAATCGTATTTTCCATACTTATCTGGACCATTTTGTGGTAGTATTTATTGATGATATTTTGATTTACTCTAAGTCCGAAGAAGAGCACAAGGAACATTTGAGATTAGTGTTGGATGTTTTGAAAGATAAGAAATTGTATGCGAAGTTGTCCAAGTGTGAGTTTTGGTTAAGAGAAGTCAGTTTTCTCGGCCATGTAATTTCAGGAAAAGGTATTGCTGTAGATCCTTCCAAGGTAGAAGTTGTATTGCAATGGGAGACTCCTAAGTCGGCTACCGAGATTAGAAGCTTTTTGGGATTAGCTGGATATTATAGAAGGTTTATTGAAGGATTTTCTAAGTTAGCATTTCCGTTAACTAAATTAACTTGTAAAGGTAAAGCTTTCGTGTGGGATGTTCAGTGCGAAGAGAGTTTTAATGAATTAAAAAGGAGATTGACGTCGGCGCCGGTTTTGACTTTGCCAAATCCGGGGGAACCGTTTATAATTTACTGTGATGCTTCATTGATGGGTTTAGGAGGTGCGCTCATGCAAAATAATAGAGTAATTGCTTATCCGTCGCGACAGTTAAGAATTCATGAAAAGAACTATCCTACGCATGATCTTGAACTTGCTGCTGTGGTGTTTGTGCTAAAAATCTGGAGGCATTACCTTTATGGTTCCAGATTTGAAGTTTTCAGCGATCATAAAAGTTTAAAGTATCTATTTGATCAGAAAGAGCTGAACATGAGACAACGTAGGTGGTTAGAATTGCTTAAGGATTATGATTTCGGTTTGAATTATCATCCAGGAAAAGCAAATGTTGTGGCCGATGCTTTAAGTAGAAAGACCTTGCATGTGTTGGCAAAGATGATTAAGGAGTTGGAATTAATTGAGCAATTTCGTGATATGAGTTTGGTTTGCGAAGTAACCCCGCAGAGTGTAATGCTAGGAATGCTAAAGATTAATAATGATTTTATGGATAGTATCCGAGAGGCACAGAAATTGGATGTGAAATTAGTAGATATCCTTAATCGTTGTGGTCAATCAGAGAAGAGTGACTTTAAGATTGATGCGAGAGGTGTGTTGAAATTAGGGGAAAGAATTTGTATTCCTGATGACGCGATTTTGAAAAGAAGCATTCTAGAAGAGGGTCATAGAAGCAGTTTGAGTATTCATCCAGGAGCTACTAAAATGTATCAGGATTTAAAGAAAATATTTTGGTGGCCCGGAATGAAAGAAGATGTGGCTCGTTTTGTGTATGCGTGCTTAACTTGTCAGAAGTCGAAGATTGAGCATCAGAAGCCTGCTGGGTTGATGCAACCGTTGGAAGTTCCAGAATGGAAATGGGATAGCATTTCGATGGACTTTGTAACGGGGCTGCCTGCTACTTTAAGGGGGCATGATTCGATTTGGGTGATCGTTGATAGGCTCACGAAGTCGGCTCACTTCATACCTATTAACATCACTTACCCAATTGCGAAGTTGGCAGAGATTTACATCCGAGTAATTGTAAAGTTGCATGGTGTTCCTCTGTGTATTGTGTCGGACAGAGATCCGAGGTTTACATCGGGATTTTGGAAAAGTCTGCAAGATTCGTTGGGCTCTAAGTTGAGGTTGAGTTCGGCATATCATCCTCAAACTGATGGCCAAACTGAGAGAACTATTCAGTCATTGGAGGATTTACTGAGAGCTTGTGTTCTTGAACAAGGAGGTTCGTGGGACACTTATCTTCCATTGATCGAGTTCACATATAATAATAGTTACCATTCTAGTATCGGAATGGCGCCTTTTGAAGCATTGTATGGTCGTAGATGTAGAACTCCGTTGTGTTGGCACGAATCTAGTGAGGGTGTAGTACTTGGACCAGAGTTAGTTCGAGAAACTACCGAGAAAGTGAAGTTTATCCGAGAGAAGATGAAAGCTTCTCAGAGTAGGCAGAAGAGTTACCATGACAAGCGGAAGAAGGATTTAGAATTTCAAGCTGGTGACCATGTGTTTTTGAGAGTCACGCCTGTGACCGGTGTTGGGAGGGCTTTGAAGTCTAAAAAGCACACTCCTCGCTTCATTGGTCCGTATCAAATCTTAGAACGAGTTGGAAAAGTTGCTTATCGGATGGCATTACCACCTAATCTTTCGAATTTGCATGATGTATTCCATGTGTCGCAGCTTCGGAAGTATGTCTCAGATCCGTCTCATGTGGTCAGTATGGAGATGTGATGAGCAAGATGCGAGACTCCTATCCTGAGCTGTTTGAAGCAGGTAAATTTTCGAGGACGAAAATATTCTAAGTGGGGGAGAGTTGTAACGCCCAAAAATAATTATTTGTTATTTTTAATATTTACGTAATTATTGTGGTTAGTCGGAAATTAGTCGAAAGTCGTAGAAATTATTATAAGAAATAATAATATAATTGTGGTGTTATTTGAGTAAGTGGGCTTATCATTGTGTGCTAATTAGTAAAATGAGAGGTGTTATATTAGGCCCATTAGAGATTAGGATATTTAGTAAATTTAATAAAGAGAAAATAAAAGAAGTGATAGAGAAAAAAAAAGAAACAGTGTGGAGAGAAGTTAGCAGAAGAGGAATTTGAGAACTGTTGTACGAACGAGAGGGAAGGAGAAGAAAACTTCCGGAATCCGATTCTTAGAGCAACCTTCGATCCAAAATAATAAGGTAAGGGGGGTTTATCGTCGTTTAATGGGTATTATGGGTTAACATGTAATGGGTAGTGATGAACCGTTGATTTGACCCTAATTGGGATGTTGAATGCTGAAAAAATTGTGTTGGATAAGTTGTGTTAAAACTGAAATTGAATCTGTAATTGGATGGGTAGTGATTTTCCGAAAACGTAGCTTCTTACGGAATTGGAATCGGAGGTACGGAAGTCCTCCAACGGCGGAAAATGCGGAGAATTCTGCATTCTGCTTCGTGTTAGCGCAGGAACAGCTTTCTGTCTTGCGTTAACCGGTTAACCCAGGGTGTTAACCGGTTAACACTATTATGAATTGTGAAAAATTGTTGTTTGTCTTGCGTTAACCGGTTAACCCAGGGCGTTAACCGGTTAACACTGTTAAAATTTGCCAGGAAGTGTATTCTGTCCTGCGTTAACGGGTTAACCCAGGGCGTTAACGGGTTAACGCTGTTGAAAAGCTGAAAAATTGTATTCTGTCTTGCGTTAACAGGTTAACCCAGGGCGTTAACGGGTTAACGCTGTTGAAAAATTGAAAAAAAAAATTGCATTTTGTCTTGCGTTAACAGGTTAACCCAGGGCGTTAACCGGTTAACGCTGTTGAAAAGCTGAAAAATTGTATTCTGTCTTGCGTTAACGGGTTAACCCAGGGCGTTAACGGGTTAACGCTGTTGGAAAAGTGAAAAATCGAATTGCTCAGAATTTAATGAAGTTCGTCGGGGTGAGTCGGGTAATATTATAGTTAATTTTGATGAGTAAATTTTGTTGGGTTTATGTTATGAAGTGTCGATACAAGTATGACTGAGTTGTTAAGTTATTCCGTGTACGGAAAGTTGTTAAAGATACTGAGTTGTAAGCTTGGTGAGCCAAAGTTGATTATAAGTTGATTATGTTGAAAACATTGTTGTGTTGCTATTATTATTACGTTGTCGGAATTTTAAAGTCGTGTATGTCATGTAAATTCATATGCATTAAGTCGGAGCTTTGCTCACACCACGTTGGCCTGGATTGGCAAAAGTTGAAAGTTGAAGGCTTAAGCCTTGATGCCTCGTTAAATCGGCAAATTTTAAGTTGGGAGTTTTACTCCGAATGGTACCACATGCATGACGAGTCGAGTCTCATTAGAGTTGCATTTTTGTTGGTTTGTTGTATGGGTATTTAATTTAATTGAGAAGTGGTGTTTGTGTACGATTCTTAATTACTGTATTGTTTTTCATATACTGATTATAATTATTGTAACTCACCCCTTCTGTTGAATGTTGTCCTTATGTGACAACGTGCAGGTAATCCTGAGAAGTAGCCGGTTACCGTTGGTCGGGTCAGTGGTCAGTCGCTCTGATACGTAGCACTCGGGGGGATTGTCGCGTGTCTGCTTTGTGGATCTTTTAATTGTTACTAAAATTTAAATTGTTTGAAGGATTATAGTTGTTTACTCTTTAAGTTAAGTCGTATTTATGTTGCTTAAAGATGATAAGAATTTTGTTATGAATCCGCTGCGTAAGATTTTATGAAGTTGAATTATTGGAGTGAATGACATTGTTTTGTCGAATTAAGAAAAGTGTTACATTTTGTTATGATTCCTTAAAGTGGAAATTGTTTAAAGTTGAACATGTAATATTCCATTTATAGAAAATTTTACGACTCTGATTTTGTTGTTATAACTCGTGGGTAGAAAATGGGGTGTTACAGATACACCCAGAATAGACGGTGAAATATTCTATTTCCAACAGCACACGTACCATCTGGTGTATATGCGGGCAACATTTCCATCTTGACAATTATCCCGGGAGCATAGTGTTTTAGAGCCAACATGTATTTTAGAAGTTGTTTGTAAGACTCCTCCCAATTGCCAAACATTTTTTCAACAACTTTTGTTCTAGCTATCCATGCCTTCCTATATGATGGAGTGTACTCGTACTCTGCCCTAATATGCGAGATTATTGTACTCACCTTTAACGACGGATTGTCGCCAATGACAGACAATATTTCATCGCATATTAGCTGAGAGCTTAATTTATGATGATCTTGCATTGGGTTTGTCAGCATGCATGTGTGATCTGGACCCATTGATCCAATCTCCCAAGACTCGCTCCTCTTCCGGTACGAAGCTGACAACCTAAAAAGGCAGTGCTCATTCGGACAATAAACTTTATACCTCAATGCGTCAGTTCTGTCAACTCTGAAATAAGCTGATAGTTGCATGTGGAATTTCTTAATAGTTTTTACACATTCCTCTTTTGTGCGAAATGTGTCTCCTTGTTTCAGAGATCCTTGCATTTACACGTAAGGATTGTACCATACATCTGCCGAAGGTTCATCTGAACCCAAATTTAACCTTGTCATGTGTTGGGGTGGGCAATATACATGACTTGCTGGTATTGGCTCCTCTTCCTCTTCAGCGTTCATCGTCGAATCAACCATGATCTCAGGTTCCTCTTCTTCGTCGTCTGGAACATTCACCTCAGCTTGTTCGTCATCAGTCTCACAAAACACGTGTGACTGATCAATGTACTGAGACTCCTGTTGTTGATGTGGTAATATATACGACTCTATATCGTTGTAACCGGATTGTTCGTGACTGCCAAACATATGTTGAACATCATCATCATCTCGAATCTTCTTCTGATAAAATTTTACCTGGTTTTCTGCAAATCAAACCGGATTTTTATAGATGATCTGACCCACATTATTGCACTGCAATTTCTTTTCTATTCTTTGTTTCAGTTGTGAAAAATTTGATCGTCGATTTATTGTAAACCGAGTCACCTCTGTGTTTCGAAAACAAAAACCGAACAACTGATGATCAAATATTTCACCTTCGACATGGGCACTGATCATGTAATGTTGTGTGGAAGACATTATGTTGAAATATTAAATATGTAGATAGTTTGAATGGAATTGGAATTGAATGCATTGCTAAGTTGTTCATATGCGCAACATAAATAGCTTGGTCATTGGTAAGTTGGTCGTTGCATTGATAACTTGGTCATTGTCTATACAGACTTGACCATGCATGCAGTAGAAGGAATCCAACACGCAGAGAAAAGATTGAAAAGAATACACATGCGCCAGGGAATCATAGAATCTCTGAGCTTTGTGCCCTAAGATTCCAACCTAGGCGCCCATTCCCTAGGTGCCATAAAGTAACTGAGGCGCCAAAGGGTTGAGCGCCTCTTCACAAAATTAGTCTTAGGCGCCACTAGGAAGGGCGCCCCTTCCAATTGCCCTACACTAAGGCGCCAAGAGGAAGGGCTCCTCTTCCCTTGCATGTGCTTTCCTCACATGCGGCAAGAAGATTCCTCACATGCTTGCTTTCTCTTCCATTCTGAATTTTGTCTTCTCTTGCCTTTCCATGAAATCAATCACACTCTTTTTAGGTTCCGAACCTACTCACTCATTCATCTATAAATAGTCTCTCATATCAACAATATCAAATCATCTTCATCAATACTCAAGTATTTTCTTCTACCACACTTCTTTCATCTACCAAACTCAAGTTTTGCAAATTCAAATCATGTCTTTGTTGACTATGGGCGATGAGCACAGAGGCACAATCGAGAATATCTCGGCATTTGTATGTTATCTCTCTCTTTTAGTTTCTATTTTTGGATTACTACTTATAGATATGTTTTTTGTGTTATACTTTTGTTATGTCTCTCTCTTTTGAGTTTCTATTCTTGGATTACTTCTAATAGATATCTTTTTTGTGTTATACCTTTGTTATCTCTCTCTTTTTAGTTTCTATTTTTGGATTACTTCTAATAGATATCTTCTTTGTGTTATACCTTTGTAATATATCTCTTTTTAGTTTCTATTTTTAGAATACTTCTAATAGATATCTTCTTTGTGTTATACCTTTGTAATCTCTCTCTTTTTAGTTTCTATTTTTGGAATACTTCTAATAGATATCTTCTTTGTGTTATACCTTTGTTGTCTCTCTCTTTTAGTTTCTATTTTTTGATTACTTCTAATAGATATCTTCTTTGTGTTATACCTTTGTTATCTCTCTCTTTTTAGTTTCTATTTTTGGAATACTTCTTATAGATGTGTGTTTGTTGAGTATGTATTTCTTCTTCTAATTGTATTTTCTTACTTTTTTGTTATTAGGATCCGAAGCGGTTTAGATTCAATGTACATGAATATGTACCCCACAATCCTTTAATAGAACCATATATTAGAGGATGTGGATTTGGAATTCTACTAAACATTGTTTCGTACTCAGTGGCCTACAAGTTCATTATGGCTTTGTTGGAGAGGTGGAGACCCGAGACCCACACATTTCACCTTCCGATTGGTGAGTGTACCGTCACACTTGAGAACGTATACATGTTGTTGGGTCTCCGTATAGATGGAAAGGCAGTGAATGGGCGAGTTAACCAAGACAACAATATATGCAATGAATTATTGGGTGCCCCTTTGTTAGACGACGAAACTGAGGGAGACACATCCGGTCAAGAAAGGGGGCAAGGTATAAATTTAAAATACCTAAAACAATATTATGCCAGTATAGTATTGTTCGACGATTCAATCGAGTATGAGAAATAATAAAAGTTCGGTGTTATATTATGATTTTATTTGGTAACTTTTTGTTTCCAGAAAGTACAGGTAATTCTGTGAATATAATGTATTTACCTTTATTACGCAACATTAATAAGGTAAACGCTTATAGTTGGGGTTCAGCTGTGTTGGCCCATCTATATAGTGCAATGTGTAGAACTGCAAAAAAGAATATATGCACTTGTTTTTCATGTGCTTATTTGCTTCAAGCTTGGGGGTGGTCGAGAATGTCGTCGCTCGCCTCGATAAATGAGCGTCCATTCGTGTTCCCGTTTGCAACCAAGTAAGTCTAACACTTTACCATTCACCATTTAGTTAATTATATTTATTATTATAATTAGCAGTAAATAATATTTTTCACTTCTTTTTATTATCTTAGGTGGTCAGTAAGGGGAATGAACTACAATAGGTGTCTGAAACACGCTATTGTAGTCTATCGAAATCTATTGGACCACATTGGACATGACGATATAATAATCCTACCGAACTATATTTTAATTTAAAAATACTTCTCAAATTATTTTCCATCTAACCATTTGGTATTGTTTTACAGTTTGTTTGGAGGTCATATCTGGGTCTAAATCATGATGTGAACCATGACGATGCTGCAGTTTGGACAGCGAAGACACCGATTATCCGATTCACTATGGTGGAAATGCACCAAAGTGATCATGTCAAAGTGCAGTTTAGAATGCTACAACAGATTCCAGAATCTCCCACTTGTTTGGGGAATTGGCATCAAAAAAGGGTCGATGCACAGTGAGATTATTCTGACTGGAGAGACTTTGCAAAAGACATGTGTTGTCAATGGAGGAATCGACGACAACACATCTTGAACGAGCCAGACATCCAAGGTGCAAGACCCACTCAACAATATATGACATGGTTTAGGTCTGTAACAACTCAACAATTTGTATCTGAGCCGCGGTATTTGATGGATCCACGCCAACTTGCTTCGTCATTGTATGCCCCACATCAATTCACCACCCAACACCAATGTGAACCCACCCAAACCCAACAACCAACCACACAACATCAATCGACCACATACACACAACAACCAAACACCCAACATCGCAACCCGTTCATGCCAACCACCCAACAACCAACCATCCAACGTCGCACCCCGTTCATACCACCCACCCAACAACCAACCATCCAACGTCGCACCCCGTTCATACCACCCACCCAAACACAAAACCAAGAATCAAACCCCGCATCCACAACCGTCTACAGCCCAGATAATTCATATCGGTCACTTCATCGTAGCCCCCCACCAATGAACACCCAACCACTATTTAACTATAGTACGCCCCAGGAACCATTGCTTCGTTTTTAAAACGACTAAATGGCCCAATTTGGGCAACTATACCATCCCTAATTCACCCAACCCCAACGCCCTAACTACGATGACATGGGCACCGAACTCCATTACGGAAGCGCCGTTGGTCAGAGCCCCTCCGGATATTGGGAGCAAATAATGACACATCTGTCAAATATCGCCGGAACTTCCGCCGGACCTTCCAACCAGTCATCGCTCGATCAGGTCAGCACCCAAAGACCACAAACACCTCAAGAAAATCGTGGGAGACCTCGGAGACAAACTAACGCACCGGGATGTGGAACCGAGGTACGTTATAATCGGGCGGGTCATTAGTTTTTTTTGTGTCCAATGTAACAAATTATTACATATTTAATGAATTTATTTTTTTTCATTATTATTTCTTATGTATTAAATAATAAATATTAAATATTTAAAATTAAAAAAATTTAAAAAATTAAAAAACTAAATAAATATAAAAAAATGAAAAAATAATAGGAGGGTGTGTATGCGCCAGATGAATTGACGCATACACCCACCATGCAAAAGCCACTAAGGCGCCAGAGGCATTGGCGCCTCCTCATGAGGGCCAATGCAGACGCCACTAGCATTGGTGCCTCCTCTTGAGGCCCAATGCATGTGCGTTAATGCTAGTGGTGTCTCCTCTTAGTGGTATGGGGTGCGCCAATTCATCTGGCGCATCCTCTACCAAACTTGGTTTTTTTGGTTTTTTTTTTTTGAAAAATTGGTTATTTTCGATTTTTTTTTTGAGAAAAATTGGTTATTTTGAAAAAAAATTCAAATACAATATATATATTTTACCAACCCTGTTTTTTAAGAACTAAATTGTACCAGAGGGATTCTCACTGGGAGAGAATCCTCTCCAATCTTTCACTCTTAAACCTCAAAACCAACCAACAATCAATACAAGGATATTACATAAGAGAAAACACCCTTTTAAGTAAAATTGCAAAACAACACAACATCATTACACCAAAATTTTCACTAAGGATCTTTCACTCTTAAGACACTAAGACAACTATAGTGAAAAATAAAAATTATAGAATAAGAGAATAGAAAGTGAGCAATAAAGGTTTCAATTTCGAAATCTCGTGTGTAATGAAATGAAGAGAAATCCTCTTTATATAGGAAAATATTTTCCTAAAAAAGGAAATGATACATGGGTATTTTTAATATTTTAATCGTTTAACCTTAGTTGTTAATCGTTTAAACAAGTAAAATAAAAAAAATTACACTGGCTAAAAGTACAAATGCTTGACAACTAGTGGATAAGGCCTGTCAGAGGCTTTAGGGTTGTTAAGATGTTTAGAGCTAGCTCACGTGAGGTGAGAAGTCATTGCCACTATGTATTTTCTCTATGTTATTAGTTATCCTTTAAATCATAACACTAACGTATTTATAGTTTCTCGTGTTCTAAAACGAGACTCCATAGAATGTAACAACTACCCAAAGAACGGGTGGTTGAATCCTTGAAGTTTAGGAAGTGTGGTTAAGCCTCGTGAGTTCCCATGTAACACCTATTGACCCGATACACACTCTATGAACGATCACGCGTTATGGATGGAGAAACCAAAGATTCGAGAGATGTATCGAGGAAAGAGGCGCCCAACCTTGAACAGGTGCGCTCGAACCCATTAAAGGGAGACTTAGGAAGGACTAAGTGTATTGTGTTTGCCCCGCACTTTAGATATCTTCCAATTATACCATTGCACAGTCCCTAAAGCACAAGAACTCACAGAGACCGAAATGTTTTAATCCATGACTTCTCATAGAACTTTCCTAAGGAGCCTCATAGAATTTGTATTCATGCCTTTTGGTTTCTAAGTTTTGGATAATTATTTTGGGAGGGTTTATGAGACTTAGTTAAATCCTTTAGGCGTGACTTAATTAAGTCTTTCAGGTGAGATTTAGTTGAGCCCCTCGGGCGAGTTTTAGTTCAGTCTTTTAAGCAAGATTTAGTTGAGTCTCTCATGCGATACTTAGTTGAGTCCCTCATGAAAGACTTAGTTGAGTCCCTCTAGTGAGACTTAATTAAGTCCCTCACACGAGACATAGTAGAGTCCCTCAGATAGAACTTGGTTGTTCGTAGGCGGTTAGGATTTTCTTACAGAAATTCATCAACATGGGGGGGGGGGGGGGGGGTTAAGGATCTTCATGTGGAAGTCCAACAATATAATTAACCCATAGGGAGGAAACAAATATTTATGTGGAAGTCCAAAAATATAATTACATAGTCAAACCATAATAACTTGTTGCAAATGCCATAATCTTTTACAAGAGCATTTGTAAACAAGTGATTCGCCCCTAACATTAAAATATAATAATATCTCAAATTAACTAATTTCCATGTTTTGGGGATAAGTTATCCATCTAGTTCCTCGAGCTTGTAGGCTCCATTTGGAAATTTTTGATATATGTGATATATGTGACTTGTCGTAGCACTAAATCACCATCTTACATCTTCCATGGAATTAACTTGGAGTTATATCTTATGGTTGCTCTTTTCTTAGCAACAAATTCTCTAATGTAAGTGAATCTCTCATTTCGCCCACTAGGCCAGCGCTACATTTAAGCCCAACTTTGTTTCCCTCCTTGTTGAAATGGGAGCATCACCATGATGACATGTTGATTTTGACATGTAGCATGACATCTGCCCCCATATTCTAGTCTAAAGAGGGTTTACCCAATGGTGGTGTGAGGGATAGTCTGATATGACCAGAGTACTTTGTGCAGCTACTCGACCTACAACCCTTTAGTCTTATCCAACTTCTATTTTATCCCTTTCAGTATCACTTTATTAGGTGACTCTGCTTGTACATTCACATGTGGGTGAACGACATACACAAATTTTCTTTGTACTTCCTATGTCCTTGCAAAGATCCGTTACAATGGTACTGACAAACTGAGTTCCATTGTTTGAGACGAAGATTCATGGTAAATCGAACATGCACATGATTTTATCCAATAAAAGCGATATACTCTTTCTACCGTAATCTTGGATACAACATCTATTTATATCCACTTTTTTAGGTAGTATACTCCTAGAATCAAGAACTTTAGTTGGCCAAGAACTATAGGAAATGGCCCAAAATATCAATGCCCCACGGATAAAATGGCCAGGGCATTGACACATAATAGAAGAATTCAGCTACTGCTTTATGTAGATTGACATGTCTCTAGGATTTGTCACACTTCTTCATGAAAGTTATAGTTTCTCTCATTAATGAGGTGCAATACTAACATGTTCTTAGAAGTTTTTGGGCCACGACTTGCCCAAGAATATGGTTTCCACAAACTCCTTGATGAACTTCGTCTAAGACTAGGGAAACCTCATGTTCCCCCAAGACATATTAGCATATGATTGGCTCTTCCCATTTTATAAAGCTTTCTCTATATAAGAATTTATTTTGATACACACTTGAGATTTTGGTTTGCTTCTAACTCATCCAACGGTAACTTGCCTGACTACAAGTAGTGGACTATGGGTTCCATCCAACCACTAGTCATAGCGACATCGATAACATTAGCCTCCATGAACTCTATGTCGGGGATGATGAGAATTTCTTATATTAGAATATGGTTGAACTCTTCCTTCTTAGAACTAGCCAACTTGGATAATGGGTCTACCCTGGAATTCTTCTTCATAGGCACATGCATTATCTTATTCGTTTTGAAGCACTCAAACTAGTCACATACCTTTTTATTAAGTATCTAATGAGTTGTGGTCCATTTGTCTGGTATTTTCTAGAAATATGTTTCGCCACCACCTGAGAGCCACTTTTGGCTTTTAGAGTTCACGCCCCCACCTCCAGGAAAATGGTCATGTCGGGGATAAGGGTTTCGTATGTGGCCTGATTGTTGCTAGCCTTAATTTAAAACTTTAATGATTGGTTGATCAATAAGTCACCTGGTATTTCTAGAACTATTCTAGTGTCCCTCCCTTTAACGTTAGAAGCTCTGTCTACTAAAAGAACCTAGGCGGGGGAGACCTCCTCACCAATTGGTGTGCTGCTCTTCTAGGAAATATTCCAAAACTTGTGACTTAATGCTTCCTTTAGGAATATATTTAATGTTGTATTCAAACAGTTCAATTATCCAAGATACCATTATTCCGTCCAGATTTGGGTTCTCGAGGACCCAACTATGAGATTGTCTATTTTTACCAATATCCGATGTCCTTGAAAGTAATTTCTAAGCTTTCTTGAGGAAATCACTAATTCCAACACGAGCCTTTCTATATTATGGTAGCGACCCTCTGTGCCCCTATACACTTTTCTAAAAAAATAGACAGGTCGCTCTACTTTATTTGTCTCTTGAATAAGCACTGAACTTAACGCTTGGTCAATAATATATATATATATTATATATATATTATATATATATATATATATATATATATATATATATATATATATGATATATATATATTATATATATAATATATATTTATATATATATATATATATATATTATATATATATATATATATATATATATATATATATATATATATATATAATGGTAATCAATTCTAATTCCCCTTCCAAGTATCCCTCTACTTAGAAGGATTACTCATGGCTAAGATGTCGCCTCGACTGACAACAACAAGTAAAACAAAGAAGTTGTCGGGTAAGTGCAGAAGGTAGCCTAAAAAAAAGCTCCATCTTGTCTGCCTCAGGAAGACTTTGGAGTTATACTAGATCCTCCTCAGACATAGTAGCACAAAACTCCTCAAGAGTGCAGGGAATCCGAGCAGGTAGTATAACAACCAAATTGGGAAGATGATTGGTCGATCCTGAAGCAGCACCCCCCAAAAGAGGAGCCCGTTTCATATAATCTTCATCCAAAAGGGGGACTTTGGTCTTAATCTTGGTCTCCCTTCGTCAGGGTAGTAGAAGACCAAGGTCGATCGTCCATAATCATAACAGTAGCAACAAGAATAAGTTGATCAACTCCAGGGGCATTCAAGGTACAAGCACACAGGTTAAAAAAACCCAAGGACTTCATCTTCACAAAAGATTTATTTTCTCTCCGGGCGGTCGACCACACTCACAATAGAATAATTATCAATGGATTCCTTCCTCTGATAGAAGACGACACTTTGTGAGGGGAAAACACATATTCATGGGAAAGCCCCTGGTATAGAGAATCTAGATCTCTCTTCATCATAACTTTTTTAGGAGTAATGAAATTCACTTGGAACATCTTTATAAACCTAGGGATCCGATGAAAGTTGAGAGGGGGCAACCTTCAGGTACTTCAAGATCGTGTATTTACCCTAGGGGAAACCATCACTTGGAACATCTTTATAAACCTAGGGATCCCATATTTACCCTGATGAACATACACTTATAAAAGGGGACTAAACACCCTCAAAGATCGTGTATATTTTTTTTTCTGGATCTGTCATAATGATCAATGAATTAGAAGGATGACCGACTGCGATGTTGGTCTCACTTATGACCGCTAAAACAGTGAGGTCCCTACAATATGGACATCCACACAGTTGTATTTGATCGTATTGGTCGGCTCCACTAACATAACCCCTTTCAGTCAGAGTTCATCAACCTTAAAGGTTTTGAAGGGTTTAAGCTAACAAACTCCACCAGGTTGGGCCCCACACTCTAGATGGTCCTTGATGTCTCCATCGCTAGGGTCTCGGTTGTAGGCTTTTTGCATATAGTCTTTGGTATCCTCCCTATTCAAAAGGGAATCTTGAATTTACAAACTCAGTAGAGCAAGCTAAGTCTAAGTTCTTGCAGTTCAGGATTAATAGAGCATGGAATGGACTGTACGATCACCTTCTACATCGTTATCAAAGAAAAGAGTATCAAAAGAAAAATCATTGGAAAAATCTCCTCCATTTGAAGGCAATGCTTGTGCAACATTTTATTTTTGTTTTAACTTCTGGATCGATTGGTGTCAACGTTGATCCTGAGCTGTGCATACACAAATAGGAAGTACCTTAGTAGCACTACGATTAACAAGAAGTTAAAACAAAAATAAAATGTTGCACAAGCATTGCCTTGTTGAAATATCAACAGTCCTCGACAACGGCGCCAAGAACTTGATGAATTCTCGACAAGTGTACCAATAATGCCACAGTAATAAAATGTTGAATCCACAAGGACTGCTTTTTAACAAGACAAAAATTTGCAATGCATAGAAAATAGTAAATGGGGGGGGGGGATTATATTTCAAAGCGAAAATAAACAAAGAGTTCAAACAGAATTATGGAAGTGGCCAGGTTGTGTATAGAATCCTCTATTTATCTATTGTTGATGTTTAATGCCTTACATGAATAATCTCATCACTATAATTCCACGACGGATTAACAAAATCGCTCAATCCCTTGCGATATAACTCACTAATCACTACTCGAAGCTTCCTATCCCTAGTCCACTAGCGTAAGTAGGATTAGGCGATGCAATAGAGCGTTAATTCACTAGCCTTTACTCGGGGTTTCCTATTCCTAGTTAACTAACGTAGACATGACAATTTCCCTAGGTACAACATATATACTAATGGTCAGTATTCTCTATGTGCCCAAAGTCAGATTAAAAGAGTATCTCACATAAAAATCATTACAAACAAGAAACAATTGAATAGAATTATAAATTAAAGCATTCATTCAAAGTTAAATCAACATATTGCCCAATAATATTAAAATAGGTTCATCAAAACACAACCTAACCTAGAGGAGTTTATCTACTCATAATTCAAAATACAATACTAAAAACAATTAAGGATAATTGCAAATAAAATCCCTTGAAGTATTGGCCTCCAATGACTCCAACTGCTCTAAAAAAACCGTTGATGCTGCAAAATCATGCACTCTATGCCAAAATCCGTAACCTTTGAAAAAATGCAGAAATTTCTTTTATTAGCCTTCAGAATGGTCCTGAACGCGTCAGAAAATCCCCAAAAAAGGATTCATCATGTGTGTGATGACTTGCATCACGCGCGATGCTCTTTTTATGTCCATATCACGCACGTGATACTGCTTGATGCTGCACATGATTATTTCAGTGGTTGCACGATTTTGCGCCCTTTTTCACCTGATTTTTCACTAGGTACAATTTCTTCACACTTAGCTATTTTTCCTTATTCTTTGTTCTTTCTTCTTCCATTTTGCGCCTCTTTAACTTGTTTTGATCTGTTTCTTCGGTCAAATTTATGCAATGACGGACTGTCATCATACAATTTTAATGAATGGATTTCTACTTGGTTTCTAAGCTTATTTCTAACATATATATATATATTTTATCCCTAGGTATCCAGATTTCTTTAGATCTTTTTTGGCCAATCTTTTAAGGTCATGTATTTCCATATTTTTAACATAAGATAAGACTTGTGTCCATGATTTCTCTTTATACACTAAAACTATCGTACATTTGGATCACAATCTTTTGTAGTGGTCTCATTAATAAATCCAACACCTTCTTGTTGTTTATGCTAACTCCATTGACCATTCAAGCTAACTTTCTTATATCTATGGTGTTAATGACTAACTATTGAAAATCACTTTCATAATTAACATAATTGCACTCGCCAATTAAGAAAGATTGAGATACTTCATTTTTAAAACTTTGATTTCAATTATCGAATCACTAATTCCTCTTTCTAAATTATCATGATGCTATAATGAAATACGGTAAACTTTTTTAAGAGGTTCTTGTATTTTCTAGTCATATTCTGAATTTTATCAAGTAAATTCATGTAAAGACATAACAGGTTTATCATAAAAACATAAAAATACCTCAGTTTCGTTGTCATTGTTAGCATGCTCTTCATCTTATTCATATATGATTGATCATAGTTATCCCATATTGCCACGCTACCCTTATTTTTTTCCTTTGAAGCCATTTATCTCTGGCTTCTCTTTCTCCAATTTTGAAATCTCATTCATGAAGTGACCAGATTCTTTGTCTTTATAGAAAGTAAGCTTCATGTAAGCTCCATTTTTATTTTCTTTAAAATCTTTGGAATTCTGGAACTCATTTTTTATGGAGCTAAAGACGCTAAACCTTCTTAGAGATGAAAGTGATATATATATATATATAATATATATATATATATATATATATATATATATATATATAATATATATATATATATATATATATATATATATATATATATATATCTATATATATATATATATATATATATATATATATATAGAAAGGGGATAATAAGATCGTAAAACATAAGATCCTAAGATTTATTGGAAAAAAAATACTTAAAATATTTTATATTGTATATATTAAATAATGTATAAGTTTGCATATTGAATATAAAATTATAAAGTCTAAAATCTTAACCATAAAATTAAAAATCTCAAATCTTAACTTAAAATAATAAAGTCCATAAAATAAAATACTCAAAATCATAAAGGCTATTAGAAATCACAAATGCGCCGATAATTTGAATTTTCCCCCATAATATCAACTCCTTCATCTTCACTAATCTCATAATCTCCTCCACCATAATTATCATCACCATCACCTCCTCCATCACCTTCATCTACATTTCCTTCTTCATTGTCACTTTCTATAGTTTCAAGGACATCAAATTCATCTACATGTGCAATTGATTTAACACCAATATTTTGCATCAAATCTTCATCTAAATCTGCCACATTTACATGATTACCACCTGCATTTTCTTCCTTGGCAACATACCACCAATCGTCACCGTCTTGGAAAATGGTTAGATCTCATTTTTTTCCTTTCAACCTTATTCTTGGTCAATCTTGCATTTACCATCACATACAAAAGATCATTCATAGTCTTTTGTTTCAACCAATTTCTTTTCTTTGTATGAACCTAAAAACAAGAAATAATAAATTAAAATGCATAACATATAGTAACTATACTAAATATATATGATAAATTTAAAAACATATCATCTCAAAAGCACTCCAATTTCTCTCATGGTCAGAAGAACAACATGTCAAACTCAACACACGAATAACAATTTTTTTTGCAACTTTGGGTGTGCATCACCGTAAGATTCCCACCATTGAGTTGGTGTCTTATTCTCTAGTCCACTTGAGCTATTTCACACCCAAAGAACCCTTTTTTACTCTTAAAATTCTCAGGTTGACCATAAATTTTATTCACCATATCCATGTCTCCTCTCATCATCCTTTCTAAACATGCATGCATTCCTTGTTTCACTTCATTATCTGCTTTGAAATTAGATTTGTAATGCAACATTGGATTAAGATAATAGCCTGCAACATGCCAAGGCTTATGCAATTGTTTGTCCCATCTATTATTTATAATTTTCCATAAAGGTTGATAACTTAAGAAACAAAAGATTAAATTAGTTCATAAACAAATACTAGTATGCTTTTATATCAAATAAATCAATCTAAGATATTTTATAAAATCATACCTTTTTATCTTATTATTATAGCTAACTTGTATCTCCTCTTTTGCGTGATCCATTGTTTCATAGATATAGTCCATGGCTACCTTCTCATCATAATCGACCATAGACAAGACTTTAAGTAATGGAAAAGCACCCTTAAGGAAAATAATCGGATTCTTCCAAAAGTCCTTGTTTGTGACTATATTTTCAACAAATTTTCCATCTTTTGTCTTGAAAAATTGACTATCCTTCCATTGCTTGGAATTGAACATCTCATACAATCCTCCCCTCTTATAATTCAAGCAACCCAAACACAAATATGACGTTACAAAGCCAGTGATGCCAAGTCTTATCAACTCACCTCCTTCAGTGTAATTATGCAACAAAGTTATAAGACCAGTCCTAGCATAAATGTAAGTTGTGATCTTTTTACTCAAACCAATAATCTCCTTATGCATAGGTATCTTGCTCTCAAAATTCTCTAACATTAGATCAATGCAATGAACTGTACAAGGTGTCCAATAAAACTTATTCCTTTTATCCATCAATATTTGTCCATCCAACTTGTAGTTTGCAGCATTGTGTGTTACAATTTGGACAACATTTTCTTCCCCCACTTCCTCAACAATATCATGCATCATTTTGAAAACTTTATCAGTTGTCTTTGAAATGACAGATGCATCAATTGATTTTGAAAATAAAGTACCCATAGGACTATTGACTAAAAAGTTTATGATAGTCATCATCTTTTGGTCAGTCCATCCATCAGTCATTATTATACATCCAAACTTTTTTCACGCAACTTTATGCTCCACCAATATGCTATTTATAGACCAAAATTTTTTCTTTAAATATTTACCTCGGATGTCATGGTAAGATGTTGCCTTATATCCTTTACCATATTGGGCAATCATCTTACACATCTTTATAAATTCTTCATCTTTTACAATGTTAAAGGAGATAACATTGTTGTAAAAATAAGTTGCAACTTGTAAGTCAATGTCCCCCTTCTTCTTTTTTTCTTAAAATCATAGTTTAAAGTTGATTGAGAAGTTATCCCCCTCTTGAAAATATTTTCAACACCTGAAAATTCAACTTTTTTTCTTTTACCATCTTCCACATCAACCTCTACTACATCTTCACTTAGAGTTCTCTTCTTGATGAGTTTGGTTTGCAATCTATGAACAATGATCCACATTTGTTTGCGAACTTCATCTAGAATAGATACACATGGTTCAACATTACTATTTGTCCCTACTAAATGATGCTTAAATCAAAAAGCACCGTCGCTATACTCATTATGACAATAGTTGCATTTGATCTTTCTTGATCCATCATTTACGGGAGTGTCATATTGCCATCCCACATCTGACCTTTGATTAGAAGCATTTTTTTGCAACTTTCTTATTTTTCATATTTCTAACATTAGGGTTTGTTGGAGGAGGAAGCGACATACTACTACCACCACTAGTCATCTGTCTCATTAAAAAAAACTAAGGGAAGTAACTTTTATATAAAAAATTAAAAAATATAAATATTTTTTAAAAATTAAAACACAGTAATATAAAACAAAACAAAAAACTAAGGCAAACACTTTTGTATAAAAAAATTAAAAAATATAAATATTTTTTGAAAAGTAAAACACATACTTATATAAAACATAAAAACAACAACGAAAGAGTGGAGAATATATATCGTTCAAATATGTATGAATAAATTAATTAACTAAAAAAGACAAATAATTTTTATGAAAAGAACAAATAAATAAATAATTTTAAAAGATAAATAACTTTTTTTAAAACCTATATTCATGTTGTAATCTAATGTTATTATGTCACAATTTATAACATACGAATATATATATATATATATATATATATATATATATATATATATATATATATTCTATATATATATATATATATATATATATATATATATATATATATATATATAGAAAGAAAGAGACAAGACATTACTTTGAGTCACATGTGTACATCTAATAAAGCCTTCCCCATATTATTTTAAGAATTTATCATAATATTAGATTAGATTAATGTATTATATTAGGTACAAAGCAATCTTGAAGAATCTTGAACAATTAATAAATCTGACTCATTCTATATCATATTGGAGTATTATAATAATTATATTATAAAAGTAATTTTAAAAAACTACTTTATAGTACTAACTTAGTCAAGGTCACACGTTAACGGTCATTCCTTACAAGTTTCCAAAACTAAATAATAAACAACATTAAAATAAACATAACTCAAGGAGTGAGGAAGATAAGAAACAGAGCTCAGAAATAGAGCACAATAATGAAACGCTTAGGTCGTCTTCTTCTTCGACAACAAAATTTGAGAAGGTTGAAGCCAGTGGCGGAACTAAGGGGACGTGGGAAGACCGCGACCATCCCTCAACTTTTTATTTATTTTTAATTTATATATATTAAATTATTAAAACATTTTTATTTTAAATTAAAATTAATTTTTATTTTTATTTTTCATTCAAAGTTAGGTTAAAATACAGATAAGGTAAAAAACTCTTACCTTTCCTTTTTTTTCTTCATATGGGTTTGCTACCGGCATCGAAATCGGGACAGATTAAAGTGATCGACATCTAACAGGTAAAAAACTTTATTCATTCTTCTTTTATAAAAAGTAACAAATTAAAGTGATTGCTTGATTTGTGTTTTTGAAATTTTTAGGATTCTTCTTTCTTGATGTGTTAAAATAATCTATATAAGGTTTATTAAGTCAATTCATAACACTGTAATTTACAAATATAATTATACACTGTAATAAGGTTTATTTAATCATTGTTGCTGCTAATTTCTAATAGTGAAGTTACCGGTATTTAAAAAACGGATTAAAGTTGATTAATTAAGTTTATTAATTTTTTTCTTTTAATTTTTATGTTCTCTAAATTGATTTTTGGATCTGATATGATATTATAGGAAGAGTAAAGATGAATAATAGGAAAATTGATTCTTTTTTCAAAAGGAAAGCATGTGAAATTGAAAGAGAATAGAGAGATGAAAAAATTATAATCCCGACATCCGAATCTGAAACAGTTCTTGAGAATCCAACAATTGAAGAGCATCATGGTTTTGAAAATTCTTTGGAACGCGATCCTGGAAAGCGTCCTCCGATTTGACAATATCCATCAAATCAAGTGGATGCAATACGAAGAGCTTATCTAAAATGGGGTCCATATCAAATTCATTTAGAAAACTATCCTTTGTCCGGTAACGAGGATCATCCGAGAAGGTTTCAACATACTTGGTTTAGCATATTTCCATCATGGTTAGAATATTCACCATCTGAAGATGCCGCATATTGCTTACCATGTTACCTTTTTAGCAAAAAACTAAGTGGACGTCCCGGATCACTTGTCTTTATTTCTATGAATTTTAGAAATTGGAAGAAAGTTAGGAATGGAAAACATTGTTCCTTTCTTAAACACATAGGGAAGGATCCTTGCTCACCACACAACAATGCAACGAAAACTTGTCAAGACTTGTTGAATCAAGATGGTCATATTAGAAATGTTATTCAAGTGCAAAGTTCAAGTCAAACTTGTTCATAAATTTTTTGAGAAGCTGATCTTTGTTATGAATGTTGTTTGTTCTTCTACAAAGCGTCATGATGAGTTACAAGCTGCACAATTAGAAGAAATTGCTTATTTGTTAGAGATTGATGAGATTGTAACTGGTAAATGTGCAAATCAAGTTGGTACATTGAAACGAGCTGGAGATACTCGTTGGGGATCACATTACGATTCAATTTCTAGCTTGATAAACATGTATGAAGCAACTTGTTTAGTTTTTAAAAAAATTGCAAAAGATAGAGGGAGTTATGCTACACGTGGGGATGCAGATAGTTGTTACAATTACTTGAAGGCGTTTGATTTTATATTTATTTTGCACTTGATGAAAGAAATCATGGGAATAACAGATATGCTTTGTCAAGCCTTACAAAAAAAATCAAGATGTAGTTAATGCTATGAACTTGGTTCGTTCAACAAAACATCTTATTCAAGGTTTGAGAGAAAATGGTTGGGATATATTGTTTACTAAAGTGGTATCTTTTTGTGAAAAGCATGGTATTGAGATTCCTGATCTTAATGATGTTCATTCAACAACAAGATTTGGACGCTTCCGTCTTGAAGAGAATCAAGTCACAATTCAACATTACTTTAAAGTTGAAATCTTTTTCACTACTATTGACAAACAGTTACAAGAGTTGAATAGCAGATTCAGTGAGCAGGTAATGGATTTGTTAACTCTTTCTTGTTCTTTATCTCCTAAGGATTGATATAAAGCTTTTAGCATTTATACTATTTATTCTTTAGTTGAAAAATATTATCCTATGGATTTTAGTGATCAAGAGAAGAATAATTTGCAATTTCAACTCCAACATTTTCTATTTGTTGCTCGTCAAGCATCAAACTTGAATAATTTATCAACTATTCAAGAACTATGTTCATGTTTGGTTGCATCTGGACAGGCTGAAACTTACTTCTTGATTGATAGACTACTTCGTCTTATCATGACTTTTTCCGTTTCTACAGTCACAACTGAGAGGTCCTTTTCAGCAATGAAAATTATTAAGACTAAGTTGAGAAACAAGATGGATGATGGGCTTCTTGAAGATAGCATGACAGTATATATTAAAAGGGAGATTAGTGCAAGCATTAGTTCGGAGTCAATTATTGACGATTTCAAGTCACTCGAAACGCGTAAAACATTACTTTAAGGTAGTTTTAAGTTATGTAATTTAAATTTTTAGTAATTAACTTTTTATTTATTTTAACTTTAATGTTTTATTTAAAATACTATTTACATTTTATTTATAATCTTTATTTTACGTTAGCGATCATCCCAATTTTTTTTATCTGGCTCCGCCACTGGTTGAAGCATATGCCGCCGATCTTATAAAAGACTAAAGTTAGGATTAAGAGTTATTGAAAACAAAATGTATTTATGTATATATATATATATATATATATATATATATATATATATATATATATATATATATATATATATATATATATATATATATATATATATATATATATATATGATATAGGAGAGAGAGAGAGATAGAGAGAGAGAGAGAGAGAGAGAGAGAGAGAGAGAGAGAGAGAGAGAGAAGAGAGAGAGAGAGAGAGAGAGAGAGAGAGAGAGGAGAGAGAGAGAGAGAGAGAGAGAGAGAGAGAGAGAGAGAATATCATCTGATGCTTTACTCCACTCCTCGAGATCTTCTTTTTATATTTCTTTAGTTTCAAAGACATTTTTCATTACTTTCATACCTTTGGATTCAAGGGTTGTCCTTACTTTCATGCCTTTAGATTTGAGGGTAACAAACTTTAACTTTCTTCTTGGTTTATACTTCCTTTAGTCCAATTTATAATAGACAATTTAATTTTTAGATACATTAAATAGTCAATGTACTTGGTTCATATATAATCCATATAAATTGGTTATTCAATTTATCTAAAAATAAATTGTCTTTTATAAATAGGATCGGGATAATATTCTTTTTAGCTCAATCCGATGACTCTTAAAGGAGTTTATAATTTTTTCTTAGGTGAGCATGTTCACATAAGTTGCATTTACAAGTACAATCTTCTTAGTTAAACGTATCTATTAAGATATGTAGCACCGGTGCTTGTTAGATTTTGTTAGTGTCATTATTATTAACAACAACACTCTGAAAAAACATCTTCCAAAATAATATTCAATGAATTAAATCTCTTACAAAATGAAAAGACTCATAAATTAAATACATTTGAGAGAATTTATAAGTTAAATATGGTAATATTCTTTTTGTCTTAAATATACTTTCGGTTCCTTAATTTAATTTATGATTTAATTTTGACTCTTAGTTAATAAACATTACTTTTAAATCTCTTAAAAATTAAGTTGGTCCTTTATATTGTTTTTTTTGTCAAAAATATGTTAAATTATGCTTAGGTGGCAAATTGATTTAGATTTTTATGGAATTGTTTTGCTGATTTTTTAATGTGTGTGAACAATTTAAGGTGTTATGGGTTATCTAGAAATATATGGAGTATTTGTTTAGCATAAGAGGTCATCCAGCTGTGACACAAGAGGGTGCTATATTGAATCCAAATTTTTTATGCGTAATAGAGAATAGTTGGAGCAAAACGACTTAGAGTACAGAATGAGTATATATGTTGATGTTATATCTATTCTAAAGGTTATTTATCTTCTTAGACCTTTTATGATTACTTTTCTATTGAATATTGTCTCACATGTTTAGGGAAGAAGATAAAAATATATAATCTTGGAGAAAATGAACCCTACAAATGATTTATGTATGATTTAAGGAGTTCTGAAGGAGGTGAACATCACTAATGTTGACTCATTAAGACCAATTATTTAAGTGGAATTCAGCAAATTTTAATTTGGATGTTTAGATTGATGGAATGTGATGTGATGAAGTAAAATAGCATGATATGAAATGAAGTTCCATTCAATTAAAATTAGATAGAGCATAGTAAAATAGAGTGGTATAAATTTTATTCAATTTCATCACTTATCATCCTATTTTATTTCACTCCATTTCATTTCTCTCTATTACAATCTGTTTTTTCCATTCTATTATGTTCATTTCATGATATCTAAATATAACAAAAAAAACTTAAAAGCAAATTTATTAACTAGAAAACCAACATTGAACCATAAATTGATTAAACCTATTATTTTATTTTTAACCAAAATATTTTTTTAACTTAAATGTATTTTTAATCACCCTATTTTAATTTTTATAACATTTTAATTCCTATTAAAAAAGTCATCTTTTTGTCCCTAATTATCATATTTCTTATTTTTTAAGTAGTCTCGTTCACATGGTTGTCCAACTTATGACATGGCGTAACATGTGGCACCACATCTTAGATCTTGATGTCACATAATCATAATAATAATAATAATTATAGTTCATAATAAAAATATTAACTAATAAATTAGAATTATATAAAATAAATATATTGCATAGTAACACTAATAAATTATTAGATTCAAATTGAATTCCTCTATTTTTTTATTTTTTATTCTCTCATTTTAAAAATTATATTTTAAATGTTTTTTCAAATTTTATTTTGAATTTTAGTCCCAACTAATTTGGAAATAAATTTTAATGGCGTGGCACATGTATTAATGACATGGCAGATTCAAACTATCTAGTTTTATTTCCATGTCATATTAATTAATAAAATGTCACAATGTTGCAATTAGTAATATTAATTAAATTTTTTCAGAAATTAATAAATTAAAATATTTAAAAATCCAAATTTTGGACTGGGCTTAAGAACATTTTCTTTCGATAATAGTCTAATGCACAAGGTGACACTTAACAAGAAATTTTAGTTCATACCCCTACATTTATACCAATACCCCTATATTTAAAAAAAAATCAATTTTATCTTTAATTGTTTCTAACCAATTTACCATTTCATTTTTAACCATTTAATTGAGGCTTCCGAAAATTACACTATCCACCCTCGTACCGGAACTCATTGAAAAAGACTTCCGGTATGTTTTTTTTCAAACCGGAAGACTTCGTGAAAGACATCTGGAACACTGAAAAACATATATCGGAAGAGTTTGTTGAAGAGTTCCAGTTCAATTTTTGAAAAAAAATATTCCAGAACACTTATCATATGTGTTCCGGTTAACAAAGTAACATACACCGAAAGTCTTTTCTAAAGACTTCCGATTTGCATTTTAATTTTTTTTTTTTTGACTTTTTATTATTATGCAGGTATGAAAAATCTTCCCCAAATATGTGTAGATACTTCTGATGCGTTTTTAACCACTCAAAGATTTGGTACACGAGAAGAGGTGATCAGATGGATTAAAGAGGTTGGAATCGATAATAAAGTAACCGTTATTATCATTCGTTCAGATACTGAAACAGACAAGAGAGAGAGAGAGAAGTAACAAATTAATATTTGGTTGTGATAAAGGTGGAAAGCACATGGATACTGATAATGGAATCCAAAGTGCGTCCAAGAAATGTGGATGCCCATTTAAAATCAGGTCGACTCCAGCGAAAGATGGGTCTAATTAGAAGATTGACGTAAAATATGGGGTCCATAATCATGATTTACCTGATAGATTAGAAGGTCATTCCTTTGTTGGTAGGTTGACCACAAATGAGAAGTAACATGTCGCTGATTTGACAAAGGGACATGTACCACCTAGACACATATTGTTTTCCTTGCAAGACCGAGATCCAGAGAATGTCACTCGGATTACGCAAATATACAAGAATAAGAGTATAATAGAAAAAGAGATAAGAGGTCCTAGAAGTGAGATACAACATTTGTTTAAGCTTATTGAGGATGCATGCTATGTGTATTGGAGTAGAAGAAGGGATGACTCGGAAGTTGTGAGAGAGATATTTTGGGCCCATCCTGATTCAGTTAAGTTGTTGAATATTTTTCCTATTGTGTTAGTTATGGGTAACACCTACAAGACAAACAAATATAGACAACCTTTGTTTGAAATTGTTGGCATGACATCAACCGAGTTGACTTTTGATATCGCATTTGCGTATATGGAGTCTGAGCAGACAGAGAATTTTTGTTGGGTATTGGAGAAACTTAAAGAATTGCTTGTGAAGAAACATTCGTGTCCACAAGTGATTTTGACAGATAGAGATCTTGCTTTGATGAAAGCAATTGAAATTGTGTTTCCCAGGTCGATTAATTTGCTATGTAGATTTCACATTAACAAAAACGTTGGTGCAAAATGCAAACAATATATGGTGAATGACATGCAAAAGACGATATACACGTTATGGATGGAAGTTGTTTGGGCTAGTGATGAGGTTGAGTATGGTCAACGGTTGCATCAACTTGAGCAGGCATGTGTTGATTATAGTGGATTTATTAATTATGTGAAAGACACATGGTTGACTCCACATAAACAGAGATTTGTTGGAGCATGGATTAATCGAGTGCTACATTTGGGTAACACGACAACTAATCAGTATGTGTTATATTTTTTGCTATGTATTTTTTTATATGTGATATTTTTAATATTTTCAATATGTTATTTTTAGGGTTGAATCTGCTCATTGGAAGTTAAAGCAGATGTTAGAAAACAATATAGGTGACATGGTCAAATGTTGGGAAGCTATGAATAACAACTTGAGGTTACAACTGGGCAACATTAGAGCTTCTTTTCAAAAATGTTTTTACGAAGTTGAGCACGCGCACATAAGTCCATTTTATGGTAATTTGCGTGGTTCAGTGTCTCGAGCTGCTTTGAGACGTATTGCTGAAGAGTTATTGAGAGTTGGTTATGTTGGAACTAACAGGCAAATATGTGGTTGTACTCTTAGATTATCTTATGTGTTACCTTGTGCTTGTGAGTTAGGAAGATACGCGCCAGGTGGTATACCGATACCAATAGATGTTATTCATTTTCATTGGAGAAAACTAACTATGGAAGTTGAGTTAGAGGTAGGTGCAGATGATGGATTAGAGGTGGATATGGAGTTGGAAATAATAGAAAAGGAAAGATCAACTTTGTATGACAAGTTATTTTGTAATCGGTTGGCAAAAGTGAGAGAATCTTTGATGATAAAATCCTTTGGTTCACAGCCACAACAAAAATGGTTGACTCTACCAGATATGGGTTCTTTGATAGCAAATCACTATAATGTTGTACTTGTCTGTTTAGGCAAACCGTGCATGACTTTCTTTCCTATGACAAGTTCACATTCACCAAATGTCTCCATTTATTGCATTGGTTTTGTTAACCAAAATCATTGGGTTCAGGTACGTATTTTATTTTATATGACTTACTGTTTTAATTATTTTACTTATTTCACTTTATTAAATATATTTTTTAATTATTGTTATCAGGTAAACATGAAAGAGGGGTTTCCGTTGCCACCGGTCACATTAGATTGGAAGAAGTTTCGTTGTCCAACAACAACGTCTTGGATGTTAGGATTTGCAGGACGTCTACAACATTGGCAATTACTTACGCCTATATTAGCATGAATATGTAATCAAAACATGAATATTATATTATGTCTATTTTATTACATTCAGTTCTAAAAGTTAATACATAAATCAATGTGAACGAGAAATATGCAAAGCTTCAAATAAATCAGCAAACTGCGGATCTTCCTCTTCAGCATTAACTTGTCTCAGAAAATGATGAATCAATGTAGAAATACGAGCCCAATCAGGATCTGATGGTCCTACTTTATAAACAGGAACCGACACCTCTCTTGGTTCATCACGATGGGGCGGGACCAAACGAGGATGCGAAACACAATAATACCACTCCAGGTATCCATCTTCTATATCAGAAGAAGTGGTGACCAATGTTGTTAGACAGATCACAACAAGAACGCTCTGATGGTAATCAATCCAATCAACATCAATATCATTAGCCATCATACAATCAAGAGGTGGGGATGGAACATACTGCTTATACCCGAACTGACGTATACATCTGTCAGGCAAGTATGGAACAACTGTGTCACCCCACTTCTAACACCCCATGTACAGACATAACTCATCAAATTGGCGCCACCCTCTATGATCCTCAAATGGACACCATATGACGTTGACATGTGTCAGCTCGTCCAAAATAGATCGCAAATCATCCACCTTCAGGTCTCCTTGCCTATAGGACCATCTCATCACTCGAGGAAGACCACAATTATCAGCTGGTTCCTAATTCTCTCATCTTTTTCCAACAGTTGGAAAGTACTCATGAATCCAACACTGTTACAATATAAAAACATAATAAACAAAATAAATTAAATTAACATACTTTATAAAATGAATCCAACACTTAATAAACAAAATTAAATTATATACTTGTAGGAGAGTAGGATATCCACCGAGTTGCTTGCAATTGAACATGGACGTATCTCCAAGGTATTTGTATAGGGTAACCAATGCAGTTGCTCCCCAACTATATCCCGAACATCTATCTAAGTCTGTAAATAGTAAGAGATATCATGCCTCGACAAGTGTAAAGGTCGTGTCGGCAAAAATTATGGAACCCATCAACATCAACAAATATGCTTTAGTCGCATATGTCCAACTAGAAGCAGCTCTGTGATGTACGGATAAATCGTAGAACCACTCCAATTTATAATAAGAACCCCTGCAGCTACGAACATATGTTTGTGCCTCACTATGTGACACTCCTAAGTAGTCAACAACAAGTTCAACAACAACCTCTTCAGTGACATCTTGAGGACTCAAGAACACACCCCTGATGGCAAGTGAAGTAGACAAGAGACGTCATCCAAAATAATGTTCATCTCACCAAACGACATGTGAAATGAAGATGTCTCTAGATGCCATCTTTTCATAAATGCGGATATCAGATTTGTGTCTATCTTGTTCAAACTAGTTCTCTGAAGTGAAGATAAGCCAGACCTAGAAAACCAACTCTCCATCTGTTGTGGAAGAGCTAGTGAAACCCTCGATGTCAGCTTAAGTTCATGTCTAGCAACCTTCAACTTTTCTTCGGTCCTCTTTCCCGAAAACAATTAAAACACATATTATAAAACACAATATAAAATATTCAAATATTATTCAATTTCAAATATACATCGTTTGTTTACCTCAACAAACCATAAATGGCGAACAACATGATGCTCGTACTTTACCAAAAGAGACGTATCGTACGGTCCTCCTGGATAGCCAGACGACTCTGTTGCAGATGTAGATGCGTCCTGTCCTAAACTACGGTCTGAAATCCTACCGTTGACACCTCGTCTTTGAACCACTATAATTTAAAAAAAAAACGCACCGGAACACTTCTAAAAAGAGTTCTGGTGTTACGAAAACTCACCTACACTTCTGGAACACTTTTCAAAAGACTTTCGGTTAATTGAATGAAAATCGGAAGTCTTTTACGAAGAGTTCCGGTTAATTGAATGAAAACCGGAAGTCTTTTACGAATAGTTTTGGTAACCACTCTTCCAAACCGGAAGTCTTTTTGAAAGAGTTCCGGTTCAACGTGAAATTCTAGTTATCAGACTTTAGATGTCACACGGGTTGTTATGACATCCAATTCTGCACAGACAAGAATTATGCAGAACTTAAAAGTAAGTGCAGTAAATAACACAAGTAATTATTTACCCAGTTCAGTCCAACATGACCTACATCTGGGGGCTACCAAGCCAGGGAGGAAATCCATTATCAGTAGTATTAATTCAAAGCTAAACTCACCCGTTTACAACTCTTCACTTAATCCCTACCCAATGCAATTTCAATCTTACTCTAAGATCAGAGTTCCTACTCACTCCCCCTCAATCACCTCAGTGATTACTACCTTTAATCAATATTAAAGACAATTTTGAAGTCACACTTCAAACAACTCTTGATTGTGCTTAACAACTTTAATCAAGATACACAACACTCACGCTTAAAAGCTTTGAGCGACACAACACTTACAACTCAATGAACAGCCTATGCCAAAGCAATCATCTACGTGATAATGGCTTGGCTTACAAGATATGTCTAATACAAGACTCACAAAAATACAGCAGTGAAGTACGATGGACGCACTCAATCTTCACGCCTCAAAATCCCCAGTTCTGAATGAAGGAACGACTTCCTTTTATATTGCAGTACTTGGGCCTTTGCACTTGTATTCTCCTGAATTTAAGGTCACACGAGTTCCCCTAAATTCCACATCTAGGTTACTAACAAATAGACTATTTGTTAGGTTCATTATATGTAGCTTGGTTGTTGATTTCCTGGATTTTCTCTCAGCTGTTGAATCCCTGAAGAATAGCCTGAGAAAAAGCTGAAACAGAAAACTGAACAACCTACAATATAGCATATGCTGTCAGGAATGAATGTCACGACATTCAGCTTGACATCAGGGATCATATGCTAAGTCTGTTTTTCCAGAAAACAGACTGTACAATTTTGTTGACCTGTATATGACCAAAATGACCATACTACAGTAACAACTTACATTAATAAATGTCAAAGTACCCAATTTGACATTTACACATTTGGCCTTAAGTCAGTTCTGTTATCCTCTTGAAGAACAGACTAAGAAACATGCTGAAGTATAACAGAACACCACTCTGTCTATTGTTCAGTATATGCTGTCAATGATGAATGTCATAACATCCAGTTTGACATTCAGTCAGTAGGCCTTATGCCAGGTCTGGTATTTCCTTGATAACCAGACTGGAATTAAATACTAAGTTCTACCAGAACACCAGCTGTTCTATTCCTTAGTATCTGCTGACAGGGATGAATGTCACAACATCCAGTTTGACATTCAATAAATCCTGTATTAGCTAATCCTGCAGTAACTACTCAAGTGTGTCATGACATCAGTCAAGACATCAGAGTACAGTTAGATATTCTAACCTACAGTGCAGTCACACATACACACCATGTCATGACATCAGTCAAGACATTCGAATCCAGCTAGTGTTTTACCATATAATGCAGCCAATTAAACACCTACAAACTCCCCCTTTAGAATTTTTTTGGCTAAAACACTTTGATCCCCATAACAGAGTTCATAGCAGCGGAATCACACATCTAGCAGGAAATAGACCTAGCTAATACACTCAGAGTGGCAGCACACTCACACACATGGGAGTTAAAAAAACTTCACATAACAGCACACATACAGAAGTTAAATAAAAACTTCTAATTGCAGCACACATCCACAGCACACATACATAGGTACAGAAGTTAAATAAAAACTTCAACACACATCAGCTGCAGGGGAGGGAATCTTCGAATCTGTCATGAAAATCTGTTTTAACAGACCAATCTGTTGTCTGGGGTATCACCCGTTACTCCCCCTTTTTGTCAAAAATGTTGCCAAAGCCAACAACATAAACAGAAAAAAAATGACAGTATTACAGACTTGGTTTTACTTCACAGTTTCAACCAAGTTAGCACCCACTTGATCTTGCTTCACAGCTTTGATCAAGTGATCACCCATTTTTGCTTTACTGTAGGTACAGCCATATCAGATGCCATGACTTTGTTTCTGACATCCAGAACCACTCCTGCATGAACAGCATCCTTGAATTCCTGCAGGTGCATAGGCCTTCTCACGTTAGGTTGTCTCCTTACCCTCTTGTTGCCACACTTGTTGCAAGTGGCATAGCTATGATCTGTTGACCAATCAGAGCATAGTTCCAATTGTTTAATAGGCAGAGATATTAAACAATACATCCCAAACATCAGTGGTTGCTATAAGTTCTCAGAGAGACATATTCCCAGTTTTCCCCTTAAGTTTTCAAACTGAGTAGCATCCAGAGCCTTTGTAAATATGTCAGCCAGTTGAAGTTCAGTGGCTACATGTTCCAAGGTGATCACCTTGTTTTCCACCAGATCTCTGATGAAGTGATGTCTAATGTCAATATGCTTGGTCCAGCTGTGTTGGATGGGATTCTTGGAAATATTGATGGCACTGAGATTATCACAGAACAATGTCATGACGTTTTGAGTGACATTGTACTCAGTGAGCATCTGTTTCATCCAAACCAGTTGGGAACAACTGCTTCCAACAGCTATGTATTCAGCCTCTGCAGTGGATAGAGATACACAATTCTGCTTCTTGCTGAACCAAGATATGAGATTGTCTCCCAAGAAGAAACATCCTCCTGATGTGCTTTTTCTGTCATCAGCACTCCCAGCCTAGTCAGCATCACATTACCCAGATAGGACAGGCTCAGACCCATGTGAGTACAACATCCCATAATCACAAGTCCCATTGATGTACTTGAGAATCCTTTTGACTTGATTCAAGTGACTCACTTTAGGCTCTGCTTGGTATCTAGCACACACTCCAACTGCATAAGAAATGTCAGGTCTACTTGCAGTTAGGTATAGTAGACTGCCTATCATGCTTCTATACAAGCATTGATCAACACTAGGCCCTCCATCATCTTTGGTTAACTTCAGATGAGTAGGAGCAGGAGTCCTCTTGTGCCTAGCATTATCCATACCAAACTTCTTAACTATGTTTTTGGCATACTTGCTTTGGGAGAGAAACATAGAGTCCTCCATTTGGTTGACTTGCATTCCAAGAAAGTAGGTTAGTTCCCCAACCAGACTCATTTCAAACTCAGATTGCATTTGTTGAACAAAATGTGTTACCATTTGTTCTGACATACCACCAAAGACTATATCATCCACATAGATTTGAGCAATCATGATTTTGCCGTCTTCATCCTTCACAAACAAGGTTTTATCTATTCCACCTTTTCTGTATCCATTTGAGGTCAGAAATTCGGTCAACCTTTCATACCATGCTTTAGGTGCTTGCTTCAACCCATACAAGGCTTTCCTCAACTTGTATACATGCTTAGGTTGGTTAGGATCACAGAACCCTTTAGGTTGTTCCACATAGACTTCTTCATTCAAGTAGCCATTCAAGAATGCACTCTTCACATCCATTTGGAACAGTTTAAACTTCAGAATGCATGCTATACCTAACAGCAATCTGATGGACTCAAGCCTAGCCACAGGAGCAAACGTTTCATCAAAATCAACCCCTTCACCTTGAGTGTATCCTTGAGCTACTAGTCTTGCTTTATTCCTAGTAATTACTCCTTTCTCATCAGACTTGTTTTTGTAGATCCACTTGGTACCAATGATGTTGGTCCCTTCAGGTCTTGGAACTAGCTCCCATACTTCATTCCTTTTGAACTGCTCAAGTTCCTCTTGCATGGCATTGATCCAGTATTCGTCAGTCAGGGCTTCTTTCACATTCTTGGGTTCAACCTTGGAAACAAAACAGGAATTTGAGCTTATTCCCCTTGACCTGGTAGTCACACCACTATTGGGATCCCCTATGATAAGATCCTTAGGGTGGTCTTTCTGAATTCTGATAGATGGCATTTTGGCGGTTGCATCTACTTCACATTCAGGAGGAGGTTCCTGTACTTCTTCAGACTTGACTGGAATGTCTGTTGAACTGTCAGGGAATGTTGCAACATCCTCTATGACATCGATTCCTTCCTCTTTATCATCCACAATAACATTTATGGATTCCATCAGGACATTGGTCCTGTAGTTGAACACTCTGTACGCCCTGCTGTTAGTGGAGTATCCTAGAAATATACCTTCATCACTTTTGGGATCCAGTTTCCTTCTCTATTCACGATCTGTGAGAATGTAGCATTTACTTCCAAAGATATGAAAGTACTTCACAGTGGGTTTTCTGCCTTTCCATATTTCATACAGAGTGGAGGAGGTTCCTTTTCTCAAGGTGACTCTGTTGTGAACATAGCACGCGGTATTCATAGCTTCAGCCCAAAAGTGCATAGGGAGCTTCTTGGCATGAATCATAGCTCTGGCAGATTCTTGGATAGTTCTATTTTTCCTTTCAACTATCCCATTCTGCTGGGGAGTTATAGGGGAAGAGAATTCACGACTTATTCCTTCAGACGAGCAAAACTCATCAAACTTGGAATTCTTGAATTCCGTACCATGATCACTCCTAATTCGGACAACACAGTTGTCCTTTTCCCTTTGGAGTCTGATGCACAGGTCTTTGAAGACATCAAATGTATCTGACTTTTCTCTGATGAAACTTATCCACGTGTATCTGGAATGGTCATAAACCACCACGTATGCATATCTCTTTCCCCCCAGACTTTCAACCTGCATAGGTCCCATTAAGTCCATGTGCAGCAGTTCCAGAACTCTGGAAGTAGTAGGATGTCCCAGCTTCGGATGTGACATCTTGGTTTGCTTGCCCACCTGACATTCTCCACAGACTCTTCCTTCATCAATAAGCAGCTTTGGAATTCCTCTGACTGCTTCCTTGGATATGATCTTCTTCATTCCCCGTAAGTGGAGATGTCCAAGGCGTCTATGCCACAGCTTCACCTCCTATTCTTCCTTGACTGAAGAGCATATTGTGGAGAAGTTTGAGACTTTAGGTTCCCACAGATAGCAGTTATCTTTGGACCTAGATCCTCTCATAACTTCCTGATTGTCACCATTCGTCACAATACATAGTTCCTTAGTAAACTGAACATAGAACCCTTGATCACACAACTGGCTTATGCTGATGAGGTTTGCAGTTAGTCCTCTTACTAACAACACATTATTCAGTTTTGGAACTCCAGAGCAGTCCAGCTTACCCACACCTTTTATTTTTCCTTTAGCACCATCACCAAAGGTCACATAGCTGGTAGTGTGAGGTTGGATATCTGCCAATAGATTTTCCATACCAGTCATATGTCTTGAGCATCCACTGTCAAAGTACCAGTCTTCTTTGGTAGAAGCTCTTAGAGATGTGTGGGCTAACCTAGCATACCATTGTCGCTTCTTGTTGGAGACATGGTACCTAAATGTCTTATGCTTAGGTCTGACATGAGGGACTTGGTTCGGGTAACCATGAAGCCTGTAGTAGAAGGCTTTTATATGCCCAAGCCTACCACAGTGGTGACATTTCCATTTCTGGAATTTCCTCTTCTGATGATTAGTCATCCTGGTTCCCCGATGTTGAGACATTGGATGTGACTTCCCTTTGAATTTCTGAACTTTAGCCTTTGGGCATTTGCGTTCAGCCGAGGATCTTTTCCCAAAGCCTAAACCAGATGTGGTTCCAGACTTCTGTCCTACCTTTAGGATCTCTTCCAAGGTGTCAGTTCCTTTATTCATCATTCTGATGGATTTAGTCATCTGATTCAGCTTGGAGGTCAGCAGGGTTATCTCACCATTTAGATCCTCTATGGTCGTCAGATGCTTCAGTCTCTCATCTTCCAGCTCCTTGATGAGTTTCCTCTGCTTTTCTCCTTGTACACGTACTTCTGCGCTGGTGACACACAGCTTTTTATAAGCTGCAGCAAGTTCATCAAAGGTCAGTTCATCTGCACTTGAGTCATCATCAGTGGCACAAACACTGGTTAGTGCAGTGACATGTTTAGCAGATTCTCCTTCAGATTCACTTTCAGAATCTCCTTCAGACCATGTGATAGCTAGCCCCTTATTTTGCATTTTGAGGTAAGTAGGGCATTCAGCTCTGACGTGTCCATACCCTTCACAACCATGACACTGGATTCCCTTGCCGTGGTTGAACTTCTCTTCAGAAGTTGATCTTTTCTTAATATCAGACGTGATGTTCTTGACATTAGGTCTACCTCTTTGATCAATCTTCTTCACGAACTTGTTGAACTGTCTCCCAAGCATGGCTAAGGCTTCTGATATGCTTTCATCACCTCCAGTGTATCCTGCTTCTGACTCCTCTTCAGCTTTAGATACAAAAGCTACACTTTTGTTCTTCTTTTCAGCATTCTCACATAAGCCCATTTCAAAGGTTTGGAGAGAACCAATTAGCTCATCCACCTTCATATTGCAGATGTCCTGCGCCTCCTCTATGGCTGTGACCTTCATAGCAAATCTCTTAGGCAAGGACCTGAGAATCTTTCTTACAAGTTTTTCTTCAGCCATTTTCTCACCTAGTCCATCAGAGGTGTTTGCAATTTCAAGAATATTCATGTGAAAGTCATGAATAGTCTCATCCTCTTTCATCCTCAGATTTTCAAACTTGGTGGTCAGCATCTGAAGTTTGGACATCTTCACCTTGGAAGTACCTTCATGAGTTACCTTGAGGGTATCCCAAACTTCCTTAGCTAGTTCACAGTGGTGCACCAGCCTGAAGATGTTCTTACTGATTCCATTGAACAATGCATTCAAGGCCTTGGAATTTCCAAGAGCTAATGCCTCTTGCTCCTTGTCCCACTCTTCTTCAGGGATCTGCACACTGACTCCATCTTCACCTGTCTTTGTTGGATGTTCCCATCCTTTGTTGACAGCTCTCCAGACTTTACTATCTAGAGACCTTAAGAAGGCTATCATACGAGGCTTCCAGTCATCATAGTTAGAGCCATCCAACATGGGTGGTCTATTTGAGTGTCCTATATCCTTGTCCATGGTACTAGAAAGTAACTTCCCTAGATCTCACCCAGAAATTAACAGGCAGGGTGCCTGCTCTGATACCAATTGAAATTCTAGTTATCAGACTTTAGATGTCACACGGGTTGTTATGACATCCAATTCTGCACAGACAAGAATTATGCAGAACTTAAAAGTAAGTGCAGTAAATAACACAAGTAATTGTTTACCCAGTTCAATCCAACATGACCTACATCTGGGGGCTACCAAGCCAGGAAGGAAATCCACTATCAGTAGTATTAATTCAAAGTTAAACTCACCCGTTTACAACTCTTCACTTAATCCCTACCCAATGCAATTTCAATCTTACTCTAAGATCAGAGTTCCTACTCACTCCCCCTCAATCACCTCAGTGATTACTACCTTTAATCAATATTAAAGACAATTTTGAAGTCACACTTCAAACAACTCTTGATTGTGCTTAACAACTTTAATCAAGATACACAACACTCACGCTTAAAAGCTTTGAGCGACACAACACTTACAACTCAATGAACACCCTATGCCAAAGCAATCATCTACGTGATAATGGCTTGGCTTACAAGATATGTCTAATACAAGACTCACAAAAATACAGCAGTGAAGTATGATGGACGCACTCAATCTTCACGCCTCAAAATCCCCAGTTCTGAATGAAGGAACGACTTCCTTTTATATTGCAGTACTTGGGCCTTTGCACTTGTATTCTCCTGAATTTAAGGTCACGCAAGTTCCCCTAAATTCCACATCTAGGTTACTAACAAATAGGCTATTTGTTAGGTTCATTAAATGTAGCTTGGTTGTTGATTTCCTGGATTTTCTCTCAGCTGTTGAATCCCTGAAGAATAGCCTGAGAAAAAGCTGAAACAGAAAACTGAACAACCTACAATATAGCATATGCTGTCAGGAATGAATGTCACGACATTCAGCTTGACATCAAGGATCATATGCTAAGTCTGTTTTTCCAGAAAACAGACTGTACAATTTTGCTGACCTGTATATGACCAAAATGACCATACTACAGTAACAACTTACATTAATAAATGTCAAAGTACCCAATTTGACATTTACACATTTGGCCTTAAGTCAGTTCTGTTATCCTCTTGAAGAACAGACTAAGAAACATGCTGAAGTATAGCAGAACACCACTCTGTCTATTGTTCAGTATATGCTGTCAATGATGAATGTCATAGCATCCAGTTTGACATTCAGTCAGTAGGCCTTATGCCAGGTCTGGTATTTCCTTGATAACCAGACTGGAATTAAATACTAAGTTCTACCAGAACACCAACTGTTCTATTCCTTAGTATCTGCTGATAGGGATGAATGTCACAACATCCAGTTTGACATTCAATAAATCCTGTATTAGCTAATCCTGCAGTAACTACTCAAGTGTGTCATGACATCAATCAAGACATCAGAGTACAGTTAGATATTCTAACCTACAGTGCAGTCACACATACATACCATGTCATGACATCAGTCAAGACATTCGAATCCAGCTAGTGTTTTACCATATAATGCAGCCAATTAAACACCTACACAACGCCTCAAATTTGCAGCGAACCGGAAGTCTTTTGAAAAATGTTCCGGTATGTTGTTTGTGAACCAGAAGACTTACTCTTAGTGTTCATGTTTACAATGGTAAAAAGGCTGATCCGGAAGTCTTGAAGCGAAAATAAACTAAAATCCAACTTTTTCGAAAATATACCCTATTTATATGAGGGCATTTTGATCAAAAAAATCTATTGTAGGGGTATGGGTATAATTGATTGAGTATGAGATAAAATTTCCCACCTAACAATGTGTAGTTGATCTATATAAACATTCATGTTTCTTTTGACCTAAACAAAGTGAGACTTTATTCCTACTTACTAATTCATTCTCTTTCAACAACAACATTGTTTCTCTTCGTGACAACCTGAACGTTATCAAGAGCAAACTCCACAATCGGCCGATGTTCAGGACCAAAAGTTTTTGTGGTCAACCAAAGACAACATAAGACTACGCACAAGAAACACGGCGCACCGCAATACCAACTTGTGAGGTGTGACTTGGTTGGAACACCTCATTGATAAAAAAAGAGAAAGTTATTGCTAAACATCTTCAGGTTGTTCACGTACTTGGTATTGATAAAACAATATGCAGAATCATCTCAACATATTCAAGGTTTTCTATATGCAGGTAATTTGGATAAAATAGTATCTTTTATTGGCTATGTGTTCCCAGTATTCAACAACAATATTGGCTATTAACGTTGAACATTATGGCAGCATGAAAGCTGTTATCGAGCACTATAACAAACAGAAAGAAGAAGAACATCAACTAATGAATAGAAGTCAAGGTAATTACTATTGCTATACTACTCCTCTTGTTCCTAAATTTTCTCTAGTAAAAACTGTTTAAACATATTTGATATATGTTTTTCTACTTGCTTGTTTTGGCAGACAGAAGCAGCTGGACTAAGACAACAACTGCAGTACCTGCAAGAAAGCCATAGGTAAATTAAATAATGAGCAGTTAGAAGTTAATCATAACATAAAAAGCATGGCACTATCATTCCGTATCCACGCATGGCACTATGATGGACGATTTATGTTATATGATAAATTTATATTTTCTTCTTTTTCATTTTCTGGATATTATAGGATTAATGTATTCTATTTAGTTAAATATATATTTTCTATCATTATAATGAAAAATTAGCTATTAAATGAATACAAAAACTTTGAAATGAAGAAAAAACGGTCATAAATTTGAGAGTCCCAACAACCATAACAAGGAGTTAATTTATAAGTCAAGTATTTGTATCTTTTGTTGTAATCATCAGCAACGTCTCTTCTTTTTCATGTTTCGCCAACTTTGCATAAATTTCTTAATTCTTCTGTTTTTCTGGACAATCACTAGAATAGTGATCATACTTCTAACAATTGTAATACTGAATGTGACTTTTGTCTGTCTTTTGACCACCACATCTTCCTCTACCTGTAACACCACCTCTTTGGTTGCCTTGGTTCCAGGGTTTTCTCTAATTCGACCGGTTTCCTTCTTGCTGATTTCGACCAGTCGAATTGTTGTAGCCTCCTCTGCCTTTGTTGTTATTCCAACTTCCTTTGTCTTTCCTTTCTTTTGCTGATTACGCCTGCAAAGTCATCACTCTTCAACTTTCCTGCAGCTCTTTCAGCTATTCTTTGTTCATGAGATTCAAGCGTCCCTTGAAGCTTTTCCTTTGTTAGTTTTGACAAATCTTTCGACTCTTCTATGACTACTACCACGTGGTCGAACTTTGGAGCCAACGACCTCAAGATCTTTCAAACAACAGATCTTGATGTTAACACTTCTCCACATACCTTCATTTGATTCACCAGTTTAGTAACCTTGATGAGAAAATCAGTTATGTTTTCATTGTCTTCCATCTGAAGTAGTTCATACGTCTTTTTGTGAGTTTGTAACCTCACATCTTTCACCTTCTCTGCGCCTCCAAACGATTTCTCCATAATTTCCCATGCTTCTTTCGCTGACTCTGCATCACTAAAATTTTCAAAGTTATCTGCATCAACACATTGATGGATTATAAAGAGAGCTTTATAATCTTTCTTCTTCAATTCTTTATGTGCAACCTTTTTTTGATCTGTCGCGTCTTCTGCAAGCGTTTCTACTCCTTCCTTCACAAGATCCCAAAGATCTTGATAACAGAACACAACCTTTATCTGCTTGCACCAATTCTCATAATTGTCGTTCTTAAGAATCATAAGATTTACTAGAAAATGCCCGTTTGGATGATTCATTTCCATGGTGATTTTCTTCCCATGGATCGATTAAACCGGAGCTCTGATACCAGATGTTGGAAATCCACCACAACCTATGAAGAATTTCAATCAATCTTGATGAACAAGAATGTTATCACCTACACAATGACAATAAAAGAAAAGAACAATGAAGAAAGAAAGAAAGTAAAGAACGATGAAGGAGAAGAAGAATTAAATTCTGCAGAGTTTCTCTCTACCCGTAACTGTGGAAAACTTCTTATTCACTTTGCAACTGCAAAATACTGTGAATACTATGAATGCTCTATTCACTTCATTACAAGAATAAGGGTTACTCCCTCTATTTATAAATTTAGATTAACTTGGACCTCAAGACAAAGCCCAAAATTATAAAAGCCCAAAATAGCTAACACTACTAAATATAGACATAAGTCAAAATCTTGTGTGAAACAACATGTTTCGACACTTCGACACACTAACATAACTCAACATACTAAGTAGTTCGACACTTCCTTGTTTTGTCGAGCAACCTGCTTCGGCACAAGGAATTACAATTCAACAAGATGTAGGCTAATGGAAACCAAATTGGGTTGAATTGCAATTGAGGTGACTCGTTAACTCATATATTCCTTGAGACTTAAACCTATCAATTTTTCCAAAAAAAAAGAGAAAAAATTGAATTTTATATAAGCTTGAGAAATAAACTTGAGAAAGTTTTGTTATTGGTTGTTAATATACTATTTTGAATTATTTAGATGTTTTACGAGATTTTTACTGGTTCGATAAATATGTTGATATTTCTTATAACTCTCTTAAATTGCTAAATAGGAACTATTAATTGATATATATTATTTTAATATAATAAGCTATATTATTATTATTATTAAATATATTTATTTAATATATTTTAATTTATTATTATTATTATTATTATTATTATGAAATATAATAATAATTATTACGACTACATAGAATTTAGTTTTAATACGTGGCATCACATGCTACTTGCCATGTTATAAATTGTATTTTTATGTGGGAAGACAAAAAAAATAATGGTTTATATTTTTCTTTTAAATAATTTAGTTTTTTAAAAAAATTCGCAAAATAACATTCATTTTAGATTAACTCTCAAACTATCATATTTTTTTATAAAAAAAAATCAATACATAGGTGTTAGATGAATTGATACCTGTTTTTGAATTTAAAGAGGAGATGCCAATTGAATTGACTACTGCATTGTCAATCCAATTGGCATCTGTGAAAAGAATGGGAGGAGACGCCAATTGGTGTGACTCCTATGTGTATTGTGTAATTTTTTTTTGTATAAATAAAGGTGTTGTGTGATTCATTTTTCCACATCTTTTTTCGTTATATTGCAAACATTGTTCGTCTTCGTCGCCGTTATGGGAAATTGATTTATTCAAGAGACAAACCTCTGATGGAGATGCTCTTCTGAAACATCTGTGTTTCGAGCAACTACAGAGGAAGTTGATTGGTTCGTTGGTTAGACGGAAACATATATGAAAGCGGAAAAATTAGAAATATTAAGAGACACGATGCTGTACGTGAGTGGGTGCGAGTTAAAAATGATAAGGATGCGAGGGAAATGATGTTTGGACCAAATGATATCAGCTTGATTGTTGTAATCAATTATAAATGTTGTTTTTAAATATTGTGGTTAAGTATTTTTATCTGTTTTGATATTTGTTGTTTGTGTTGTTTATTCAAACCTGTTCTTTTTTAAGTGTGTTTAAGTTGGAGTGATGTTTGTTGTTAACATTATTGTAACAAAAAGTTGTTAATATATCAAAATCAAATGTTACAAAAATTGAAAGGAGGTACTAAATTATGATGCATAGGTTGCTCAGAGATTGAGACATTTTTTCTTATTGTGTCTGAGTTGACGATATATACTACATAATCTTATCATTTTATCAGTCGTATCCATTTCTATTCTAATACGCGTGCTGTTTTACCGTCCTTTTTTCTTTCTTCGCATCTCATCGTTGTGCCAAACTATGTCCTCTTGATATGGAGGCCAATATTCCTAAGCTTTCGTTATAGACATTCATGATGACAATGGTCTTGTAAACATCAGATAGATGACTGTAAGCATCTTGGCGAGTATGTGCACATGGCGCAATGACATGGGAGTAAGGTATACGAAAGGCTTGGAACATGCCACAGTCGCACCAACTTCTATTTAGTCTGACGGCATAGGATAAATTTTGCCTCCCCTCATTGTGGTCCATTGTTTCCTATACACTGAAATTTTTCCTATGACGGTCAAATATTGTAACCGCGTGTGTGTTAGCTTTGATAGTTTCCTCTTTCATCATTTTCATACAACATTCACTGAATAATTGACCTGACATTAACATTGCACTCCATCTTTCGCCTCTGATTGCGAAGGTCGATGCCAACCTAAAATAGGTTGTTCTCACCAATGCGATTATTGATAGATTTCTAACGCCTTTGAAGACGTCGTTCATGCATTCCACAAGGTTTGTTGTCATGTGGCCCCATTGACATCCTCTGTCAAATGCCTTTGTCCACTGCTCTAATCGTATGTTATCCACCCACCTTTCTACATCTGCATTTGACAATCTAGTTTCGTCACGGTAATGTTGAAATGACACCTGAGTTAGAGCATACCATGCATTCACCATTATTTTGCAAAGATTTTTGTCTTTGATTGTACGCATGAAGTTTTGTGCGATATGTCTAATGCAATAGAAATGGGTACAAGGAGGATTATGCCATCCGCTATCATGATTATTGTAAGCACTCTCAATAACAACATGTCTATCTGAAATCAAACAGAGATTGGCTTGTGGAGCGACGTGTATTCTGAGATGACTAAGGAAGAAACCCCCAACCACCAGCAGTTTCACCTTCAACCAGAGCAAAGACAATGGAAAAGACATTATTGTTGTCGTCTTGTGCAAAAGCCATAAGCAAGTTCCCTTGTATTTTCCGTATAACCATGTTCCATCAATTTGAATAATAGGTTTGCAGGATGCAAAACCTTTGATGTATGGTTGAAACGCCAAAAAGAGTCGGTGAAATATTCTATTTCCACCAACACAAGTTTCGTCAGGTGTAAATGCTGACAATGTCTCCGTAATTGCAATAGTCCCCGATGCGTATGTCTTAAGTGCCCATAAAAACCGTGACAATTTTTTGTACAAATCCTCCCAGTTGCTGAATACCTGTTCAACAACCCTTGTCCTTGCAATCCACGCTTTCTTGTAAGAGGGAGTATAATTATATTGTGTGACGATGTGAGATATTATTATACTCACCTTCATTGACGGGTCTTTGTTAACAAGCGGAAAAATATCTTGACATATCAATTCAACGCTTAATTTTCGGTGATTCTGTACAATATTAGTGTCAATACAACTGTGAGGCGGGTCTATAGAAGCTATCTGCCAAGAATCACTTCTCTTCCTATGAGACGTAGCCAGCCGAAACTTACAAAGAATGTTACGATATTTAATGACATACCTTCTCGAATCAGTGCGTTTCACAGTGAAATCAACAGAGTTATCCATGTGAAATTTTTTAATAGCTCACACACATTATTCTTTAGTGTGGAACTTGTCTCCCACTTTTAACTCACCCTCTGACTGTTGATACGGGTTGTAAAAAACATTGTTGGATGTGTCATCGTCATGCAATTCCATGTTTGTCATATGTTGAGGCGGATAATATACATGACTTTGAGGTAATGGCGCTTGAGAACCGTCATCTTCAATCTTGTCGTTCAACATATGATCGACCCGTGTCTCGCTTTCTTCTTCGTCGTCGTCAACGACATTGACTTCTACATCAGCTTCATCTGAGTCTTCTGATTCAAATTCATCAGATTCAGCTTGATCAGTTATCTGAGATTGTTGAGATGGTATACTTTGTTGGAGATTAGTATATAACTCAATAGAGTTGAAACCAGAATGTTCATGACTAACAAACATATATTCAACATCTTCATCGTCTCGCACCTTTAGCGGATAAAATTTACCTTGATTGTTTTCGAAATAAATTGGATTTTGACTTTTATATGAAATTACATTGTTTTAAAAAAAACACACAACACACCTATGCGTCAGACTAATTGACGCTTCCTCTTAAACCTAACACATAGGCGCTAATTGGATTGACAACACTAGGTGCATAAGACAATCCAATTGACGACACCTCTTTAATTTAGAGAGCATATGTCAATTCATCTTACACCAGTTCTTCAAAGTGAATTATTTTGAGAACTTTTTTTAAAAATTGAGTTATTTGATAAAAAATTTTGATAATTAAAGATTACATATTATTTTCTTAAATAAAAATTAAAATATTATTAAAATTAAAATAGAGAAAATAAAAATGCATTTTAACCGTATTTTTTTATCAGTAAAATAATAAAGTTTTTTTTCAAAATAAATAAAAGCTTAATCAATTTTCTCAATCTCTATCATCCAAATAAAAATTTCTTAGCTACAACCCGTTTTTGACTGTGGAAATTGTTTTGCATAATGAAACAACTGAGAAAATTTTGCTGCTGAGTGCTACTTTACAATATTGCATGGAACCCCCGGCAGAAGAAGGCGGCATTCGGCTCCTCCCACTCTCAACGTCGCCGGGCACTCACCGGCGTTCTATTTGCTCCAACTGCCAACGGCCGAATCCAGTGTGTCTCTGTCACGCGCTTCCCGCAAATCCCATCCCAACCACCACCCGAGTTTTCATTCTCCACCACCCTCAAGAGGCGAAACACAAACTCTCCACCACTCCAATCCTCACCAAATCCCTACTCCACGCCACCTCCATCACCGGCCGCCGCCTCCGTCGAGGCACCTCCCCGCTCTTCGACCAGTTCCCCCCTGCCGTCTACCTCTTCCCATCAACCAGCTCCTCGCCGGCCGTCAACATCTCCGACCTCAAATTGTCGGAGTTGAAACGCAGCGGAGAGAACGGCGGCCTGGTATTGATTGCCTTTGATGCGACCTGGAAGCATGCGAAGGAGATGGTGAAGGCGAGCGAGGAGTTCCTGTCGAAATTTGCGATTAGGGTTTGTTTAGGGATGGAAGATGAGAAAGTGAGTGGCGGAAGTATTTATGATTCTGAATTGATTTTGAGGAAGGAACCTTTTGGTGGTTGCGTGAGTACTATGGAGGCTGTGGCTAGAGCATTGCGGGTTCTTGAGCCTAATGGGGTTGAGATTGAGGCTAGACTCATTGGGATTTTGAGGGAAATGGTGAATTTGCAGGCTGGTTTTTTGAAGCCCGTGAAGCCCAGACCCAAATTGTTGAAGAAGAAACAGCTTAAGGAAGTGGAAAAGAGTGAGACTTCTGATAATGGTTAGTGGCTTCTTGTATTTTCAACCTTTACCTACCATTCTACTAACAGCTAATGCCATGGTTTATATTATAGGTTAATTTCTATGCACATCATGATGCCATTTTGTTGATAGTTCCTAATATATCTATATATTCTATCTATAGTGTGAAATCTTATTGGATGTATCAAGTCTTAAAAAACAGTCTGTTACCACGGAGAAGGGAGCAACAAAACGATATCGGAGGATGCCGATACCGATACCGTTATTCACTTTTTTTTGGGATAAAGAACAAATTGTGATTAATTCACACCGTGACAACCGCAACCAGTGTCACAACACCTATACCGACCGAAATCGCAAAAGCCTTTACGCGACTGTAACACGACTGCGACAGTTATTTAAAACCTATGTATGTGTATAAAAGTTTTACAATTACAAGTATAAAAATGAGTCCTCCTATTAGCTTTTAGCCGTATATGCTACCCCACCATGTTGATTCCACATCAATGCCACCATACCAGGGATTGATTCACTTATGAAACTTAGGTATTTTAGGGGCTAATTTGCCTGTAATTAGCACATGCACAATTGCGGTTATTAATAAGTTGGCATTGATCTGAGATCAACATATAGTCTAGTTAATGTGATACATCATAGTCTCTAACAATAGAAGTTAACAGAAGTGCCATGCCATTTTGAATGACATTTTACAGTTTAATGGATGTATTTGCAAATCCTTAAAAATAAAAGACTATTTTAATCTATTACTACAATTTCGATGGCTAACTCGCCTATTCACATATGTATATAAATGATTAAATCCATTATAGTATACCAACAAAGTTGCATTTATATTAATGACAAAAGGAGCCAATCATCTTACTACTACTCTTAAGATAATAAATGAACAAGTTGCATTTGCATTTGTTGCTATATATGTTAAGCAAATGAGGAATTTGGATTCTCTTTATTATGACTATGCATACTAATGTTTTTGGTCATCATATTTAACAGTGGTAAATATATTTATAACACAATATATGATCTCTGTTTCAGAAAAGCCATGATTCAGGGTTGGTAGTGAAGGTCAAGAATCTCACTTGGTTCTCAGTTTCTGCATGAAGTCTGGGGTTTTACATGGATAAATTGATATGGTGAGGATCCAAATTTCCAGATTAGGTCAATTTGATTTGTATAGTGTTCCAACTCTTTGGTGCATGTTTCTATAAGATTCTGAAGTTCAGAAACCGTGTTTGACTGGAGGAGTTCTATGGGAGCTTCCGTAAATTGAGTTGTGGGATGGAGAACTTGCTCTCTTGTGTGCCTTCCTTCTATACTTGCTGGTGCAAAAATAAGAAGAGACAGTAGAGATTTATCTCTACTAGCCTTGCTCAGGCATTGTCCTTAAACTTGCTTTTTTTGTGATCATAAATTCCTTCTATATCTTCCTATCACTCCAAAGTTAGTTGGGGCCTGGGAAGCTTTCTCGTACGATTGTTCTTCTCTTCACATCATTTTTGATCTGCAGAACTTGCTCTTCTGCTTTCTTGTTCTCAAACAGTGATGAAGTCAAGCACTTGTAGATACGCATACTGTTAGAGCAAATGGTTGGAACATCATACAAGTCAAATCAACTTTCCCTAAAAGTCTAGATTCTCACCATCACATATCTATCTCATGATATATCAGATTCATGATTTACTAGGAGACAAAAAGTAAAAAAACAGTTACATAGAGGCAGAGGGCAAGTTTCTTAGGTTTAACGACTACTATCATAGAGACTATATACAATGTATATAGCATTTATGACAAAGCAAGGCCAAACAAATACAACTTAACAGACTAGACTGATAGAGAGCCAAATTTTGTTATCATTATTTGTTGAATCTCAAGGTTAATGGTGTCTCAACTGTCACATCTGCCATTTTCGGCGTGTCATAGAAGCCATGTCACCAATGCTGTGCTGCAATCACTAGCATACAGTTTTGGCTTTGATGTGTACGTCAGTTTTCATGAAGGTTCCAAAGTTGCATATTCAACTACACACCAAGTGTGATTTGAGCTGCTGCGTTTTTGCTGCTATTTTTTAATCTGTAGTCTGGACTGATATTTTGATAAGGAGGCCATGAAGTCTTTACATTGGGAACTTATATTTTTGCGGGCATGTTGCTGCATGATCCATTACCTTGGTAGTTAGTTTGTGTTGGATTTATTTTTGGCTCTGAATTGGATCCATAGATGTTACAAACTTTGATGTAATTTTCGTTTCATCTTACTTTAGCATATTATTGCTCATTCTTCAACCCCTCGTAGAAGGTGGGGAGTGTGTGCTACTGATGCTGAATTTGATGGTTACTAATAATGGATTGTTATTTATTGAGAAGAAAAGTCATATGATTGACCAAATCATATATGCAAATGTTGATGTATAGACGTACTTCCAATGAAATAATCAATTGAATGCTTATCAGTGCTAAAAGTTAGAGCAAAGCTTCTTCCTTTTTGGAACTTCAGAACATTTGTACATCCTAGAAAATAATTTATGAAATGTTAAGATATAAAATAAACTATGGAACTTAAATTTTTAATTTTCAGAATGCAAGCATTCTGAAAAGTTGATTTTGCATTATTTTATGCACTCAATCAATTGATGAAAAGTTCATAAAAATAAATTATGTACTTTAATTTTTCTTATGAATATTTATGCATCCGTAATCAAATTTCTAAAATGCATACAAACATATTTTATATTTTTTTACAAATAAAATTATAATTAGGTTTCAATATCATACTTGAATAAAGATTAGGGGTCTCTTTGAAACGCTTTTCATTTTTAGTTTTTAAAATTTGTTTTAAAAATCTGTTTTTATAATTAATTTTTGAAAGCTGTTTTTGAGATGAGAAAAAAAATTTGTTTGGTAATATAATTTTTAATTTTAATATATTTTACACATGCACAAAAACGCATAAAAACAGGAGCACATAATGTGCTCAACTAAAAATTAGCTCAACTATAAATTAAGTTAAAAGCAACAAAACCTAACTAATTACTTATAGTTAGCTTTTAAACATATCTATTAAAATCAAATGTTAAGGATTTGAATGTCTCACATATAATGAGTTACTAGTAGAGTATAGAAGTTTAACATATGTCCCTACAAAGATCTTATCACTTCAATCCGTGTTGTATGAACTAAGGGTTAAATATATAAGTGCCAAGGATTCCATGTAACAAGTTTAGTTCAGTTGCTCTCTCACTTTAATTTTTTATTTATTTTATCTTATGAGATTATGTATTTTGTATATAATAAATGAAATTCTTTATTAAAAAAAAGATTAATATTTTTGGTTTTAAAAATTCCTGAAACTCATCATAATTAGTTTCCAAAATTCAAAAAGGGTTATTTGGTGAGAAAATTACAAGAAAAATACAAAAAGAAAGATATAAAAGTAAAACAGAGGGGTGGTAAAAGCAAGTAAAGCCCAAAGAGCAATCGGGATAGCCCAATAAAACCAGAAGTCGGAAAATGCCGCCACCGTAATCTCCATTACTGCTACAGTCAAACTCAACGTACACAATTCCGCAACTATCACTTCTAGAAAAGCAAAACAATAGAATCACTTAATCAAAAAAAGCACTTTTGTGTCCCGCTCCGAATGTCATCCAAGTCTCCTCTCCTCTTTCTACTGAGGATGAGGAGGCACCACCACCGTCCCCACACTCTCACTCTCTTCTCTTCCACTTCTTCATTTCACACTGATTCCTCGTATTACTTAACTCAATTCCTACCTCTTTTCAATCGAACCACCAATTTCAATCCACTTACATTCATCACCCCAAGAGAACGCCGAATCATAGCCCTCGGATTATCCACCATCATCAAAAACCGTCAAGGTTTCGTCTTAAAAGCTTTCTCCATTCGTTTCTGCTCCTATTTTCTAGTCAAAATCATGAAGCTTTTACACACTCGCGAAGCATCTTTCGCTTTCTTCAAACTAGCATTCGGAAATTCCGATTCCGATGAAATTCTTCATTCATGTTGCATTTCCGCGCATGTTTTATCAGCTCAGAGTCGCAGCCTGCTTGCACAGGATATGGTTTCCTGGGTTTTTGGGAGGATTGAGGCTGAGAGAAGTAAGGAGCTTGTTGGGTTTATGTGGAAGAATCACGCTCAATATGAATCTGATTTTTCTGTGTTGAATACCCTAATGAGGGGCTTTTTGAATGTAGGTATGCGTTTAGAGGCATTGGATGTTTTGAATAGAATGAGAGATGTCGGTGTTATACCTAGTGTAACTGCAATGACTATTCTTTTTAAATTGTTGTTTAGGGTCGGTGATTATGCTAGTGTGTGGAGGTTGTTTAAAGATATGATTCGAAAAGGGCCTTTTCCTTCTGGTATTACGTTTAATACGATGATTTGTGGGTTTTGTGGACAGGGAAGGGTTGTTATAGGGGAGAGTTTGTTTCATTTGATGCAGAAATTTGGGTGTGAACCTGATGTTTTTACATATAATGTTCTTATTAATGCGTGTTGTGTTGGGGGGAAGACTTCGGTTGCTGTTTCTTGGCTGCGTTTGATGATGTTAAGAGGTTGTGAGCCGAGCATTTCCACGTTTAATACTATTTTGCACACCCTTTGTAGGGAAGGAAATGTGTTGGAGGCGAGGAAGCTCTTTGATAGAGTTTTAGCTATGGGGATCACTCCAAATACTGCGATATATAACTCGATGATGGATGGGTATGTAAAGGCGAGGGATATTGGTCAAGCTAGCTTGCTTTATGAAGAAATGAGGATTAAAGGGGTTCCTCCTGATTGTGTGACTTTCAACGTTTTTGTTGGAGGGCATTATAAATATGGGAGAAGAGAGGATTGGAATAGGTGGTTGAAAGCTTTAGTTGTGAAGGGATTTTTTCAGGAATGTTCACTTTATGATGTAACAGTGTCATGGTTGTGTTGGGCTCGTAGAATTGATGAAGCCATGAAATTATTAAAGGATTCACTTGAAAAAGGACAAACTTTTAGTGTTGCTGCCTTTAACTCGTTAATAGCAGCCTATAGCAGGGAAGGTTTAGAAGACAAAGCTTTTGAAGCCTATCATATTATGGTTAAATGTGGTTTCACTCCTTCATCGTCAACATATAATTCTTTGCTTATGGGTTTGTGTAGAAAAGGGAGGTTGCAAGAAGCCAGGACACTTTTGTATAGGATGACAGAGAAGGGGTTTCCCATAAAAAAAGTGGCTTACACTCTGCTTTTTGATGGATGTTTCAAGATGAATGATATGGACGGGGCTCTATTTATGTGGAAGGAAATGAAAGAAAGCGGCATATATCCCGATGTTGTTGCCTTTACAGCCTTAATAGACGGACTTTCAAAAGCAGGTAACATTGACGAGGCATATGAAGTGTTCTCAGAAATGTTAGCTATAGGGTTCGTTCCTAATAATTTTGCTTATAATTCTCTGATTGGGGGGTTTTGCAACTGTGGGAAGATGAAGGAAGCGTTAAAGTTGGAGAAAGAGATGAGGGTTAGAGGTCTTCTTCCTGACACCTTTACCTTCAATATCATCATTGATGGATTTTGTAGACAAGGAGACGTGAAATCTGCAATTGATGTATTTCTTGAAATGCACCGGATTGGTTTGATGCCTGATATATTCACATTTAACATATTAGTTAGTGGGTACTGTAAGGCATTTGACATGGTTGGTGCAGATGATATGTTTAATAAAATTTTCACCTGTGGGCTTGACCCAGATATCACAAGCTATAATATACGCATGCATGGTTATTGTAGTGTTCGAAAAATGAATCGAGCAATTCTCATTTTGGACGAGCTTGTCTCTGCCGGTATTGTTCCAAACACAGTGACATACAACACTATGATAAGTGGTATTTGTAGTGATATTTTGGACCGTGCTATGATTCTTACTGCAAAGTTAATTAAGATGGGTTTCCTTCCAAATGTGATTACAACCAATATATTGCTGTCTCACTTTTGTAAGCAAGGGATGCCAGAGAGGGCCTTACTATGGGGCCAAAAGTTAAGAGATATTTGCTTTGATTTTGATGAAATATCCTATATAATACTGAACAAAGCTAACCATTTGGTGCAGAATGAGGTTGAACTTGTGAGAGGAACATATGAAAAGAGCCTTTTTTTGGATTTCCTAATGTACATTACATTTGACCATTTTTCAAGAAATAGACCTCATAACACAGAGTTCGAGAATAATTTGAGGTTGATTGAAAGTCAATATGTTGCTTTATGAACTTGATTGTTTCATCATTTTATAATCCGGGACATTCTCCGAACTCCACGGTTTTGTGTAATCATGAGATGAGTAAGTATTCGCTACTTGAGCATTGCACCAAACAAATGGTTACACAATATGAGGCAGTGGCACAAACTGCAAGAAACCTAGGAATGTCATTAGATATTGCTACCACTCTGGAGTGCTTTTATGTTTGTTTCTTCACTAAGGATAATAGTATCTATCCTTTTAGAGGGCTGCAGTGGAAGCATAGTTTGCTTCTAAGATTTTGAGGCCTCTGCTCGGGACCATTATCAATCGGAAGTGTGGTTGTATCCGCCGAAGTTCAGGCAATGAAGATTGTTTTGTAAGTCATTTAAATCCATGTATAGTAGAAAGTGTGTGATATCAAATCTTGCTCATGCCGACCCATGACCTATTTTTATCTTGTATTGTTGAAACTTTGTGACACATTGAGAGACTTTAAGACTGATTAGGCATGATTTTAACTTTTAATTGAAGTTAGTTGCGTTGATTCGGAAAAAAGACTAAATCTCATAAAGAAAATTCTATCATCTCAAACTTTGTTATGAGTTTTTGCATTTTGAATCCGTCTGCGGTGGACCATGAAAAATATTGTTCACAAGTGAACCATAAATTTTAACCATTTAATAGAACGCTTTGAATTTTTTACATGACCTGATAATGCTGGTAGTGTAATTTCAAAAATTGCCACAGTTCCTGATTTTATTTCAACAGGTTTAAATTTAAACCCTAAGTTTCTCTGGTTTCTGCATTGATATTATTGACAACAATCACCCTTCTCATTCCCAACAACAAAATCTCCCATTTCATTCCCAGCAACCACCTCCCCTCTCATTCCCATCAACAACCTCTACAATGATCAACACTGTGCATAAAACCGAGGATTTTCCCTTTGCTAGCATTGTCACAATCTATGCTTCTTCTTCACCTTCAAGTCTAGAGTTCCTTCTCACAACTCTAGGATCTTAGCATTTTTCACCTTCTACTTCTTGTTGGCTTAATCTCCATATTCACAAATTTCCATAAACTTGTGAGTATTCTCTTCATTTTAAGATTTCTGACTGCCTAGTTTTACTGCATGTCTTGCACACAAAAAATCTCACATGCCACTTGTTTTTTTCTTTAATCTGAAATTTAATGAATATGCAAAATGTGTGTGAAATAGTTTGTTTGTTATTTTGATTTGATTCAGAAATGACAATATTCAGCTTTTCCTAACTTCTGTAATTCATTAAATGTGGCCAAATATCTTACTCATTTTTTTGTTTAAATGTTCTCATAATTAATCACTCCTAAGGAGCCGAATGTCATGCATCGGTGAGTGTGGGAGACAAGATCAAAGGCACAGAGAAAAAGATACTGAAATTCGTTCCTGAACTTCAGTGAACTTCAGTAAACGTATAGACAACATTGGTGACAGAATGTGGACTGTTAAACACTTTGAGCTCAAATCAATCGGTTCACTTCAAAACTACAGTAGATGTAGACAAGATTGGTGCTGTAGAAATACTTCAGGTAAGTTCTTTGATCTGCTTGTTGACTTAATTTACTACTCCCTCAATCCCACAATGAGTGATCCAGTTGACCATTTCACACATACTAATAAAAAGGAATAAATGAAAGAGAAATGATATTTTTACTAAAGTACCCTTATCATGTATTGGGAATGATGAAAGTAATATTAATTAAATGGTAAAATTGGAAAAGAGGCATTGGAAATTGAAATTGTTCATTCATTTTGGGACACTCTTTTATTCCAAATGGATCAATCATTGTGGGACAGAGGAAGTATTCTACTATTCTTGTTGACTTCATTTGATCTTTAATTACTTGTTTTTTTAAAAAAATTTAAATTTCAATATGTGTGGCTACAATATGAGAGTGGCAATAGATTGTGGCATGTAAATATAAATTCCTGAAATTTTAAGTAATGGAATGAATAGTTCTGTTTTGAGCACGAGTCAAATACTTTTTGTGATTGGCCCAAGTTCTTGATGGATGAATAGGAAAACTTTGGCTGATTTGGGCTGTGAGTAAATCCTCCTGGTTCTAGTATCTCTGATGATAAACTGGCACTTTCTTTCAGGCATCAGTTTTTGTTTCTTTTTATATGTTGCTCTATCACGTTGCCTGTCGGCTATCAGAGCTATGCACAAATTTTGTTTTTCCGATTCCTTCTCATGAAATGGAAGAAGTGGTTGAAGCTATTGGTTTGATTGTGTCGAGTTTAGCCCCGCCGAGGAAGGAGTTTCATTTTGTTCCTATTGAGACTGTTTACTCGTCGGATTCTAGTGATGGAAAAGAGAGGTTAATTCAGCTGATGAATGTAGCGAGTGATCCCACTAGTAGGGAGGATATGTTGCTTTCTCTGCGCATGTTGGCCTTGCAAAAGGTTTACTACTGGATTTTGTGATACTATCTTGATTTGAAGCTTATAGGCATACATATGAATATGTTTGAAAACACGTTCAATTTGAAATTGTTAACCATTTTTTTCAGGTGGCTTCTGAATTTGGGTATAACAGGATTGTTCTTGGCTCGTGCATTTCAAGTATTGCTGCTCATGTCGTTTCAGCCACTGTGAAGGTTTGTTAGCTATTTTATAGGTAAATGTTTGTTGTTACTTGTTAGTATGTTACTAGTATGTCGGTCGGTAGCAAGAGTTTGAACCCTAGACCTCCTCAAATTCCTCCGGGTGTCCGAAATTATCCACTTGAGCTACACCTTGGGGACACTGAAGGTTTGGCATATTAATTCAATTGAGTTGAAGTTGTTACTAGGAGTAAATTGGGAATTTTATGTCACGAGTCTTGACTTGTGAGTGAGCATGCCAAATTAAATGTTTTCTGCCCAATCGAATTGCTTATTTATTATTTTTTGTATGTGCTTTGTCTAGTTTTTCTCGCGGCATTATGCTAGAAAAGTTACTTGTTTATGTTAAGAGAGTACTTTTGCGTACCGCTCTTTGGTTGCACTAATTCCCCAGATATGCATTTTGTTAAGTGAATAAGAGACTTTGACCATTACTAAATAAATTTGCGATGAGAGTTAAACTATGATTTTAATGTCTAGTGAGCTTAAAATATTTTTGTCAGGTGCTTAAGTGATTGAACTTTTGCATTCATTAGCATAATTCAATTTCTAGATTGCATTTATCTGAAGAATATAATATTTGTCTTTGTTGCCATTGAGAAGCTGTTTTTCAAGGATCATCTCAATATATTATATTGGAAATGTATGAGAACTGCTTGAACTGAATAACCCGTGCCTACAAGGGGATAACACATGTGCTAAGAAATGCTTTAGCTTCATTTTCTTTTTATAAAAAAATATGCAATTATATGAATTTTGGGATTCATGTCCACATTAATCCTGTATAAATTCAAATTGTGCTGTGTACACTTCTTAGTAACTACTAGGACCTTATCCAAGTTTGTCCTGTATGTTGCATTGTACTGAAGAATCAACCTTATGTAATGGGCACTCATTTTCATATTATAACAGGGGCAAGGATATTCGTTACCTGCTGATATCCAGTGTGTTGATGCTAGATGGGAAATTCCAGTTGTGCTTCCTCTGCGTGATTGTTTTATTCAAGAGATCAACATGTTTTGCCGTCTTGACAGGTTTGTGCTCCTCTGAATATGCCCATAAACATTTTCAAAGAAATACGCCGTTGCTTTTGTTTGTTCTACTTCTTGTTTTTAAAATTTTAGAATTCCTCTGTCTTCTTTGTTGCTTAGTCTGAAATATGCAATTCTTACTGGATGAATTTGTCTCATCTTTTTGGCAAGGCAGTCTAAAGACTATTAAACTGTCTACAGGTCAGAGTTCTAGCATTAATAGCTTGGTCTCATCTTTTGTGGCTTTATTGCAGGTATATTTTTTTTTGCACCACCCCTTTGATATATAGTTTTGGGCTGGGAGTGGAGATTTCGGTGATGAATTTTATCTTAGGAAAGTCAGCTGTGACCTGTTTTATGAGTGTGCCACAGCCATATACATATTTAAAATGGAGTTTTAAGTGTTCACATCTAGGGTTTATAGAAAACATGTTTTTTCTTATTAGTATTTAGTTTTCCCTTATAGTAGAAGCTCGAATCTAATTAGCAACTATCCAGTCATTAATGGATTACCTGTTTTACAGGAAGAGAACCCATCTCGAGAGAGGACAATTGTAAGAACAGCCTTATCCCCTTTCAATTCATTAGGATTCCCGAGATCATTGATGGTAACGTTCCGTTGGCAACTCGAAGACGGCAAAAGAGATACAATCTCAAATCCAATGAATCTGTTTCCTCCATAAACTTTTTGTTCTCTCTGCAATAGCCCACTTGACAAAAGTGAGATTGTTGATTGGAGCAATCACAGAAACTGCAGAAGTAATGTTTTTATACTTCTTGCTGTTCAAATTGTCAATTTCAGATACTTCCACCAGATTCCACATCAATGGAGAAATTTTATATGGATTTACCGCTTTCAGTGGTTGCCCGGTCAAACCAGATCAACAATGGTAAATTGAATGCACTGAGGTATGTGTTTCCGTCATGGTCAAGTAAAATACATTTCAAATTTGGAGTATGAGAAATTTGGATAATCTCTTTTGGCTCTGCTAATATTTATGAATTTAAATGGAACATTTTGATAGATCTAGAGTCCATGATCATTATCGGTGGTAAACTCCATTAAGATCTTCTAATCAGGTCCTTGCATTCCCCCCTGGCAAAGGTGTTCTTTCAGTTGTTGAGGCTTTTGGTTTTACCGCATGATCATGATGTTCTGCTACCCTTCTTTAGTAGGAACACAATTGCTTGGATTGTTTTCAATTTTATTGGGACTGTTTTCTATCTCCAAAATTTTTGATAGTGATACAATTTTATTTTATTTTCTAATTAAATATGAACTCGAAATTTAAAAAAAATCTGAAAAAATAAGGCAAATATTGGATTTATCAAAAGATTTGGTATGTTAATTTTTTTTCAAAAAAATCGATAAAAAATTCATATCGGCAATTTAAAAATGAACTATCGAAATTTTGATATGTTATCAGAAATTTTGAATGAACTATCGAAAATTTTATTCGCACTTTTGACTTAAATTTGTCCAGAGACATGAAAATATGTGAGAATGTCGGGGTTAATTGAGAGGTAACATGCTAAATCTTCGAAGCATGTGTTGTAAAGTTATTTTTACTTCTGTTAGTAGTAATTTATATTCGGACTTTTAGTCCGTTAGTTATGGCCATTGGATTAGAATCTTATAAGACAATTTTTTCCCACTCTTATGGTGTGATTTATATTTCTGAAAACCCAAAAATGTCTTCAGAAATTTTTGGATATGTATCTCCGAATGCAACTTAAATCTTCTCATTTTTCATAAATTAAGTAACCATTTTATTTTTGTCAAAAAATGTTCAGAGATTCACCTGTGAATATATCTGGGATAAATTCTGTGAATATATCTGGGATAAATTCGAATATGTATTTTCGAAAGCATCTTTCTTCCTTTGTAAATTAAGCAACCACTCCATTTTGTCAAAAAAATGATATGGAGATGCATCTACAAGTATTTTTGGGGTAAATTCGAAGACGCATTTGTGAAATATTATTTGCATATTTCTTGGGCATAAACATTATCCTAAATTTGTATTTTTTAAATTCAAAGTCATTTGAATTCGACTAACATTGTCATTATTTGATTTAAACATTAATAAATAAACATGAATATCATAGAATAAAGTAATAGAATAAAGTAATGTGTTAATTAAAAATGCATCTAATCATATTACAAACATTGTTCTCAAAGGATTTTTTTATAAAAATAATCCATTTTTTCAAAGAAATTCCCAAAACACCCCTGATTTCAAAAAAATTCACAAAAAATACCTCACTTTTAGGAGGAGTCTCCAATTGAATTGGCGACTCCTCTTAAAACTTGAATGGAGGCGCCAATTGGATTAGCTAGGGCAGGTGCCCTAGCCAATCCAATTGGCGTCCATGTGTAGGTTTTAAGAGGAGTCGCCAATTCAATTGGAGACTCCTTCTAAAATGCATTTTTTGTCTTATAAATAGATGCGTTGTGTGACTAATTGTTCCACATCTCATATAATCATTTGGCTATCATGTTTGGTGTTCGTCGTCGATACGGAAATGTGATTTATGCAAGAGACAAACCTCAAATGCTGATGCTGTTTTGGAACATCACCACGTTCGATCAACTGAAGAGGGAGCTGGTTCGTTGGTTAGATGGGAAAATACCAGAAGGGAAAAAAACAGAAGTATTGAGAGACTTGACAGTATCTTTGGTTGGGTGCGAATGAAGATTGATAAGGATGCTAGGGAAATGATGTTCGGTCGAGACGACATCAATTTGATTGTTGTAATCAGTTAGAAATATTAATGTTTTCAGATGTTTTGTACTGATGTTTGTTGTGAACCTCGTTGTAACAAGAACTTAATGATATATAATGATTGAATGTTACAGAAATACAATGTTACAAAAAGCTTAAGACCTAGATGATGCTCCTCGATTGGGACAATTGTTTTTGTTGTGTCCTGATTGACGACAGATACTACATAATCTTATCATTTTATCTGTGGAATCCATCTCTGTTCTTATACGTGTGCTGTTTGGCTTTCCTTTCTTCTTTCTACGCATTGCCAAACAATATCACCTTCATATGGAGGTCAGTAATCCTCCATTGGTAGTACTGAGAAGCTTTGAGTATATACATTCATGATGGTGTTGGCCTTGTACACATCAGATAAATGGCTGTAAGCGTCTTGACGAGTATAAGCGCATGCTGCTATGACATGGGAGCAAGGTATGCGGAAGATCTGAAATTTTCCACAATCGCACCAACTTCTGTTTAGTCTAACAACGTAGGCTAAATTTGGTCTCCCCTCGTTGTGGCCATTGTTTCCTGGACGCTGGAATTTTGTCTATGACGGTCAAAGACTGTTACAGTGTGCGTGCTAGCTTTGATGCTCTCCTCTTTCATGACATTCATGCAACACTCACTGAATACTTGCCCGAACATTAACACCGCACTCCATCTTTCACCTCTGGTTGCGAACATAGAAGCCAACCTATAATAGGTTGATCTTACCAAGGCGGTTATCGGCAGATTTCGAATTCCTTTGAATACCCCGTTCATGCATTCCATAATGTTTGTTGTCATGTGGCCCCATCGACAACCTCTGTCAAATGCCCTTGTCCACTGCTCTACTGGTATATTATTTATCCATCTCCCTGCGTCTTCATTAGACAGTCTAATTTCATCACGATAATATTGAAATGACGGTTGAGTTAAAGCATACCCAACATTCACCACCTTCTTGCGAAGACTCTTATCTTTTATAGCACGCATGAAGTTTTGTACAATGTGTTTGATACAGTAGACATGTGTAGAAGGAGGATCATGCCATCCGTTGTCATGGTTGTTGTAGGCACTCTCAATGGCAGCATGTCTATCAGAAATCAAATAGAGATTGACTTGTGGAGCCACATGCGTTCTGAGATGTCGAAGAAAGAAACCCCATCCACCAGCCGTTTCACCTTCAACAAGAGCAAAGGCAATGGGAAAGACATTGTTGTTGCCGTCTTGTGCAACCGCCATGAGCAAAGTACCCTTGTATTTTCCGTATAACCAAGTGCCATCAATTTGAATAATAGGTTTGCAGAATGCGAAACCTTTGATGCACGGGTCAAATGCCCAAAAGAGACGGTGAAATATTCTATTACCTATAGCACAGGTTCCGTCTGGCATCATCGCTGGCACTGCCTCCATAATTGCCACAATTCCTGGGACATATGTTTTTAGTGCCCATAAAAACCGTGACAATTCCTTGTATGAATCCTCCCAGTTGCCGAAAACTTGTTCAACAGCCTTTGTCCTCGCAATCTAGGCTTTCTTGTAAGATGAAGTATAATTATATGTTGTTCTGATATGGGATATAATTATACTCACCTTCACTGATGGGTCTTTATTAACCAACGGCAGAATGTCTTGACATATCAAAGCTGCGCTTAGTTTACGGTGATCTTGTTCAACGTTAGTTGCAATGCAACTGTGCGGTGGGTCTATTGAAGCGATCTCCCAAGAGTCGTTTTTCTTCTTGTAAGACGCAACCAAACGAAACTTACAAAGCATGTTACGACATTCGATAACATACCTTCTAGAATCAGCGCGTTTCACTGTAAAGTCAGCAAAGTTGTTCATGTGGAGTTTTTTGATTGCCAGAACACATTCTTCTTTGGTACGAAACATGTCTCCCACCTTTAATTCGCCTTCTGATCTCGGATACGGATTATAGAAAACACTGTTGGATGTTTCATCGCTGTGAAGATCCATATTTGTCATATGTTGAGGCGGATTGTAGACATGACTAGGAGGTATTGGTGGTGGTTGATAATCATCTTCATCTTCGTTGTTCAGCATGTGATCAACCTGTATCTCGGTCTCCTCTTCTTCTTCATCAACGACATCCACTTCTGCCTCTGCTTCTGGGTTGACGTCATCTGACCATTGTCGATCATCTTCACCAGATTCATCCTGACCGGTTAGTTGAGACTGTTGAGATGATATACATGGTTGAAGAGTAATGTACAACTCAATACAGTTGCAGCCTGAAAGTTCATGACTAACAAACATGTATTCAACATCTTCATCGTCTCGTACCTTAAGGGGGAAATACTTGCATTGACCATTCTAAAAAAATATTGGATTTTGATATGTGATATTTGACACAATACCCGATCCCATAAAGGATTGTATTCTTTTTTTCAAATGCAAGAAGGTTGCATTTCTCTTGATCGTTATTCTAATGGTATCATTGTTTCGAAAACAAAAACCATGTAGCTCAGACTCGTATGTTTCACCGTTGCAGTGAACGTTGACACTGTATAATGATGAAGATGACATTGTGCAGATGGAAACTATTTTCTTACTGCAGATGAATGTGAGTGAAGTGTCTTGGATGTTGATAGTAAGACACTTAAATAGATGAGTGAAGTGTCTCACATGCTAGCTAGTTCGGAGTGATGTGTCGGACATGCAAGCTACTCCGAAATGACGTGTCGGACATGCAAGATACTCCAAAATGATGTGTCAGCATGCAAGCTATCAAGAAGTGACTTGTTCAGCATGCAGGAGACAAGACAACCACATGTCATACATGCAAGATACTCCGAAATGATGTGTCAACCATGCAAGCTATCAAGAAGTGACTTGTTCAGCATGCAGGAGACAAGACAGCCACGTGTCAGACATGCAAACACACACTCCAAATGGATTGGCGCCTCCACTTATTCCTTGCACATGGGCGCCAATTCAAGTGGAGACACCATGCATTCAGACCTCGAAACCAAGCAATCAGACTTATGTCTTGCATGCATGTCCCTATGGAGGCGCCAATTTGAATGGCGACCCCTCTTAAAGGTTGTACATGGTCGCCAATTCAAATTGAGACACCATGCAAGCACAACTTTTCATGCTCCCATCCATTTGCCTATAAATACATCCACTCCATCAACACTTCTTCCACACCATCACTCTCACTACTTCTTCTACAATACTTCTTCTACAATTTCATCTGCAACAACTTTTTGTAGTTTCATCTACACCAACCCCCCGACAAAATGTCTATCCTCACAATGGGCGAAGCACATAGAGGAACAGTTGCAAACATCGCAACATATGTAAGTTTTTTCTTTTGTTAACTTTTTATCTTTCATCTTCACCAACCCCCTTTTATTTTGACATACCAACTTAGTCAAGTTTTTTATTCTTTCTTTTATAGGATGTATCAAGGTTCCGAATTCGGGTCCACGAATATATCCATATGGACCCGATGATTCAACCTTATGTTGAACTCGCCGGTTTTGGTCATATTAGCAAGATTTTGTCTTGGTCCATAGATAACAAATTCATTCTAGCCTTATGCGAAAGATGGAGACCAGAGACACACACATTTTGGTTCCCAATCGGTGAGTGTACTGTGACGTTAGAAGACGTCTACATGCTTTTAGGACTACCCATTGAAGGTAAGGCTGTTAATGGTAAGATCAACTATGCAAATTCAATTTGCATGTAGCTCTTAGACACTGATTTGTTAGATGATAATGCTAGAGGTCAAGGTATACTACTCTCACGCCTTAAGTCGTACTATAATAGTTTATACTTAGATGAGCATTCTACCGAAGATGCTTGAATAATAAAAACTAGGTGTTACATTATGTTGTTAATTGGATCGTTTTTTTCCCGAAGGTAGTGGTTCTAGCATGCATATTATGTACTTACCTCTACTTAGACATGTAGATAGAATAGGAAGTTACAGTTGGGGATCTGCTTGTCTAGCCTATCTCTATAGCTCCTTGTGCAAAAACTCACATAAAGACACATCTACATTTTCTGGATGTGCTGTTTTGCTACAAGCATGGGGTTGGTCAAGACTACCGTCTCTAGCACCGGTCAATAACAACCCTTTCACTTTTCCGTATGCACAAAAGTAAGTTGTTTAAATTTCTATATCTTTACTTACTTCTTTAAAGTTTATTACCTCAAACTAATTTTTTTGACTTTTTGGTGTAGATGGTCGGCACGTGGTATGAGTTACAACAGATGTCCGAGACACTATATTACTCAGTATCGCAACTTGTTGGATCACCTTCGACCGACAGACGTAAGCAAAATAACTTAATTATTTCATTATATTTTGTTAACTTTTTCTACATTGATTATAATCCTATCTTCTTTCACATTTCAGTTCATTTGGCGTCCATACCTTAATTTGGATCATGACCATGAGGTCAACGCTGAAGATGCAACCGTATGGACTGCATGCACACCGATAATACGGTTCACAACTGTGGAGATGCACAACACCGATCGTGTGAAGCTGCAGTTCGGTATGGTCCAGAATATCCCAGATCCCCCAGCTAGCCTAGGAGAATGGCATCTGCGTAAAGTTAACGATCAATGGAACTTCAATCCATGGCAAAGCTTCGCAAGATCGGAGTGTCGCAAATGGAAGCACCGTCATGACCATGTGTTAACTGACGCAGTCATGCCAACTGAGGTAAAACCAAGTCGTACTTATATGGCTTGATACAGATCGGTTGGTTTTCAGTTCATCGCCGAAGATATGTACCTATACGACCCACGTCAGGCAACTTACACACAAGAAGGATCAACATCTAACCCCTAACAACATTCTCAACCCGGTTACTCACAACCCCCTATCTGTCAAACTTTCCGTTCCACAAACACACAAACATACAACCAAAACATGCCATTCACCCAACCCCAATACCAAGAGCATGCCCCATACCACCACCAACAAATTGACCATCAACCTGAGACCCAACATCGCTTCGCACCCACCCCATCACCCTACCAAAGCCGCGTTAGCCAAAACACCAACCGCCCCTCCTCCTACCGTAGCCAAGAAGCCCAAACATAAAAAAAACCAAAACATCCAACAACCCTATCTCTACCAAACACCCCAACAACCTTTCCAATCTTTCCTCGATGCATCATTCACACCCATGTCTCCCTTCATCCGTCCCGGTCGCCCATCCATGAGTCAACCACATCCCAACTTCTCTGGCATGGGTCATGAGCTCAGCTACGGCGGTACACCATCGATGCATACTGAAGACTATGCTGACTTGTCTAAATACCTCAACGGACCTTCTACTGTAGTTGGTAGTGACGCTCTTGGCCCCTCAGATGATCAAACACCAATGCAGAATCGTCAACGTGGGTTAGGGCCAAGGGTTAGGGTAACTAGAGGATGTGGGACCAGAGGTCGGTTAGGTGATCCCGGTCATCACCATTAGGTTTCTTTGCATAAACTGCAAACTTTATTAATATCAAGTTGTCTTATATCAAATTTATCTTTCACTTATACCATAAAACATAAAAAAAATGCATTTTAAGAGGAGTCTCCAATTGAATTGGCGACTCCTCTTAAAACCTACACATGGGCGCCAATTGGATTGGCTAGGGCACCTGCCCTAGCCAATCCAATTGGTGCCTCCATTCAAGTTTTAAGAGGAGTCTCCAATTCAATTGGCGACTCCTCCTAAAAATGGGGTATTTTGGGAATTGTTTTGAAACTAGGGGTATTTTGGGAATTTCCTTGAAAAAGTGGGTTATTTTTGTAAAAAAACCTTCTCAAAGTATTGAATTTTTTTTTACTAAAACATCCAAAAATACAAATAAAAACATAATTTGTTGTGTATGCCTAATCCTAATATTTTGGCTCCTCCTCTAACATTGGTTGTAACACCATAAAGCTGACGTGTAATTTATAAAATAAATCAATGTATTTTTTTAGCAAAAGGGTGTTACACATCTCTTTCACACAAACATGCTTAACAAAAAAATTCAAAAATAAACAACGAATAATTTTCAAAATGATTAATTGAATATCTCAAATTAAAGTATAAACTCAAACATAAGAGAAATTAGTTTCACAAATCTCAGGAAAACAAAACAAAAAAGTCAAATGACCCCATCTTAGTGTTACATATCAGAGCGACATTGGAGAATTAAACAAAACTTGGAAAATAAATAAAGAAGAAGACAATACATGTCATTCCTCAACACAACAACTACTACTTGTTATTTCTATCTGCAATATAGGCATAACAAGCGACACATCAATAGAAAAAGGCGTAAGAATAATTTTAGAAATGTTAATGGTGAAATTAAATAGCAGAATAGTTATAACAAATATTTAATATCATTCTCACATAAATTTCACACACAACAACAATAATTATAATGCATGATGCATTATGCATTATACTCCTCCTTCAATTTGCATGTGGTACAAGATATTTGGGCTTCAAAGGTGTGTTATAGATTTATCCCTGCTTTCGGTTTCTCTTTGAATCATGTTCCTCTTTGAACATGAGATTTTCATGGTTTCTCTCTAAACCTAACCTCACTGGACCAAAGTCTCAATTAACTCCAATAAACATGTATGCATAAACATGGAAACATAATTCATAAAACTCAAAACAACAGAAAATATACTCAAAATGTAATATCTCGTATACTCTTAACTACTATAAATAATGTCAGTTGAGACAATTAGAGTAATCAATAGATTCAAAAGAGATCAATTCTTATTAAAAGAGACCGACTTCTATTAATAAGTATAAGAAGGAACATGTTGGTATCATAATGAATAATCAATTACTCACTAGGTTACAAAAACCACTTTATACACACACACACACACACACACACACACACACACACACACACACACACACAGAGAGAGAGAGAGAGAGAGAGAGAGAGAGAGAGAGAGAGAGAGAGATACACTGACAATGTAAAATAATTTTACACTGTCAGTCAATCACCACCATGTATTTTGCCATGTCACCCTGATATTTGTAAGTTAGTTGTATGATATGGCTGATTGATAAATTCTTATTGGAAGACAGTGTAAAACTATTTTACACTGTCAGTGCACTACCTTTAGGAGTAGGACTAATTAAAAATTCTGGTTTTAGAGACAAGTTGGTTCTGATTTTTCTAGTTTGGTGATGAGTTTAGAAAGCATTAAAGGCAGAAAAATAAAGAACACAAAGAAGTATCATAGTTCCCCTCACAATCCAAAGGTACATCTAGTCCCATTTCAACACGAAAGAGATTTTACTATCTGTTATGGCTTGTACAAGACATACACATTCACTAAGAACAACCTCTTGCGATTCACCAAGTTGATATGAGAACAATCCTCCCAAACTCAACTCTCTTGCTTCCAACAATCCTGGACAACAAGGTGTTTACAACCAATTCTGGAAAATATTAAGTAAAGAACGTATATGATAATTTATCAATCACTATGACCGATCTACTCTTCCAAACAAGCAATTTATAAGGATATATTAGTGCTCAAGTGTTTATGAATATGAGATGAATTTTTTGGACTGATATATATGAACAATGCAGAAAATGTCTCAATGAAAGTTCAATGATCAAAACACTTGTTTGAAAATGAATGTGTATATGACTTCAAATTGCAATGGAAGAGTTAAATTTTGATTTCTGAATATATATATATATATATATATATATATATATATATATATATATATATATATTATATATATATATATATATATATATATATATATATAATATATATATATTATATATATATCACCTTGACACCTTTATGAAAGAGTGTGATTCAATGAAAAGATGCAATGGTTAAAGGATGATCTTTGAAAAATGTTCAGTTCACAAAACAAATTTGAAACAACCACTGCTTCAGTGAAAATTCAAAATTTCGTGTGTCGCATCCGCGAAAAACAACCGGCGGGAAAAACAAACAAACAGAGCCGCCACCGTGCGTTATTTATCCCAAAGGAGGGAAAGGAAACGCTCGAAGTAAACCTGGAAAGGAAATGGTCTTACGACCGGAGATTACAAGGATCGGGAGTCGGTTACGCAAGGGGAAGGTATTAGCACCCCCTCACGTCCGTCGTACTCGACAGGATCCACGCTCAGAAAGAATAGAATAAGGTTGCTGAATAACTGCTCAAAAGAATGCACACACACTGGAATAAAACACAGATGGAAGAAGAGGGGAACGGGCTCGCTAGGATATCGCATCCTATGCCTACGTATCTCATCTAGAATGAGAATCAGAGCTACCGTAGTTCGGCTAATGCACGCCGAAACAAAACGCTAAACCAAAGACGCTGAGACGTCAGAAGAAACACACAACTGGAAACGGAATGCCAATCGCTGGTCTTACATCCAACTCCACAAAAGAAACAGGAAATAGGAAACCGAATGCCAATCGCTGGGCTTACATCAGACTCCACAAACAACAACAAATGGGAAACCGAATGCGAATCGCTGGGCTTACATCAAACTCCAAACACACACACAAAGCAGAAAGGTTGAAAAAGAATAAGGTTGAACACACAGACTAGAAGGGAGTCGGGAACTCGGACCTAATAGCTGTCAAGCAAAACACACGCAAAAAAGAAAAGGGTGCCCGGAGAGATCTCGCACGATCTCCTGCCTACGTACCTCATCTGGTATGAGGATCAGGGCGACGTAGTTCCCCTTAATAGGGAAAAACTTCTATCCTAACCAGAGACTAGGGAGATAACAACTAAAAGGGAGACTACGACTCGAGCCTAGAAGTTGTCATGCAAACGATCCCTATATGGAGGTCTCTAACAAGAGTTTGACTCACGCAGGCAGTGAGTCAACTCAAGTCTATCTCTACGTACGTTCAACTTCCTCGAAAGTTGATCATACGACTCCTACAGAAAGGAGATGAGAAGCAAAAGCAGATAAACAAGCATAGGTGAACAGGTATCACACGCTATATGTAAACAAGTGGCTCATACAAGGCTGGGCTTTAGTCGAGGGGTCATATCAACCTCGACAAACAAGCCAACTGGAAAAGGTGTATGAGGCTCTTAACCACTGACATTGACCGTCAGGGTGAGCAGATGAAATGGGAGATGAGGGTTAGACCTCACAGCTCTTAACCCGGGCCTGGGTGAGCTTCAAATCAATGAAGGTGTGGGGGTCCAGAATGTGGGACCCTACTCCACAATGACTGACTCTATATACAAGATTTTGGGTGTTTATTCAAAATGCATCAGCACGTGGTGCGAGCAAGATGAAAGACTCAACTGAATAGCAGGGGATGGATTGCACATCCCTTCTATCTGCCAATGCCTCTTCACTTAGGAGGTCTTTGAATTACATGGCACAAATATAAACAATCACAAACATTGCCTCTTAAGGAGGGCTTCAGACAGGTGCCTGCCAAAGATAGTAGGTCTTCCAGACTACATGGAGTTTAAGAGATTACCTAAGTGGTATGCCAACCACAAGCAAAGCAAAGCAACTCAAATAATGAGTTAAAGCAGCTAAAGTACTTGTAAGAAAATCAAACAAATCAATATTCACATTCAGACAACCAAACAATCAACAACTGTCAGACAATCCCAATATGCACAACAAGTAAGCCATAAAAGGCACTCATTCAAGTGAATCCACCACCAAAATACCTACAACACAATCAACATTAGTTAAACAAAGGAAATTGGATCTCAAGCAAGGAGATCACATCATCCATTATAACTTATTGCTTGAACCTGAAAGGCAAAGCTCAAATTGTGAGTACAAACCCCTAGGACAAAGTCTAGGGTCAAAAGTGAAGCAAAAAATCAAAACAGCAACCAATATTCAACATAAAGCATGTTTAAACAAGCAAGAACATGTCCTAAAAAGGACCAAGTCAAAAGCATCAAGCAAAGTCATCTCATGAGCAAGATATGGCAAAGGCAATTTCAAAGCACTCAATTGATCATCAAGAATGAAAATTCCATATTAAAACAGAAATGACTCAAACAATTCTGGAAATTTTTATGTGCATACAACATGTAAAATATAATCATCACGCCAAAAATCAGAATCAACGGAACTCAATTGGCAAGGCAATGAAAATGAATAAGATCAACATCATATTGTGTGACACACATTGTCACACCAAAAGTTTATGTGTCCCAAACAGTGAAGGAAATAGCAAAAATTGCCAAATAAAATCTCACAAATCAATCATCATGTTAAGAATCATCTTGTAAAATTTCATGGCAATTGGATCATTATTGAACATTTCACAATAGGATGAATGAGGCATGTCACATACGCATACATGTTCACAGGATCAATCACATTTTAATTTCCAGCCAGGCACAATTCCAGAAATTCACATAAAAAAATATAAGACATTCATATGATCATGTAGAAAAAAATCTGGAATTATTTGGATCATTATTCTATTTTTTATGATTTTTTGAATGAGCATGCATAAAATGAAATAAAAATTGCAAAAAACATGAAAAATAATGAAATGAAATGAATGAAATTGAAATGCTTTCATGCTGGTTCGAACTCAGGAACTAGAGGCTCAAGGCGCGCCTCCAAAATGCACAGTTTCACTAATCTGATGTGGCTAGCCACATCACTAGTCAAGGCTGGTGTGGACACAATCAAGGAACAACAGCCAATGGAAGTGACAACATGATGCCATGCAAGCGCCAGGTCAAAACGAATTAAGCAAAACAAATGATACAAGAAGGAATCGAACGCGCGCTTATGGAGTGAGAGGCGCTTCTACAGTGTTTCTTCATGCGCTGAACCAGAACAAGCCCTAGCCTGTACAGGCGCGACCGAGCACGGTGGAAACCACCGTCTTCTTCATGAAGACGGTGGAGGAACAGTATGAACATCCAAAAATATTTCCAGATTCCACTAAATTTTACATTATTAGAAAGCTCTTCACATGTACATCACAAATCAATCATCAACTAATCAAAACAAGCCATGGATTAAGAGAATCGAAGAGAAACATTTCTACATCTAAAACTTTAAATCATCATAACACAGCCAATTCTCAACCAAATTGCATGAAATTTAGATCAAAATGCTCAGTAATCAAGGCTCTACAACATTATGCACATAAAATCATGAATTAAGAGACTCGAAAATCACACCTCTTGAAGCTCAATCAATGGCAGCAATGGATCCAGGTGTCTAGCAGCATCCAAATCTCTTCTATCAACCTTGTTATGACTTCTGAAGCACGAATCAACTCTTGGAATGGCTTGGATCTAGCTCAAAGTTCAATTTCCATTGCCATGTTCTTGAGCTTCATATGCTTAATTCTTCACCAAATTCTGCAAATCAAAGCTTGATCTCTACTGAATGATGATCAGAGAACACAAATATGCAAGAAAATCAAGGTGTTATGTGGAAATTTTTTGAATTATGGTGGAGAGAAATTTTGGAGGGAAAATGAGATCTAGATCTAGAATTTGTGATTCTGAACAATTCTGTTAGGGTTTGCCTTATATACCATGCACTAATCACATCCTAATTAGAATTAAGCATGGTTTAGTTGAGATTAAGCAAAAATAAGGTGTATGATAAATTTTGGAAAATTGGTGGTGCCATGCAAATATACACGTGAACAGTAGCAAATGGATGATCAAATTCACTTAAAATCACTTCATGCATATGTTGGCAATGGTATTTTGTTCCCATGATGCACCAAATTCAAATTTGCAAATTTCCCTCCAAAATGGTCATGAATGGGCAAATGATTATATGATGAAATTTCATGCAATGCCATGAATGATTTGGAAAATATATGTCATGAGGAGAAATATGCAAAAAGAGGCACTCAATTTGGAGTTATGAGCCAAAAGTTATGGCCTTTTGAAGTTTCAAGCACACTTGGCAATGATTTGATCATATCTCCTCAACCATTCATCAGATGCTCATGATCTTGGACTTTTTGGAAATGGGAGAGAAAGATCTTCAACTTTCTTGTTGGACAAAAATCCATTTGAAGCTTCTTTGATGTTGTAAAATCAAGTTGAATTTGGACCAAAATCTTTCCATTTTTGGAAACTTTCAATTACAGGTCACTTTCCATTTTTGGAAACTTTTGATCTGACCTCAAATTCTTCAAGATATGCATTTGACATGATGAATAAGCCTCTTTGGGACATGAATGAAGGATCTCAAACCATTTCTCCACCTCCTAGCCCTCAGTTGACTTTTAGTTGACTTTTATGGGCCCTAGATGACTTGGCAATGCACTGATGACTTTGAGCCTCTAACACTTGGCCAATTTGCTTCAAAATGAACCTTGACTCATATAAGCTCAATAGGATGATCATGTGATCCCCCTCTCCATAGTATACCTCATCTCCTTAAGAATCCCTGGTGGGAAGAATGCATTGATTAGGGTTGACCAGAGGTCAAAACCCTAATCCCAAGGAACCTGAGCATGAATAATGAACCCCTTGAAAATGACATAACCATGATGATGATGATGTACCCTTGCACTCAAGATAATGCTCAACCTCCTTGAAGAACCAAAAAAACCCTAATTGAAGCACAAACCCTCAGATGGTTGGTGATCAATTTATAAAGACCTTCAGGCATGAATCTCTTAACCTCTCCATCTTTTGCAAAGACCTTGAAGGATGACTTGTTTATTTTCACATGATATGCAATATGCAATGACTAATGCCCTAAATATTAAATGCAATATGCTAAGCTAGTCCCAAGAAGAGGAGGGAAAATTTTGAGGTGTTACAGCTGCCCCTATTCAATCCACTGTGAACCTGTCGATTTGAACAACCTCGGCTTTCAGATGATCAGGGTGAAGAGTGGTTGAATACCAAGAACAGACGAACAATTTGCACTCCGCTGGGAAATAATTAACAATGCCTGTCAGAATTGGCAAAGAAGCAATCTCAAAAGAAGAATCCGTCTGGTACGGTGAAAGTCGGCCTGAATACCGAAAAGAAATATCGACCTAGATACCAAAATAAATGGTAACACAGGAATACCCATGACCTGAATGCCGCTCAGCAGTTTGAATACCTGAAACCTGGCCTGAATGCCCTCTCCGGCCTGAACGCCGGAAACCTGGTCTGAATACCCACCTCGGCCTGAACACCGGAAACCTGGCCTGAATGCCGCAAGCTGCATCGATCTGAACTTCGGAAGCTTCTTCGATCTGAACATCGGAAAATCTCATGCCTGTCAGCATCGACAGAAACAAGGAAAAGTGATGAATGAGGCGGCACGTGGGCCAACGACTCATGTTGGGAATAATAAGCCATGAGCATGCCATCCCTACTTAATCCACTGTGAACGAACAATCTGCGCTCAGCTGGGGATTATTCTCTTTCTCTTTTTTTTTTCTTTTCTTGAACCCCAAAACTTTCTGATGATTTCCTCTTTTTTTTGTTTTTCTTGAACCCCAGACAAATATTTTCTTTCGCACGGATGATCCCGGATCACCGCATTTGAACCCCGACAACTTCATATTACTCTTGTTTGCCAAATCATGAACCCCGTTCTCCAGTTGAACCCCAGTCGCCTGACGATAACTCGCGATCGCCGTTGTGAACCCCGCTCTCCAGAAAACACCCCGTGTCTCCCTTTTTCCATTTGAACCCCTCTCTCTAGAAAATGCCCAGCACTTCCTTCTCTCCATTTGAACCCCGCTCTCCATTTTCTTGTGATAATTTCGCTGGCAACGCCGGAAATAACACCAAAACACCACTCTGATGGCGACATATCAGAGGGTATTCGACCAGACATTTACCAATGACTGGGAAGGAACTCGACGTTTACTGACAACGAACAATGATGTTTACTAACACCAAAGAAAGGATATTCGACCAGACATTTACTGATGGCTGGGAAGGAACTCGACGTTTACTGACATCGAACAATGATGTTTACTGACACCAAAGAAGGGATATTCGACCAGACATTTACTGATGACTGGGAAGGAACTCGACGTTTACTGACATCAAACAATGATGTTTACTAACACCAAAGAAAAGACACTCGACCAGACATTTACTGATGACTGGGAAGGAACTCGACGTTTACTGACATCGAACAATGATGTTTACTGACACCAAAGAAAAGATACTCGACCAGACATTTACTGATGACTGGGAAGGAACTCGACGTTTACTGACATCGAACAATGATGTTTACTGACACCAAAGAAAACAGGCATTACGGGGATCGACACGAAACTTACCGGTATCGCAGGGATGACATCTACATATGTCAAAACCAGGCAGACGCTTGCCGGGGACTAACTGGGGAATGCTGTTGATCCAAAATCACGATGCTAAACTCCTCAGAGTAACACCTTCCAACTTCCATCTCGCATGACAGAAATCTCCTCCAGTATCGCACTACTGGGGAATACCGTTGACCCAACGTCACGATGCTAAACTCCTCAGAGTAACATCTTCCAACTTCCATCTCGCACGACAGAAATTCTTCCTCCAATATCGCACTACTAGGGAACATTGTTGCTCTAACAGCATGATGCTAAACTCCTCAGAGTAACATCTTCCAACTTCCAGCGAAACCAAACCTCAAACGGTAACCACGACTTGAGACTAGTTTATGCTTGCAATGCTGATGCATGATTTTTTACGGCGTAATTCTCCACAACCATGGAAATGCTATGCAATTTATGATGCAATATGCTATGCTTCTCTAAATGGTGAATGCATAACAAGTATCCCCCTCAAGGGACTCTTCTAGGGAGCTCGAGGCACTCTGCTGAGGAACTCGCTATCGCTCCAATCTCCACCCTGTTGGGGAATAGCACTGCCGCTGGGGAAAGGACAACCCTCACCAGGGAAGACCTCCACTGAACCTGATCCTCTTGGGGACTTCGCTGGGGAAGAAACCACCAACACACTCTGCGGGGAACACAACAATCTTACGACTTACTGGGGATGCAACAATCCCGACACTGCTTGGGGAAATAAGGATCGCAACCCTACTAGGGGAAACAACAACCTTCAGGCCTGAATGCCAAGGAAACACCGATCTTGAACCCGCTGGGGAGATAACAATCCCGACTCTGCTTGGGGAAATAAGGAAAGTCTGGCACAGAACACCCGTCGACTCGTCGAACCCTGGTATTCAACATCTAAATCCAGTGTCAGCTTTCCACTTTTGAGAGCTCCCAGACTCGTCTGGACTTTTCTGATTCATCACCTTGTATTCTTGACTTCTCCGTACTCTACGGAGATCGAACCCCTCAAATCGGTATCAACTTTCCAATTCTTCAGACTTTGAAGAGTCTTCTTGATTAACCCTCCAGGATCGTCGTACGTTCTTCCGTCGTCTTTTCACCATTCCTCGTCCTTGATCGGACTCCACGGGGATCCTTTGTCAAAAAGCTTCACATCACAACCTGCAAGTGAGTGAAAATATCTAACAGCACCTGCAAAAGAGATCGTTAGATAAAAACGTGCCCCAGGCGTGCCAAGATTTCAACACCTGGGTCACTCATCCTTCCAAATAAGATTTCAGGCTTTCAATCTTATAAACATCCATTGGAAGGGATCTCCATGTCTCAAAATGCAAATATTCTTTATCAAAATAAATAGATGTTTTTGCAATCAAAGCGGTTATGAAAACAAAAACAAAATTATTTGACTGAATATGCATTTTATTGATTGAAAAAGGTGGCTCATGACTGAGCAACACACAGGAAGCAATCCCTGAAAAGAGGTGATTGCACACAAAAGGAAAAATCTATCCTAATGGCAATGTGAAACCGTGATCTCATCGAGTTCCAACTCGGTTACACCCCATATGTCCTCAAGACTCTCCGTGCTTTCTGCCTTCGGAACAAGACGCTTCCGACCGATCCCTACCGGGGATTATCCACGTGTCTTAACAAACATCCAAACGATCATGCTGGACGCAGTTGTTCGTTTCAATCCCTCTTTTTCCTGGACCGCCCATTCGGGTTTTCAGTCCACCGGGATACCCTTTTTTGCCCAAGCCGCCCTTGTGGGGTTTTCGACTTGCCGGGTGTACATTTTTCTTTTTTATCCCTAATTTTTGCCCGAACCTTTTTCATTTTTCTGGTTCGCCGGGATGCCCATTTTTGCCTGGACTATTTTATTATTCTCGTCCAGCGGGTCTCTTTTACGAAGTATTTTTTAACTGCGTCCTGTAACACCTCAAAATTTGCCCTCCTCTCTTGGGACTAGCTTAACATATTGCATTGCATTTTTTAGGTCATTAGGCATTGCATCTTTGCATATCATGTGGTTACATGGAACAAGTCATCCTCATAAGTCTGGGTCAGAAGATAAAGAGGTTAAGATGCAAGCTGAATGTTTCATTGAGTTGATCATTAATCATCTGAGGATGTGTGGTACAAATTAGGGTTTCTTGATTCTCAAGGGGGTTGGGCTTCATCTTGGTTGCAATGATACATCATCATCATCATGGTTTTGTCATCATCCCAGAGATTCAAGAGATTGATCAGATACCTTGAGATTAGGGTTTTGACCACTGGTCAACCCTAATCAGTTGAATCATCTGCATTGGGCCAGTCAGGGCTTGGCAAGGAGATGGGGTTTTCAATGGATATGGGGATCATCATGTGATTATATTGAGCTTATGGAAGCTAGGGTTTCATCATTGAGCCATTTCATCAGGAGTTTGAGGCACAACTTGATCAGTGCACAGCCAATTCATCTATCAGTTAGAAAAGTCAACTGTGGTCAACTGTGCCTGAATTGATGGATTTGGAGGTGGGAGAGGGCAAGAGACACTTCATTCATGTCTAGACAAGTTTCATTTGACATTTCAAACATCAAGAATGAAGAAAATAAAGTCAGGTGGAAAGTTTCCAAAAATAGAAAGTGACTTGTAATTGGAAACTGCCAAAAATGGAAAGTTTTTCTCCTCAAAATTACGTGTCCAAAAATGCTTCAAATGAAATTTTGTCCAATATGAAAGTTGTAGATCTTGCTCTCACATTTCCAAAAAGTCTAAGAACACTCATTTCTCATGTGTGGTTGGCAAGTTATGATCAAATCATTTTCAGAAAATGTTGAAATTCAAGAGGCCATAACTTTTGAATGGAATGGCCAAATTGGGTGATCTTTCTTTGAGCAAACCACATTTGATGTGTACTATCATGATGCATTATCACATTTCATCAAAAATCATCATAGCAAAATGTCATTTTTCAAGTGAACTAATTTGAAAATTGGTGGGAAAAAAGGTGATTTTGTGAAATACATGGCTTTTGCATACCAAACCAATTTCAACACATTCCAAATGGCAAATATGACTTGTTTGCACTGGTTTTCTACTGTTACATTGGATGCATCTAGAAAAGGGCATTTTGGCCAATTATGCATAAAACTCACTTTGCTAATTTCACTTGGATTTGCTAATTGTGATTAGCACTTGGATTAAGGCATGGTATAAAGGCATAATCATAACAGAAAATGGATAATCACACTTCACAATCTCAGATCTAACAAACTTTTCATCCAATTCTCTCCAATTTTCTCAAAACTTCTTCACACTTTTTTTTACATTTTCCATTGAATTCATCATCTATTGTGCTGTTTCTTGCTAGATCCTTCTTCTGCAGGACCTTGTGAAGATCTGTTTCACCAAACCGTGGCCAAGGCATTGAAGATTCGCAACTGTTGAAGTCTCGTTCATCCATGGCATCTTGAAGGATTTTGGAACTGGAGCATGCTGGAGCTACAAAACCTCTTTCAATCACCTTCATAAGCTTCAATCAACATCTGTTTTGGCATTAGGGACCTTGAAACACACGAATCATCACCTGCATCATCCAAAAGGTCAGAATTCGATCTCAACCTTTGCTTAAATCATGATATGGTTCTTATAGGTCTTTGATCATAGAGTGCACTGCAACTTGTAGTTTTGAAAATCATTGAGAATTGAATGAGATATTTGGATTTGAACATTTGAATGTGAAACTTATTTCACTCGATCCGTGAAGCATGAGTAGGATTAGGAGAAATTAAGTTCATATCCATGATCTAGGTTGAAAGACGAATCCAATGATATATGGCACGATGATTTTAGTTAGAAAATGTTCTTGATGATTTTCTGGAATTGATGAATGTTGATGAATGATGAGGAGCGCGTTTCCAGTTCTGTTTGATCCATGCGCCTGGCTTTCGTTTTTGAAATGGTGTTTCCCGCGAGCTACAGCCAATCACGCTTCGCCACTGAATAAATTGAAACGCCGCGTTTCATTTTCTTTACCAGATAATTACAAAATTGCCATTATCACCATTAATTTCATTTTATTTCATTTCTTTTTTCCAATTTCATTTCATTTTGATCAATGATCTTTAAAAATTCATAAGTTCTTCATTTTTAATCCAAATTTGATGAGGTTTTTTTCACCATTCTCCTTGTGATGTGTAGTGTTTTATGGTGATTTTTAATATTTTTGTACACGTGTGAATTTAAAAAATGCCTAGGGTTTGATTGAATGTATGCTTTGTGTGTATGTCTCACCATTTTGATCATAAAATCTTGATGCTTCCATAGAAATTCATGAAATTTTACATGCCTATTCTTGACTCTTTTCTGGTGATTTTGATATGTGGTTTGCAATTTTTGAGTTCCTGGTTGATGAGATATGATTTTTTGAATAGAGGTGTGACAATTTGTGTAACACCATACTTAGTGCAATTTCATGATTTTATTTGCCATGCTTGTAGATATTGGATTGAGCTGAATTTTTGCATGATGGATCATATGGATGTTGAGAATACATGTGAATTTTTCTGGATTTATTGATTGCATTTCCTAATTGATTGGAATTTTCTCCCCTGTTTGGTCATTTGTTGATGTTTTGTGACACATGTTTGTATTTGCTTTGTGAAATTCTGGTCATTAATTGGATGGATGTGAAATTTGGCATGTGTATTGTGGACATCTTATGGAACATTTTGGTTTTGGTCTCATTCATTTATCATGTTTGATTGCTGTTTTATGATTGATGGAAGTTGATGCTTGTTTTGATGCCTTGTGTTGGCTTGCTTGAACTTGTATGGACATTTTGAATTTCATTGACCTACTCCCTTTGATCCAAATGAGCTGAAATTTGATATGCTTGACATGTTATGTGTTCTGTTTAGACTTGAATTTTTTTGGAATTTATTGGAATGTTTTGATATTGATTTGAGTGTGATCATTCTGTTTGGTCCTTTGAGGTTGCAAATTGCATGTTTTGTGTTATTTTGTTCATGAAATGATAATGATGAATGATATGAGCATGGGACCAATTGGATTTGTTTCTAAATTGATTGATTGTGATTTTGGATAATTTTCACTTGCTGTTTTGGATTTTTCATCTCCTTTTGACCCTAGGCTTGTCCTAGTGGTCTTGTTTCTCACGTTTGAATGTGATTTTCAGGTTGAAGAAGCAAATGCTTTAAGGAGATTAATGCAAGTTGATTGAGTTTGGTTGCTTGTTGTGAACTAACTTGTTTGTTTTGTAGGATGCTTAGCTCACTTGAGTTGCTTGTGCTTTGCACAGATGATTGATTGTGTTGTCTGTTGGTTCTTATGCTGTTTGTTTTGACTTTGTGATTGGTATACTGACTGTATTTGATTGATTTCAGGTACATTAGTCGCTAACAGTTCATCTTTGAACTTGCTTTGTGCTGCTGCTTGGTTGTATAAACCAATTGAGGTAGACTCTCTTGTCTCCATGTAGTCTGGAAGACCTGGCTTGTTATTTAGCCAGGCAACTGTCTGAAGTCCTCCTTAAGAGGCGATGTTTGTGCTCGTTTATCTTTGTCCCCAAGCAGGAAAAGACCTTGATTAAGGCAATTGGCAGACACAAGAGGTGTGTAGTCCACCTCCTGCTATTCTGTTGAGTCGTCCCTCTGCTCACACCAATGTGTTGATGCATTGGGACATTAACCCAAGATCTTGTACAGTTGTACAGTTGAGTCAGAGTCATGAGTGTAGAAGGGTTCCCACTTTCTGAACCCACGCTCCTTTGTCTGAAGCTCTCCCTGGCCAGGGATAAGAGCTGTGAAGTCTAATCTTCACTCACCTTTCATCAGCTTCACCCTGACTCTCAATGTCAGGGTTAAGAGCTAACACCACCCTGACACAGTTGACTTGCTTTGGCAGTCTAACCCTTGATTGAGCCCACATCTGTCTGTATATAGTGTGTGCTAACTGTGAATGTTTGATTTGCTTTGTTTATGCTTGCATGCTTTGCTTTTTCCTGGTTAGGATTAGCTTGCTGTTGTGCAAGTAGATAGAAACCATAACATAGGGCAATGATGCATGATAACATCTAGGCTCGAGTCCAGCTTCCTAGTAGTGTGTCTCCCTTTGTATCTGGTTAGAATTTCTTTCCCGTTCAGGGGAACTACGTCGCCCTGATCCTCATACCAGATGAGGTACGTAGGCAGGAGACCGTGCGAGGTCTCTCCGGGCACTTTTTTCTTTTTGTGTGTGTTTGCTTGTTAACCTTTTGTGTGTCAGGATATGGATGTAAGCCCAGCGATTGGCTGTCCGTATCCTGATTGTGTTTGTTTGGTTCGGAAGCCGATGTAAGTCCAGCGATTGGCGTTCGGGTTCCAAGTTTGCCTGTGTTTGTGTGTGTCTTGTTTCGGCGTGCGTGAGCCGAACTACGGCAACTCTGATTCTCGTTCCAGACGAGATACGTAGGCATAGGATGCGATATCCTAGCGAGCCCTCTCCCCTCTTCTCCCACCTGTGTTGTCTTCAGTGTGTGTGTGATGTTTTGTTTTAGCAACCTTTTTCTATCGTTTGAGCGTGGATCCCGTCGAGTACGACGGACGTGAGGGGTGCTAATACCTTCCTCTTGCGTAACCGACTCCCGATCCCATTCTCTTTGGTCGCGAGACCATGCTTTTCCCAGGTTTACTTCGAGCGTTTCCTTTCCCTCTTTTGGGATAAATAACGCACGGTGGCGGCTCTGTGTTGTTTTGTTTCAGCCCGCCGGTTGTTTTTCGCGGATGCGACAGCTGGCGACTCTGCTGGGGACTTACAAGATGTTGACCTGTGCTGGTCCATCTTCCCTAAGCGAGTCTCTCCTAGCGTTCTAGGATAGTTTAGGTTGCTTGTGCCGCTTTATTTATTGCATTTATTATTCTGACTGTGTATATATTTGCATAAATATTTGCATGCATCATACATATCATGTTGCTGTCCTCTGTACAGGTGGTTCCTCTGTTTGGGGTGGGTGTTCTGAGTGGGGCTAAAACCCAGGCCCGAGTATACACCTAGGATTAGTGTGGTCTCACGTTCCTCACATGTTGGTTGAGCATGTTGTTGCGACGTGACATACCACAAGCCGGACGAGGTTCATCTGAGAGTGCTCTTCCTCAGTGGGGTTTTCCACTTTGGTTGGGTTACCTCTTTTGAACTATTGACTCTGGTGACCGATCATTTCCCGGATCTTTGGTTTAGACGATCTTAAGGGAGCTACAATGGCACACCCGAAAGGGCAAACCCATTGAGTATCCTTGCCCGATTGTCGAGACTATTATCCGCCTTAGGATAACCTGATTAGAATTTACCTATGAGGGGAGGGTGATTCTTACAGATGCATGTTCAGATGGTGACTTTGATGGTGACTATTGGTTCCGTTGATCAGAGTCCTATTTATAAGTCGGATTTATGGCCACTTATTTCTGAGACGCCGGAGTGCTGTCCGAGTTATTTATCAGTGGGGATCCGTTTATTTCAGGATTCCCCGGGCCGATTCAGAGATGGTTATGGGTATCTGCTCAGAGTTTGTCTGATGATGACGATGGTGTATCTTTCAGTTCCGTTTATTTCAGAACCCTTGAGTTGGACTTGTGGTTACATCTTCCTTCAGATGGTGGTGATCAGTTCAGAGGCCGTAACTCAGTGCAGTAAATGTTCAGATGACTTGGAGGATGGCACAGTGCATTGCATTCACGCATCAGCATCATTCTCATTTTGCATTCATCTGCATCGAACCTACGTCTAGCCATATGGGGAGAATTATTGATTGAGAATCTGGTTGAGAGACATCTTGAATTTCAGAATATGGATGTCAAAATGTTATCTGTCTCGATGAAACCAGAATCAAAGGACAAAATCTTCCTCATATGGATAGATGGTGCATGTGTGAGTCATGTTAACCTGTTTGCTGTTTTGCAGGTGTCAGTTTCTAACCTGTTTGATTGACACAGGAATGATGAATTCGCCCAACGTCGACATCCTCGAACTGAAAGAGATTATGAGGGAGTTGTTCAAAGTGGTGCAAAGGCTTGCCTTGGGGCAGAAAGCCATGGCCGAGAGATTGGAAAGGATTGAGGGCTGGATGATCAAGGAGAAAGTTCAGGGAAAGGCTCCATCATCCGAAGTGACAAACCCCTCTGGCTCTGTAGTAGAGCAACCCTCTGGCAGTGGTCCGCTCAAGGAAGAGGTAAATTTAAGTGGTGTGCCAGTAAAAAAGGAACACGGTAAGGATCGTTATCACCCTTATGCTGCTGCTGTAACCGTTCCTGTTGGTAATCCACCTGTACCACCGCAACAACCGCCACCTCAACAGAGAGCACAAAGAGCTGGGTACCAAGTGAGAAGAAGGACGACAGATCGTCATTTCGATAAGGCGCCCGTGACTTATGCCTCTCTGTTTAAAAGGTTGATGGATCTCGGGTTGGTGCAGCCAAGGACATTGGTTCCAGGGAAACCGGATCAGAGGCTTGCAAGTTATGATGAGAATGTCAGGTGCGAGTTCCATGCTGGTGCACCCGGACATCACATTGAGGATTGCAAAGCTTTTAAGCATGTGGTCCAGGACTTGGTGGATTCTAAAGCCATCAATTTTGATCGGATGATGGATGTTAATACTAACCCTGTGCCGATGCATGGCCCTATGGGGGTGAATGTGATGTCCAAAGACAAGAGGAAAATGGATGAAACGAACGGGGACCAGTTGAAGATTCCAATGTCTGTGGTTCAGAAGCGTCTGACGAAGAGTGGGGCTTTCCCTGGTGTTGATAACTGCTGTGCGGCTGTCGCCACAAAGGGGCGTACAATGATGAGGGAAACAATCCAGAGAATGATGAAAGTAGAAATGGACGATGTAAGATGTAAAGCACCCAGGCTGGCAGTTGAAACCGTCCAGGTGGAGAATGCCATTATTGCTGGGAAAGAGAAAAAGCCGTCCATTTCTTCTTATAAACAGGCTGTGGAAGTGGTGAGAAATGGAGGGATCCCAGGCTGGGGAAAAATCATCGACATCGTGGTAAAGGCGGATATGTTTGGGGTTGGCTATCAGGAAGGCCAAGACTCGTCTGAGCGAAACAGAGGTCGCCGTCCATCGTTCACGTTTATCAGTGCTGGAATGCTAGATCCAGTTCACGCCGGTGCGGCGAGTGAAGAAACTGACAGTGACTGGGAGATTGATCAATGGATAAGATCGTGCGTACCAGGAAGCTGGAAGGCCTAACAAGATCATCACTGTCATTCTACTAGAAGAGTAATATTTCTGTTTTCAGATTTTATTTGCATGAAAGCCATACGTGTTGCCCGACACGTAATGGTTCATTGTAAGGGCCACCTCATGTTTCATTTTGCAACATTTTGCATCATAAATAAACGGATGTTTTTCAAATTAAAAGCGGTGTTCCCTGTTTTTCATTTATTTTTGCAGTTTAAAAACAAATAAAAATGGCAATGTTTGTTTTCATTTTTCCTTGTGTTTTGTCTCGTTCCGACTTCGAAACAATATTCCTCCGGATCTCGTTGATAACAATTCGGTTACACCTCATATGACTTCGACAATCCGATCTATCATGCCGAAGAAGAAGGCGAAGAAGATTGTGATCTGCTGGAAGATTAGCCAGGTTGTTGAAACAAGAGGAGAAGGTGATTCAGCCGCTCGAGGGGCGATGCGAGATTGTTATTCCAAGCACCGCCGAGGTCAGGAAGGAAATGGAAATTGGGGCCGCTTCAGAGGCGAGCTGAAAGCAGAATGGTAGCCCTGTTGAAAGAGCATGTGAATACTTTCGCCTGGTCGTGTCAGGATATGCCAGGTCAAGTACCAATGTCGTTGTGCACAAGCTACCATGGAGAGAAGACTGTCCTCTAGAGAAGCAGAACGTCGGTGCCACGTATCAGAGTGACTTTGTTTCGTGATGTGATTCCTCATGAAATTGAATGCTATGTTGATGACATGATAGCAAAGTCCCAAACAGAAGAGGGGCATTTGGTGGATCTGGCCAAGCTGAGTGGACCATTTGAGACAATTCAAACAGAGGTTGAATTCAGATAAGTGCACTATCAGAGTGCGGTCCGGTAAGATGTTGGGGTTCATTGGAAGAGAGGAATCGAGGTTGGTCCTGTTAAAAAAAATAAAATAATAATAATAATAAAAAAAATGCCTGAACCGAGAATGGAAAAAGAGGTTCGTGGTTTCTTAGGTAGATTGAACTACATGTCTTGGTTTATGTCTCACCTAACAGCCACGTGCGAACCTATATTCAAGCCATTGAAAAAAAATCAAACGGTCAGGTGAAATAATGATTGCCAAGGGGCATTGAAAAAAAATAAAAAGAATGAGTAGCAGGAACCTCTGATTCTGATGCCTCCTGTGAAAGGAGCAATTGTTAATTCTGTACCTGACAGTCCTCGAGGGGTCTATGGGGTGTGTATTGGGGCAGCATGACGAGTCTGGTCGAAAAGAGCATGCCATATACTACCTTAGCAAAAAGTTTACCGACTGTGAAACAAGATATTCACTGCTCGAGAAAACTTGCTGTGCTTTGGTCTGGGCTGCTCGCCGACTAAGGCAGTACATGCTGGTTCATACCACTTTGTTGATTTCCAAGATGGATCCAATCAAGTATGTTTTTGAGAAGCCAGCATTGACCGGACGGGTTGCGAGGTGGCAAATGATTTTGACAGAATATGATATACAGTACACCTCTCAGAAAGCAATCAAGGGGAGTGTATTGTCTGATTACCTCGCTCAGCAACCCATTGATGATTATCAACCGATGAAGTTTGAATTCCCTGATGAGAACATCATGTTTCTCAAATCGAAAGATTGTGAGGAACCAATCCCGGAGGAGGGGCCTGACTCTGAATCCGAATGGATTCTGATGTTTGATGGGGCCGTTAACGTGAATGGTAGCGGTGTTGGTGCTGTTTTGGTTACGCCGAAAGGATCCCACATTCCTTTTGCTGCCCGGCTAACATTTGAGTGCACCAACAACGTGGCTGAATATGAAGCTTGCATATTGGGGATTGAAGAGGCGATTGATTTAAGGATCAAGAACCTTGTCATATATGGAGATTCAGCTCTGGTGGTTAATCAGGTTAACGGAAAATGGTATACGCATCAATCTCATTTAGTTCCATACCGGGATTATACGAGGAGATTGTTGACGTTTTTCACCAAGGTGAAGATGCATCATGTGCCCAGAGAAGAGAATCCTTTGGCAGATGCTTTGGCTACTCTGGCCGCCTTGATTAAAGTGCAGTGGTGGAATCAGTTCCCCAGTGTAGAGGTAGGTCGTCTGGATAGACCGGCTTATGTGTTTGCTGTTGATACAGCGTCTGATGATGAGAAGCCGTGGTATTACGATATCAAGTGCTATCTGGAGACTCAAGAGTATCCTGAGGGAGCATCAAGGAAGGATCGAAAGACTCTGCGGAGGTTGGCCATGGTGTTTTATCTGAATAAGGATGGGGTTTTGTACAAGAGGAATTTTGATTGGGTCTTGCTCAGATGTGTTGATGATAGAGAAGCAAACCAATTGATGAAAGAGGTTCATGAGGGATCGTTTGGTACCCATGCCAGTGGGAATGCAATGGTAAAGAAGCTGCTGAGGGCAGGTTATTATTGGATGACAATGGAGGCCCAATGTTTCAATTACGTGCGGAAGTGTCATAAATGCCAGATTTATGCTGACAAGGTGCACGTGCCTCCAAATCCGTTGAGTTTAATGTCGTCTCCATAGCCGTTTGCTATGTGGGGCATTGATATGATCGGAAAGATTGAGCCTACAACTTCGAATGGGCATCGATTCATATTAGTGGCTATTGATTACTTCACCAAGTAGGTTGAAGCAGCCTCTTATACGAACGTGACGAAGCAGGTCGTTGCCAGGTTTCTCAAGAGAGACATCATTTGTAGATATGGGGTTCCCGAGAGAATCATTACTGATAATGGTTCTAATTTGAACAATAAGATGATGGCAGAACTGTGCCGGGAATTCAAGATTGAACATCACAATTCTTCTCCCTATCGTCCGAAGATGAATGGGGCGGTTGAGGAAGCCAACAAGAATATTAAGAAGATTGTGCAAAAGATGGTGGTGACCTATAAAGACTGGCATGAGATGTTGCCGTTTGCATTGCATGGGTATCGAACGTCGGTGCGCACATCTACTGGGGCAACGCCTTTCTCGTTGGTATATGGAATGGAAGCTGTGTTACCTGTTGAGGTTCAGATTCCCTCTTTGAGAGTCCTGATGGACGTAAAATTGCAAGAGGCGGAATGGGTAAGGACCCGGTACGAAGAGTTGAGCCTAATAGAAGAGAAGAGGCTAGCAGCCATCTGTCATGGGCAGTTATACCAGCAGAGGATGAAGCGTGCTTTTGACCGAAAGGTACGACCCCGGGTATATCACGTAGGTGATATGGTGCTGAAAAGGATCCTCCCTCCTTAAAACGATCGAAGGGGCAAATGGACACCCAATTATGAAGGTCCATTCGTGGTCAAGAAGGTTTTCTCTGGCGGAGCCTTGTTGTTAACGACCATGGATGGCGAGGATTTTCCATCCCCTGTGAATGCGGATGCAGTTAAAAAATACTTCGTATAAAGAGACCCGCTGGACGAAAAGAATAAAATAGTCCAGGCAAAAAAGGGCATCCCGGCGAACCAAAAAACAGAAAGAAAGGTTCGGGCAAAAGTTAGGGATAAAAAGAAAAACTGTACACCCGACAAGTCGAAAACCTGAAAAGGCGACTTGGGCAAAAATGGGTATCCCGGTGGACTGAAAACCCGAAAGGGTGGTCCAGGCAAAAGAGGGATTGAAACGAACAACTGCGTCCGTCATGATCGTTTGCGCTTTGGTTAAAGCATCATGGATAATACCCGGTATGGATCAATCAGAAGCGTCTTTTTTAGAAGGCAGAAAGCACGGAGAGTCTGAGGACATATGGGGTGTAACCGAGTTGGAACTCGAGGAGATCGCGGGTTTCACATTGCCATTAGGATAGATTTTTCCTTTTGTGCGCAATTACCTCTTTTCAGGGATTGCTTCCTTTGTATTGCTCATTTGAGCCACACTTTTCCATATCAATAAAATGCATATTCAGTCAAATAATTCTGTTTTTGTTTTTCATTACCGCTTTGATTGCCAAAAACATCCAATTATTTTGATAAAGAATCTTGCATTTTAAGACATACAGGTCCCTTCCAATGCATGTTTATAAGATTAAAAACTTGAAATCTTATTTGGAAGGTTGGGTGACCCAAGTGTTGAAATCTTGACATGCTTGGGGCACGGTTTTATCTAACGATCTCTTTTGCAGGTACTGTTAGGTATTTTCCCTCACGTGCAGGTGATGATGTGGAAGCTTTTGACAAAACAAATCCCCATGGAGTCCAATCAGGGACGAATGAATAGAAGAACGGTGAAAAGACGGCGAGACGTACGACGATCCTGGATATTAATCAAGAAGACTCTTCAAAGTCTGAAGATTGAAAAGTCTGTATAAGTCCCAGGAGTTCGCTCTCCGTCGAGCGCGAAGCAGTTTGGAATACAAGATGATGGAGCAGAAAAGTCCAGACGAGTCTGGGAGTTCTCAAAATTGGAAAGCTGACATGGGAGTTGGATATGAATACCAAAGGTTCGACGAGTCGTCTGGTGTTCAGTACCAGATTTTCCTCATCTCTCCAAGCAGAGTCGTGAGGACTAATTCCCCAGCAGATCCAAGGTCTGTGGTTTCCCTAGCAGGGTCAGGATGGTTATCCCCAACAGGTTTCAGATCGATGCTTCCCCAGTCGCCAGGCCTGAAGGTTGCAGTTTTCCCAGCGGAAGTATCTGTGTGTGGTGGTTTCCCAAGCAGGGTCAGGATGGTTATCCCCAGCTAGTCAAGACTGGTGTATCCCCACAGAGTGCGTTGGTGGATTCTTCCCCAGCAATTCCCCAAGTGGATCGGGTGCAAAGGAGGTTTTTTCCCCAGCAAGGGTTGCCTATTTCCCAGCAGCAGCGATATTCCCCAGCAGGGCAGAAATTGGAGTGGTGGCGAGTTCCTCAGCAGAGTGTCTCGAGCTCCCCAGAAGAGTCCCTTGAGGGGGATGCCTTTTTATGCATTCATCATGTAGATAAGCATAACATATTGCATAATAACTCGCGTAGCATTTCCATAAGTATGGAGCATTACGCAGAAAAATCAATCATGCATCATATTGCAAGCATGAGCTAGTCTCAAGCCGTGGTTACCGTTTGAGAAGTGGTTTCCTGAGGGTGAAGGTGTTGCTCCGAGGAGTTTGGCACCGTTTTTTATCAACAGTACTTTCCCAGTAGTGCGATACTGGAGGAAACTTTTCCGTCGGACAGAGATGGGAATGTTACGCGATCAACGCGATTCAAGCCGTGGATACCGCTTGAGATTTGGTTTCACCGGATGGTGAAGATGTTACTCGGATGAGTTTAACATCATGACGCGATCAGCGCGATTCAAGCCGTGGATACCGCTTGAGATTTGGTTTCACCGGATGGTGAAGATGTTACTCGGATGAGTTTAACATCATGACGCGATCAGCGCGATTCAAGCCGTGGATACCGCTTGAGATTTGGTTTCACCGGATGGTGAAGATGTTACTCGGATGAGTTTAAACATCATGACGCGATCAGCGCGATTCAGGCCGTGGTTACCGCTTGAGATTTGGTTTCACCGGATGGTGAAGATGTTACTCGGATGAGTTTAAACATCATGACGCGATCAACGCGATTCAAGCCGTGGTTACCGCTTGAGATTTGGTTTCACCGGATGGTGAAGATGTTACTCGGATGAGTTTAACATCATGACGCGATCAGCGCGATTCAAGCCGTGGATACCGCTTGAGATTTGGTTTCACCGGATGGTGAAGATGTTACTCGGATGAGTTTAACATCATGACGCGATCAGCGCGATTCAAGCCGTGGATACCGCTTGAGATTTGGTTTCACCGGATGGTGAAGATGTTACTCGGATGAGTTTAAACATCATGACGCGATCAGCGCGATTCAAGCCGTGGATATCGCTTGAGATTTGGTTTCACCGGATGGTGAAGATGTTACTCGGATGAGTTTAAACATCATGACGCGATCAGCGCGATTCAAGCCGTGGATACCGCTTGAGATTTGGTTTCACCGGATGGTGAAGATGTTACTCGGATGAGTTTAACATCATGACGCGATCAGCGCGATTCAAGCCATGGATACCGCTTGAGATTTGGTTTCACCGGATGGTAAAGATGTTACTCGGATGAGTTTAAACATCATGACGCGATCAGCGCGATTCAAGCCGTGGTTACCGCTTGAGATTTGGTTTCACCGGATGGTGAAGATGTTACTCGGATGAGTTTAAACATCATGACGCGATCAACGCGATTCAAGCCGTGGTTACCGCTTGAGATTTGGTTTCACCGGATGGTGAAGATGTTACTCGGATGAGTTTAACATCATGACGCGATCAGCGCGATTCAAGCCGTGGATACCGCTTGAGATTTGGTTTCACCGGATGGTGAAGATGTTACTCGGATGAGTTTAACATCATGACGCGATCAGCGCGATTCAAGCCGTGGATACCGCTTGAGATTTGGTTTCACCGGATGGTGAAGATGTTACTCGGATGAGTTTAACATCATTACGCGATCAGTGCGACAATCGGGGTTCAAATGGAGAAAGGGAAATGCTGAGGCATTTTCTGGAGAGCGGGGTCCAAATGGAGATTGGAGTTGAAGATTATATCCGGGATGAGGTCCTCAGGATTATCTTCTGTTCATGTGTCACCTTAGACTTTGGCTGAGGCCAATGGAGGTCGTTATGGGTGTCTTCTGAGGAAGAGATGCACATGTTACCTTCCTTTTGTGAAGGTGTACCCTCTGATATGTCGCCATCAGAGTGGTGTTTGGTGTTATTTCCGACGTTGCCAGCGGAATTATCACAAGAAATTGGAGAGTGGGGTTCAAATGGAGAAAGGGAAATGTTGAGGCATTTTCTGGATAGCGGGGTTCAAACGGAGAAAGGGAGACACGAGGTGTTTTCTGGAGAACGGGGTTCACAATGGCGATAGCAAGTTATCGTCAGGCGACTGAGGTTCAAATGGAGAATGGGGTTCATTATTTTGGCAAACGAGATGTCGGGGTTCAAGTGCAGTGATCCGGGATCATTTGCGCGAAGGAAAATTTCGGGGTTCAAGAAAATGAAAAAAGAAGAGCAAAGAAAAAATTTTCGGGGTTCAAGAAAAAGCAAAAAAATAATAATCCCCAGCGGATATGTGGTGTTCAGGCCATGGTTATCCCTGTGTTACCATTTATTTTGGTATCCAGGTCGATGTTGCTGTTTCGGTGATCAGGCCGACTTTCTCCGTACCAGACGGGTTTTTTCTTCAAGATTGTTTCTTTGCCGATTCTGACAGGCACTGGTAATTATTTCCCATCAGAGTGCAAATTGTTCGTCTGTTCTTGGTATTCAATCACTCTTCATCCTGATCATCTGAAAGCTGAGGCTATTCATATCGACAGGTTCACAGTGGATTGAATAGGGGCAGCTGTAACACCTCAAAATTTGCCCTCCTCTCTTGGGACTAGCTTAACATATTGCATTGCATTTTTTAGGTCATTAGGCATTGCATCTTTGCATATCATGTGGTTACATGGAACAAGTCATCCTCATAAGTCTGGGTCAGAAGATAAAGAGGTTAAGATGCAAGCTGAAGGTTTCATTGAATTGATCATTAATCATCTGAGGATGTGTGGTACAAATTAGGGTTTCTTGATTCTCAAGGGGGTTGGGCTTCATCTTGGTTGCAATGATACATCATCATCATCATGGTTTTGTCATCATCCCAGAGATTCAAGAGATTGATCAGATACCTTGAGATTAGGGTTTTGACCACTGGTCAACCCTAATCAGTTGAATCATCTGCATTGGGCCAGTCAGGGCTTGGCAAGGAGATGGGGTTTTCAATGGATATGGGGATCATCATGTGATTATATTGAGCTTATGGAAGCTAGGGTTTCATCATTGAGCCATTTCATCAGGAGTTTGAGGCACAACTTGATCAGTGCACAGCCAATTCATCTATCAGTTAGAAAAGTCAACTGTGGTCAACTGTGCCTGAATTGATGGATTTGGAGGTGGGAGAGGGCAAGAGACACTTCATTCATGTCTAGACAAGTTTCATTTGACATTTCAAACATCAAGAATGAAGAAAATAAAGTCAGGTGGAAAGTTTCCAAAAATAGAAAGTGACTTGTAATTGGAAACTGCCAAAAATGGAAAGTTTTTCTCCTCAAAATTACGTGTCCAAAAATGCTTCAAATGAAATTTTGTCCAACATGAAAGTTGTAGATCTTGCTCTCACCTTTCCAAAAAGTCCAAGAACACTCATTTCTCATGTGTGGTTGGCAAGTTATGATCAAATCATTTTCAGAAAATGTTGAAATTCAAGAGGCCATAACTTTTGAATGGAATGGCCAAATTGGGTGATCTTTCTTTGAGCAAACCACATTTGATGTGTACTATCATGATGCATTATCACATTTCATCAAAAATCATCATAGCAAAATGTCATTTTTCAAGTGAACTAATTTGAAAATTGGTGGGAAAAAAGGTGATTTTGTGAAATACATGGCTTTTGCATACCAAACCAATTTCAACACATTCCAAATGGCAAATATGACTTGTTTGCACTGGTTTTCTACTGTTACATTGGATGCATCTAGAAAAGGGCATTTTGGCCAATTATGCATAAAACTCACTTTGCTAATTTCACTTGGATTTGCTAATTGTGATTAGCACTTGGATTAAGGCATGGTATAAAGGCATAATCATAACAGAAAATGGATAATCACACTTCACAATCTCAGATCTAACAAACTTTTCATCCAATTCTCTCCAATTTTCTCAAAACTTCTTCACACTTTTTTTTTACATTTTCCATTGAATTCATCATCTATTGTGCTGTTTCTTGCTAGATCCTTCTTCTGCAGGACCTTGTGAAGATCTGTTTCACCAAACCGTGGCCAAGGCATTGAAGATTCGCAACTGTTGAAGTCTCGTTCATCCATGGCATCTTGAAGGATTTTGGAACTGGAGCATGCTGGAGCTACAAAACCTCTTTCAATCACCTTCCTAAGCTTCAATCAACATCTGTTTTGGCATTAGGGACCTTGAAACGCACGAATCATCACCTGCATCATCCAAAAGGTCAGAATTCGATCTCAACCTTTGCTTAAATCATGATATGGTTCTTATAGGTCTTTGATCATAGAGTGCACTGCAACTTGTAGTTTTGAAAATCATTGAGAATTGAATGAGATATTTGGATTTGAACATTTGAATGTGAAACTTATTTCGCTTGATCCGTGAAGCATGAGTAGGATTAGGAGAAATTAAGTTCATATCCATGATCTAGGTTGAAAGACGAATCCAATGATATATGGCATGATGATTTTAGTTAGAAAATGTTCTTGATGATTTTCTGGAATTGATGAATGTTGATGAATGATGAAGAGCGCGTTTCCAGTTCTGTTTGATCCATGCGCCTGGCTTTCGTTTTTGAAATGGTGTTTCCCGCGAGCTACAGCCAATCACGCTTCGCCACTGAATAAATTGAAACGCCGCGTTTCATTTTCTTTACCAGATAATTACAAAATTGCCATTATCACCATTAATTTCATTTTATTTCATTTCTTTTTTCCAATTTCATTTCATTTTGATCAATGATCTTTAAAAATTCATAAGTTCTTCATTTTTAATCCAAATTTGATGAGGTTTTTTTCACCATTCTCCTTGTGATGTGTAGTTTTTTATGGTGATTTTTAATATTTTTGTGCACGTGTGAATTTAAAAAATGCCTAGGGTTTGATTGAACGTATGCTTTGTGTGTATGTCTCACCATTTTGATCATAAAATCTTGATGCTTCCATAGAAATTCATAAAATTTTACATGCCTATTCTTGACTCTTTTCTGGTGATTTTGATATGTGGTTTGCAATTTTTGAGTTCCTGGTTGATGAGATATGATTTTTTGAATAGAGGTGTGACAATTTGTGTCACACCATACTTAGTGCAATTTCATGATTTTATTTGCCATGCTTGTGGATATTGGATTGAGCTGAATTTTTGCATGATTGGTCATATGGATGTTGAGAATACATGTGAATTTTTCTGGATTTATTGATTGCATTTCCTAATTGATTGGAATTTCCTCCCCTGTTTGGTCATTTGTTGATGTTTTGTGACTCATGTTTGTATTTGCTTTGTGAAATTCTGGTCATTAATTGGATGGATGTGAAATTTGGCATGTGTATTGTGGACATCTTATGGAACATTTTGGTTTTAGTCTCATTCATTTATCATGTTTGATTGCTGTTTTATGATTGATGGAAGTTGATGCTTGTTTTGATGCCTTGTGTTGGCTTGCTTGAACTTGTATGGACTTTTTGAATTTCATTGACCTACTCCCTTTGATCCAAATGAGCTGAAATTTGATATGCTTGACATGTTATGTGTTCTGTTTAGACTTGAATTTTTTTGGAATTTATTGGAATGTTTTGATATTGATTTGAGTGTGATCATTCTGTTTGGTCCTTTGAGGTTGCAAATTGCATGTTTTGTGTTATTTTGTTCATGAAATGATAATGATGAATGATATGAGCATGGGACCAATTGGATTTGTTTCTAAATTGATTGATTGTGATTTTGGATAATTTTCACTTGCTGTTTTGGATTTTTCATCTCCTTTTGACCCTAGGCTTGTCCTAGTGGTCTTGTTTCTCACGTTTGAATGTGATTTTCAGGTTGAAGAAGCAAATGCTTTAAGGAGATTAATGCAAGTTGATTGAGTTTGGTTGCTTGTTGTGAACTAACTTGTTTGTTTTGTAGGATGCTTAGCTCACTTGAGTTGCTTGTGCTTTGCACAGATGATTGATTGTGTTGTCTGTTGGTTCTTATGCTGTTTGTTTTGACTTTGTGATTGGTATACTGACTGTATTTGATTGATTTCAGGTACATTAGTCGCTAACAGTTCATCTTTGAACTTGCTTTGTGCTGCTGCTTGGTTGTATAAACCAATTGAGGTAGACTCTCTTGTCTCCATGTAGTTTGGAAGACCTGGCTTGTTATTTAGCCAGGCAACTGTCTGAAGTCCTCCTTAAGAGGCGATGTTTGTGCTTGTTTATCTTTGTCCCCAAGCAGGAAAAGACCTTGATTAAGGAAATTGGCAGACACAAGAGGTGTGTAGTCCACCTCCTGCTATTCTGTTGAGTCGTCCCTCTGCTCACACCACTGTGTTGATGCATTGGGACATTAACCCAAGATCTTGTACAGTTGTACAGTTGAGTCAGAGTCATGAGTGTAGAAGGGTTCCCACTTTCTGAACCCACGCTCCTTTGTCTGAAGCTCTCCCTGGCCAGGGATAAGAGCTGTGAAGTCTAATCTTCACTCACCTTTCATCAGCTTCACCCTGACTCTCAATGTCAGGGTTAAGAGCTAACACCACCCTGACACAGTTGACTTGCTTTGGCAGTCTAACCCTTGATTGAGCCCACATCTGTCTGTATATAGTGTGTGCTAACTGTGAATGTTTGATTTGCTTTGTTTATGCTTGCATGCTTTGCTTTTTCCTGGTTAGGATTAGCTTGTTGTTGTGCAAGTAGATAGAAACCATAACATAGGGCAATGATGCATGATAACATCTAGGCTCGAGTCCAGCTTCCTAGTAGTGTGTCTCCCTTTGTATCTGGTTAGAATTACTTTCCCGTTCAGGGGAACTACGTCGCCCTGATCCTCATACCAGATGAGGTACGTAGGCAGGAGACCGTGCGAGGTCTCTCCGGGCACTTTTTTTTCTTTTTTGTGTGTGTTTGCTTGTTAACCCTTTTGTGTGTCAGGATATGGATGTAAGCCCAGCGATTGGCTGTCCGTATCCTGATTGTGTTTGTTTGGTTCGGAAGCCGATGTAAGTCCAGCGATTGGCGTTCGGGTTCCAAGTTTGCCTGTGTTTGTGTGTGTCTTGTTTCGGCGTGCGTGAGCCGAACTACGGCAGCTCTGATTCTCGTTCCAGACGAGATACGTAGGCATAAGATGCGATATCCTAGCGAGCCCTCTCCCCTCTTCTCCCACCTGTGTTGTCTTCAGTGTGTGTGTGATGTTTTGTTTTAGCAACCTTTTTCTATCGTTTGAGCGTGGATCCCGTCGAGTACGACGGACGTGAGGGGTGCTAATACCTTCCCCTTGCGTAACCGACTCCCGATCCCATTCTCTTTGGTCGCGAGACCATGCTTTTCCCAGGTTTACTTCGAGCGTTTCCTTTCCCTCTTTTGGGATAAATAACGCACGGTGGCGGCTCTGTGTTGTTTTGTTTCAGCCCGCCGGTTGTTTTTTGCGGATGCGACACGTCCGTATTCACAGGGGATGGAAAATCCTCGCCATCCATGGTCGTCAACAACAAGGCTCCGCCAGAGAAAACCTTCTTGACCACGAATGGACCTTCATAATTGGGTGTCCACTTGCCCCTACGATCATTTTGAGGAGGAAGGATCCTTTTCAACACCATATCTCCTACATGATACACACGAGGTCGCACCTTTCGGTCAAAAGCACGCTTCATCCGCTGCTGGTATAACTGCCCATGACAAATGGCCGCCAGCCTCTTTTCCTCAATCAGGCTTAGCTCTTCGTACCGAGTCCTTACCCATTCCGCTTCTTCCAATTTCACGTCCATCAGGACTCTCAAAGAGGGATTTGAACCTCAACCGGCAACACGGCTTCCATTCCATACACAGCGAGAAAGGCTTTGCCCCAGTAGACGTACGCACCGAAGAGCGATACCCAGGCTACAAGCTCCATACTCAGCCACCATTGTTGGTGCCTTCAAATGTTATCTGGGCAACAAAAGGACCGTGGGCTCCCCTTTGGCGTAACCAAAGCAACACCAACTCTGCTATCATTCACATTAACAACCCCATCAGACATCAGAATCCGTTCGGATTCAGGGTCAGGCCCCTCCTCCGGGATCGGTTCCTCACAATCTTTCGATTTGAGAACCTCGATGTCCTCATCAGGGAACTCAAACATCATCGGTTGATAATCCTCAATGGGTTGCTGGGCGAGGTAATCAGACAATACACTCCCCCTTACTGCTTTTTGAGAGGTGTACTGAAGATCATATTCAATCAAAAATCATTTGCCATCTCGCAACCCGTCCGGTCAATGCTGGCTTCTCAAATATGTACTTGATCATATCCATCTTGGAAATCAATAAAGTGGTATGAACCAGCATATACTGTCTCAGTCGGCGAGCAGCCTATACCAAAGTACAACAAGTTTTCTCGAGCAGTGAATATATTGTTTCACAGTCGGTAAACTTTTTGCTAAGGTAAATTGCATGCTCTTTTCGACCAGACTCGTCATGCTGACCCGGTACACACCCCATAGACCCCTCGAGGATCGTCAAGTACAGAATTAACGGGCGTCCCTCCACAGGCATCAGAATCGGAGGCTCTTGTAAATACTCTTTTATTTTTTCCGAATGCCCCTTGGCAATCATTATTTCACCTGACCGTTTGATCTTTTCTTTTTTCAACAGCTTGAGTGGGTTCCCACGTGGCTGTTAGATGAGATGTGAACCGTGAAATGCAGTTCAATCTACCTAAGAGACCACAAACCTCTTTTTCTGTTCTCGGTTCAGGCATTTCTTATATTGTTTATTTTCTTCTTTTTTTTATAGCAGGATCGACCTCGATTCCTCTTTCATTCGCAATAAGCCTCAGCAACTTACCGGACCGCACTCTGAAAGTGCACTTATTTGAATTCAACCTCCGTTTGAATTGTCTCAACCAGTCAAACATCTTGCCCCGGTCTACCGGATGCCCTCTCCTGTTTGGGACTTTGCTATCATGTCATCAACATAGCATTCAATCTCATGATGAATCATATCATGAAACAAAGTCACCATGACCCTTTGATGCGTGGCACCGGCGTTCTTGAGACCGAATGGCATCACCTCTGCTCTTGACACTCGCCTCCAAGGCGGCCCCAACCTTTACTTCCTTTCATACCTCCTCGGTACACAGGTTAACAAGCTTAACTCGCTCTTCGTGCGGCTGAATCACCTTCTTCTCTTTTCGACCAGACTCGTCATGCTGCCCCAGTACACACCTCATAGACTCCTCCTCGGTACACAGATGAATTACCAGCAGGAATAGTCACAGCAGCAGCATACGGGTGGTAACGATCCTTACCGTGTCCCCTCTGGGTATACACATCACTTGATTCAACCTCCTTCTTGTGCTGACTATTGCCAGAGGGCTTCTTTACTCCAGACGACGGAGCATCTCCCTGGATTTCCCCCATTCTCAGCCAGTTTTCAATCCTCTCCAACCTCTCAGCGATTGCTTTCTGCCCCAAGGAGAACTCTTGAATGATGTTGAACAACTCACCCATCTTCTCTTTCAGGTCGAGAACGTCGGCGTTGGATGGATTCATCATTCCTAAGTCAATCAAACATGTTAGAAACTGACACCTGCAAAACAGAAGACATGTTATTATGACTCACGCATGAATGCAATGTCTATCCATATGAGGAACACTCTGTCTTTCGATCCTGGTTTCATCAAGACAGATAAAAAAAATTCGGCAATAACATTCTGACATCAGGATGTCTCTCAACCAGAATCTCAATCGAGAATGTACCCTGAGTATGGATAGACATGGGTTAAATGCAGATGAATGCAAAATGGGAATGATGCTGATGCATGAATGCAATGCACTGTGCCATCCTCCAAGTCATCTGAACATCAATTGTATTGAGTTCCGGTCTCTGAACTGACCGCAACCATCTGAGGTACTGAGTAACCATAAATCCGACTTGGGTAGTTCCGAAATAAACGGAACGGGGGGATATACCACCATCATCACAGGAACATCCACTGAACGGATGACAACCAGATCCTCTGAACAAGTACCTTTGGATTCAACCCAGGGATCCGAAATAAACGGAACCCGCTGATAAATCACGGACAACACTCCGGCGTCTCAGAAATAAGTACCCATAAGTCCAACTGAACCATAGTCACCATCAATACCTGCAAATGATTCAATCCCGCCCCACTCACGGGTGTCATCTAGGCCAGGGTAAGGTCAAGAGTAATGCAGGATAAACAATCCTTTCAAGAATATCATCATATACACACCAGATATATGCAACGATAATACCCCATCAGGATCTGAACTGCTCGTGATACCATGTTCCGCTAAGTGGCGCCATACCACCCGCTTCCCATGAATCACTCTATTCCTAGGTGTCCTAAAGTTCACTCATAGCCTGGGTATTAGGCCTTTTACCTCTTGTGATTCCCACCCAAAAGAGAAACAGATACACAGCCAACATAATGATAATATGATGCATGCAAACATATATGCAGATATATACAATCACAGCATAATAATCATAAATGCAATAAATAAAACAGTAAAAGCAACAAAAACTATCCTAGAGAGCGCTAGGACTGACTCGCTTAGGGAAGATGGACCAGCAAAAGGTCAACTTCTCTAGTCCCCAGCAGAGTCGCCAGCTGTCGCATCCGCGAAAAACAACCGGCGGGAAAAACAAACAAACAGAGCCGCCACCGTGCGTTATTTATCCCAAAGGAGGGAAAGGAAACGCTCGAAGTAAATCTGGAAAGGAAATGGTCTTACGACCGAAGATTGCAAGGATCGGGAGTCGGTTACGCAAGGGGAAGATATTAGCACCCCCTCACGTCCGTCGTACTCGACAGGATCCACGCTCAGAAAGAATAGAATAAGGCTGCTGAATAACTGCTCAAAAGAATGCACACACACTGGAATAAAACACAGATGGAAGAAGAGGGGAACGGGCTCGCTAGGATATCGCATCCTATGCCTACGTATCTCATCTGGAATGAGAATCAGAGCTATCGTAGTTCGGCTAACGCACGCCGAAACAAAACACAACACAAAGACGCTGAGACGTCAGAGCAAACACACAAACACAAATAGGAAATGGAACGCCAATCGCTGGGCTTACATCCAACTCCACAAAAACAAACACAGGAAACCGACTGCCAATCACTGGACTTACATCAGACTCCACAGACACACAGGAAGGTTAAACAAACAGGCTAGTAGAGAGTCTGGTACTCGAGTCTACTAGCTGTCAAGCAAACACCAAGAAGACGCTGAGACGTCAGAAGAAGTTGAACACGCAGACTAAAAGGGAGTCGGGAACTCGGACCTAATAGCTGCCAAGCAAGACACACACAAAAAAGAAAAAGGGCGCCCAGAGAGATCTCGCACGATCTCCTGCCTACGTACCTCATCTGGTATGAGGATCAGGGCGACATAGTTCCCCTTAACAGGGGAGAAACTCTCTCCTAACCAGAGACCGGGAAATAACAAACTAATAGGGAGACTGACTCGAGCCTAAAAGTTGTCATGCAATCCACAATAGTCCTAGGTTGAGGTTTCTAACAAGAGTTTGACTCACACAGGCAGTGAGTCAACTCAAGTCTATCTCTACATACGTCAACTTCCTCAAAAGTTGATCATACGACTCCTACAGAAAGGAGATGAGAAGCTAAGCAGATAAACATCAAAAACAAATAACACACACTATACACAACCAAGGGGCTCAAGCGAGGTTGGGCTTTAGTCAAGGGGTCATATCGACCTTGACAAACAAGCCAAATACTGGAATGGGTAGTCAGGCTCTTAACCTCTTACATTGAGAGTTAGGGTGAGCAGATGAAATGGAGATGAGGGTTATGCCTCATAGCTCTTAACCCAGGCCCGGGTGAGCTTGAATCAAAGAATGTGTGGGAGTCCAGAATGTGGGACTCTATTCCATATGACTGACACAACAAGATTTTGAGTTTTTTATTCAAAGTGCATCAACACAGGGTGTGAGCAAGATGAATGACACAACTGAGTAGCAGGGGGTGGATTGCACACCCCTTTTATCTGCCAATGCCTCTTCACTTAGGAGGTCTTTATATGTACCAGGCACAAAGATAAATAAGCACAAACATTGCCTCTTAAGGAGGACTTCAGACACGTGCCTGCCAAAGTAACATGACAGGTCTTCCAGACTACATGGAGATCAAGGAAGTTACCTAAGTGGTATTCCAACCACAAGCAAATCAAAGTTCAAATGAACTTAAAGCAACTTAGGTACCTTTGTAAACAACTAAACAAATCAGTACAGTATTCAGTCAAACAGACAACAGTCAGCAACCAACAGACAATCACAATGTACAACTTATAAGCCATAAGGCAAACTCAAGTGAATTATCCTCAACCTACAAAACAACCAAATGTTAGCAATCAATAGCAAATATCAACATTCAAATGATGAAGCAATCATCAACCATGGAGATTAGGTGCTTGGTCCTGAAATTCAAAGCTCACATGTAAGTACAAACCACTAGGTCAAGGCCTAGGGTCAAAGGTGAAGAAAAAATTCAAAACAGGAGCTGAAATTCAACACAATGCAACTTCAAACACATATCAACATGTCCTAAAAAGGACCAAGTCAAAATCATCAAGCAAAGGCATTCCATGTGCAAGAGAAGTCAAAGACAATTTCAAAGCATTCAAATGGACATTGAGAATGAAAATTCCAAATCAAAACAGAAATGATTCAAATAATTCTGGAAAATATCATGAGCATTCAACACCTCCAACATGATCAGCATACAAAAAATCAGAATCAACAGAGGTCATTTGATATGGAAATGAAATTGCACAAGTTGATCATCCAATTGTGTGACACAAATTGTCACACCATACAAACATGTGTGTAAAACAGAAATGGCAAATGAGAAAAATACCAAACCAAGCCTAAAACATCCATCAATATGTCAAGAATTATCATGCAAAATTTCATGGCAATTGGATTAAAATCAAGCATTTCACAATAAGATGAATGAAGAAAGGTCACAAATGTACATATGATCACAAAGTCTAGCATAATCCAAAATCCAGCCATGCACAACTTCATCAATTATCATCATAAAAAACTAGACGAACAGAGGATCATGCTACAAAAAATTTGGAATTATTTGAGGCATTTTTCAATTTGTTATGCATTTTTAAAGTTGATGAAAAAAAATAAAAATCAAAATGATCATGTGTATGAAAAATAAGGAAGGAAAAACCTAAAGTGAAGTGAGTTTGAAAAATTGCTTGCGCCAGGAATCGAACTTGGTTCAGATTCAAATGTGAGCGCGCCACAATGAAACGATGCCGTTTTGGGCAAAAACCCTAGCGAACCAGAGTGGACACTAAATGGACGCTAGTCCGTCGCTACGATGAAGATCTTCATCTTCCTCACGAAGATGAAGATGAACAGTATGAACTTCAAAGCCAAATTTCCAGAATTTTCCAGAATTCTAAAAATCTTATATCATCATGAAGCTATTTCAATGGTGAATGTAGATCAACTAATATCTAAGCTCAAATCCACACGATCAAAGAGAATCGAGGCAAAACATTTTAGTGCAACAAACTTGAATCACACATAACTCACTCAATAATGCACTATTTTTCATGAAATTTTTACCTGAATCATCAGCAAGAATAGATCTACATGAATATATACATAGATTTGAGGATTATGAAGGTCGAAAAATTCACCTCTTGAAGAGCAGGTTCTGGATTCACACGATTCAACACTTGTAATGGTCCAAATCAGCTCCAGAATACTTGTTATGATGATTGACGAAGAATTTGCAGCTTGGAAACGTGTAGATCTAGCTCACCAATCAACTTCCATGGCAATGTTCTTGAACTTCAACTGCTCGATTATGGCTCCAATTCTTCAAACAAACGCTGGATTTACACTCAATCACACTCACTGATCATGAATCTTCAATAAAAACCAGTTGCTATGTTGAAGAAATTTGAATTTTGATTATGAGAAAAATTTGGAGGGAGAGAAAATTGTGAGATCTAGATCCAGAATCCTCTTCAATTCTGTTGTGATTATGAATATATATGCTTCACTAATCCATTCTTAATCCAAATTAGGCATGGTTTAGTTAAAATTAATCAAGATAAGGTGCATGGCAAAAAATGACAAATTGGAGGGTGTGTGAAGCATGCACACGTGAACAGTAACCCTTACCAGCTCAAATGCACTTAAAATCATTTTCTTAACACATTGGCAATGGTAAAAAGTTCATGTAATGCACCATTTTTAAATTTTGCAATTTCCCTCCAAAATGGGCATGGATATGCAAATGATCATGTGATAACATTTTATGCAATGTGATGATTGATTTGGAAAATTCATGACATGAGAAGCATTTTAGAAAAAGAGGCACCAAATTTGGAGTTTTGGTTCAAAAGATATGGCCATTTGAAGTTTCAAGCACACTTTGCCATGATTTGATCATAACTCCTTAACCATTCATCATAAATTCATGATCTTGGACTTTTTGGAAATGGGAGAGAGAGATCTTCAACTTTCATGTTGGACAAAAATTCATTTGAAGCATCTTTAATGATGCAAGATGTCATACGGTGAACTGGACTTTTTGTGTTTTTTATCGCAATGTCGCGGTTAGCAAGAGTCGCCACCGACTTTTCTTTTATCCAATAAGGAAAGGTGGAAAAGAACAGGAAAGACCTAAATTTAGATTTTGGGTTCGGGAGGTACATTATACAAAGGGAAGGTGTTAACACCCTTTGTATCCATGGTTATCCATGGGCTCTTAATTGCTCGATCACTTATATTATTTTTGTCTGAAAAAAAGTGTTTGTGAATTGTTTGGAAAATTGTTTTTGGAAAGAGAATTTAACTTTGTAATGATTCTTGTATGAATGTATACAAAGTGATTATCTCGTTTAGTTTTGAAAATTGTTTAGAAAAATATAACTCGGTAATGATTCTAGTGTGAATGTATACCAAGTGGTGATTTTCTGAAGGTATTTTGAAAGGTGTGAGGTGTAAAAAAAATGTTTTAGGTTGTGAGCCAGCAATTAAGAGTTATACCGACCCAAGGTCTTTATGAGTATTTCCTATCCTTATGAGGGTAAAACTGTCCTTATTATTGAGAAATAAGTAGTTTTATCCTTTGGATGTAAAAGGGTCATCGTAGGGTCATCGATTGGTCATTGAAGGCAACAGTTACGAGGATACCTTAGCATTCGAAGGGACTATCATCTTTTAACCGTAGGCAACATCGGAGGGTCATCGAGGGACAAAGTTGTATATTCGAAGGCAACATCCGAGGGACTATAATTTATTTTATGATGATTTAACCGAAGGGTCTTTGCTAAGGGTATCCCCACGTTCGCGGGACATGACCGTAATATCGTAATCGTAAGGCAACAAAGAGAGGTCCAAGATCACTTATTCAAAGGCAAAGTTTTACAATTAATTATATAATTAGGATGAAACTCCACATTAAAATTATTAAAAATAATATATTAAAAAATTAATATATTCGAAATTAATACATTAAAAAATTAATTTAGGGTGAAACTCCACAAGGGTATCCCACAAATAAAGTGGAATACCTAGCCAATAACCTTTTCCTGGGATATGTGAACCTTTAGGAAACTCAAAAAAAGAAACATGTCAGAACACCAAATCAGGGTGCAATCGAAGATTACACCGGAGAAATATCACAACAATAAATAGGATAGGATGAATAATGCATGACTATGATAAAAACATAAAAAAAACAGACTAGAAGAATCAGGTACTGTCTCGTTCGCCTCTGCCTCGCCTAGCGAAGGCCACGGATTTTGAATTTGAAAACAGCCCCATGTTAGGAACTTTGAATTTTATGGCATTTTATCACAGGAATAACATGGTCAAACATTCAGGGTATTCAGGCATATTTAAATTCCCATACGAAAGCAAATTATATATCAACATTTAATCATGATGCATTATATATGTAGATATGGCCAATTGAAAGTATAAACAATAGAGATACGCAAACCTGTTTGCCAATTCAAGGTTGAAGGGATTGACCACTTGTAGTATCGGAATAAGTTAGGCAGCGGGAATTGGACGGCGATGGCTTCGGTGCAGATGGGCTGCCTTCAGGGTTTCTTTACTCTGAATTCTCCGGGTAGGCAGGGTTCCTATGCCAAAGTTTCTATCCGTCCTTCTCTGTTCTCTCTCTTTCTTTTTCCTCAAGGTTTTGTTCCAAGGAAACCTCAGAGTGTTTTGCTTCTCTTCCTTCTTTCTCCAGTGAATCTCCCAGTGTAAACTCCAAGTCTAACTCCCCCTACTGAAACTTCAGTATTTATAGACTAATTTCGTGGGTAATGGGCTTGGAATGAGGGAGACCCAAGTCCAAAATAATTTGTTATATTTTATTTATTTATTTATTTTAATTATTTAATTAATTAATTAATTAATTAAAAAAAAAATTTTCTCTTTTTTTTTCTTTTTTTTTTTCGTTTTTTTTTCGTTTTTTTTTTTCGTTTTTTTTTCGTTTTTTTTTTTTTTTTTTTTTTTTTTTTTTTTTTTTAAGAAAAATGATGGGTAATTTTTGGGGTATGACAGCTGCCCCTGTTCAATATTCTTGAACCGAGAGAGTTAGGATGGCGTGTATGCCATTCGTGATCTGGAGGTGGAAGATTATTGAACACTAGAATGCCCCAAAAATTTGCACTTGAGAATCGACAGTTGGTCTTGATGGAGATGGGCTTAAAGATGCCATCCGGGAGGTTTGATGACGAAAGCTTCAGATCGCGCCGTATATTAGGCCAATTTGAAGACATGGGTGCCACACTGGGTCGTACGTTAGACCGTATAATGAGTCATCCATTAGGCTGCCGACTTCGCTGGAGAGTCGGAGTGTGTCATATGCTGTTGGGGATAAAGGATCAGAATGGACCATACGCTAGATCGTATCTGAGTTGCAGAATGAGCCGTACGTTAGGCTGAATCTGATGACGAAAGGGGTAGTCGTACGTTAGACTACACTTCAGAAATGTACCGTATATTAGGTAGGATCTGATGATGAAAGGGGTAGTCGTACGTTAGACTACACTTCAGAAATGTACCGTATGTTAGGTAGCATCTGAGGGGATGGACATCCGAACGGGTCGTACGTTAGACCGCGTTGGGGTTGTTGAAGTTCAGAATGGATCGTACGTTAGATCGTATCCGAGTGGTAGAATGAGCCGTCCGTTAGGCTGCATCTGAAAAAGAAAGTAGTCGTACGCTAGACTACACCCCTGAATGTACCGTACGCTAGGCAGCATCTGAGGATTTGAAGGTCCAAATGGGTCGTACGTTAGACCGCATTGGAGTTGCTGAAGAAGTCATATGTTGGGCTGAATCAGAATGAACCGTACGTTAGGCTGTATCTGATAACCTGTATATGTTGTACTTGCAATAAATGTCTGGGATGGGCTTAGAGATGCCATCGTTAGGAGGATATCGAAGTGTTGTCAGAATGAATGTTCCCATGAACTGTATTTGAAATATGTATCTGAATCTTGAATGTGATTGATAAAGGTGTCTATCTGAATGAACCTTCTACTTTGACTATATCAGGAGGATAATTAACCTGCAAAGAAAAAGTTAGCTTCATGCTATGTCATGATGCATGAGATGTTTCGTGTTATGCTAAAATAAATGTGAATGTTGTATGCATGCGTATGCTGTGAAATGATGTAATGAATGAGTTATGCGTATGAGAAGTTCTGCTTGGGGACTCTACTGGGGAAAATAAATCCCCATCTACTGATTGGAGATATTTGTAACGATGACCCTTTCTCGGCAGGGGGTGCTTGATTTCTGTCTGATGGTGGAAATATTCAGCAGAGTCGGGCTGGAGATGGATGAGATGATCAGCCTGTCTGGCGATGCCGACCTCTGTTGGGGAATAGCTGGCTGTGCCGGGGAATACTGCCAACTTCTTCTGGAAAAATAGGCTTGCTGGGGAAGAGAATTGGTAGCGGATTCATTGGAAGCATGGTTAGACCTTATCCTCGATCCTGAAGTCTTGTAGTAATTGCTATTGCTATTCTATGCATGTATTTTGGTAAACATTGGTCATATTCAAATGCATATATTAATTCAAATTAAATCAATGGACGTTTACGCAAACAAAACAGAAAAAGAAAAAACAAAAGCATCTTTTGAAAGAAGGTTGTATTGATTTTGAAAGAAGGCCTATAAACAGGCAATTTGTGTACAAGGAGACAGAAATCCTAGTAAGAGGAAATTGCCGAAAACAAAGAGAAAGCTATGTGGAAGAAGTCCTATTGATTTTAAGTCTACTACTGTCATTATGTCTTCAAGCATCTCATCCCCTGCTGTCGGATGGAAGTGATTGGCTTGTTCAGTCCCTTGAACTTGGATGAAGTTGACTAAGAACGGGACATAGTCATACGCTTTAATCCCTAATTTTTGCCTGGACCGCCTTTTCAGGTTTTCAGTCCACCAAGATACCCCTTTTTGCCCAACCCGCCTTTTCAGGTTTTCGACTTGCCGGGTGTACATTTTTTTTTAATATATCCCTAATTTTTGCCCGAACCCTTTTTGGTTCGCCGGGATGCCCTTACTTTTGCCTAGATACGTCGATCTAGCGGGTCTCTTTTATGCGTAGTATTTTTTAACTATGTCCGCGTTCACGGGATGTGGGAAGTCTTCACCATCCATTGTAGCGAGTATCATGGCTCCACCTGAGAATACCTTCTTAACTACAAATGGCCCTTCGTATGTGGGAGTCCATTTGCCTCTGGGGTCAGTTTGTGGTAGAATGATACGCTTGATCACCAAGTCGCCAAGTTGGTACACCTGTCTCTTAACTCTTTTGTTAAATGCCTGGGTCATGCATTTCTGATATATCTGCCCATGACAAACAGCCACAAGTCTCTTCTCATCAATCAGATTTATCTGATCGAGTCGAGTCTGAATCCATTCATCTTCATCTAAGCCCGCCTCTTTCATGATTCTTAGAGAGGGAATCTGAACTTCCACTAGTAAGATGGCTTCCATTCCATAGACTAAAGAGAACGGAGTTGCCCCTGTCGTAGTGCGCACTGAAGTGCGATAACCGTAAAGAGTAAAGGGTAACATCTCATGCCAGTCTTTGTATGTTACTGTCATTTCTTGCATGACCTTCTTGATATTGTTAGCAGTCCCCACGGCGCCGTTCATCTTTGGCCGGTACGGAGAAGAGTTATGGTGTTTTATTTTGAACTGCGTGCAGAGTTCAGTAATCATCTTGTTGTTCAAATTAGTACCATTGTCAGTGATAACTCTTTCAGGAGACAACAGGTTTCTCAAATAGGTATTTGATAGAATCCATCTTAGAAGTCAATAAGGTGGTATGATTCAACATATACTGTCTTAGTCGGCGAGCAGCCCAGGCCAAAGCACAGCAAGCTTTCTCGGGCTGTGAGTATCTTGTTTCACAGTCGGTACCTTTTGCTAAGGCAGTATATGGCATGCTCTTTTCGACCAGACTCGTCATGTTGCCCCAACACACCTCATTGAATTTTCTAACACGGTCAAATACGTAATTAAAGGTCTTCCTTCAACTGGTGGCATCGGAACTGGAGGTTCTTGGCGATATTTCCTGATTTTGTCATAAGCTTCTTGGCATTCATCATTCCATACCATCTCTTGATTTTGTCTTAGTAATTTGAAGATGGGTTTGCAGGTAGCAGTCAAGTGTGGAATGAATCGGGCAATGTAATTCGAGTGCCCCAAGAAACCTCTGACTTCTTTCTTGTTTATTTCAGTACCCAGATTTACAATTTCAATTGATTCCTCATGCGGCTGTATAGTCTTTTCTTCTTGCAGTAGTCGGGCAAGTTCTCCAGGGACTTCACAATCTTCCTCGCTTCCATCCTCGGCTTGGTAGATCGGATTTTCAAAGTCATAATGAACAGTAGCAGAGTCATTACCAACAGGATCCAGAGTGGATATGGATCGGCAAATTGTTACGTGAGTGTGTGCAAGAAACATAGCTTGTTTGAAAAATGACAGGAAAGATAAAGAGCGCAATATTTGAATGCAAAAAGTCCATTGATCTATTGAATATGAATATGCTTATGAAAATGACAAACCCCTAACAAATTAGCCATTGTGCCTCGGGCATAGACACAATGCTTTAAGAAGTTTGATTGTAAAAGAAAATTAAAATTTGCAATTCTAGAATAAACAATAACAATTACTCCTGACTAAAGGAAATCGGGATAATGTCTTCAGTCTTCCAATTGTTGAGTCCGTCACCAATTGTTGGGAAAATCCAGCTATCCAAGTCGCAATCACTATCAGCATCTTCCATAGCATTAATCTGATTTTTGACTATCTTTCCAGAGTTAAACCCCAGGCCAGCTTTATCAGACTTGTACGGTACATTGATCAGTTGACCCCAACCAGCACGATCACCATTTTCAATCGCGGCTTGAGCATCTTTCAGAGAGATCATGACAGGGGGAGCACGAACAACCTTGGGCACAAGGGGAGTTGGCTTAAGGACAGGACTGGGTGGAGGAACCACTTCAAATGATTGAGAAGGAGTCTCAAAGAATTCACCATCCATCTCGACGTATTTGAAGGCTTGCACACTACTGACAATATACTCTTCTTCTCCACATACAGTGACAACCATGCCTGCTATTGGATACTTCAGCTTTTGATGAAGCGACGAAGCTACCGCACCTGCCCCATGGATCCAAGGGCGCCCCAACAAGCAGGAGTAGGCGGGACGAATGTCCATCACGTGAAAGGTAGTGTTGAAGACTTGAGGTCCTATCTTGATAGGGAGAACCACTTCACCATAGACAACACTCTTCGCACCATCGTAAGCACGCACCACAACATCACTAGGTTTCAGTTCAATGCCTTTGTAGTCAAATTTATCGAGTACAGCTTTCGGGAGCACATTCAAGGAAGAGCCGTTGTCGATCAACACGTGAGCCAGGGTGATCCCCTCACACTCGATGGAGATATGCAGAGCTTTATTGTGATTCTTTCCTGCTGGCGTCAGGTCAGCATCGGAAAAGCCTAGGCCATTGTCAACAGTCAAATTAGCAACATAATGTTCGAATTGATCGACGGATGTTTCTTGAGGCACATGAGCGGTCTTCAAGAATTTCATCAATGCATTGGCATGGGATTCAGAGGATAACAACAAGGACAACATTGAGATTTTAGACGGAGTATGCCCCAATTGTTCCACTACATCAAAATCGCTCTTACGGATGATTTTCAGCATCTCTTCCATTTCCTGTTTGGCAACATCTTCAGAAGTAACTTCGACCGATGTCTCTGACTGAGGAGGATTGACTGGTCTTTTTCCTCGAATTTCGGGAGCGGGAGGTGAGATTTCTGGGGAGTAGATCCTTCCACTTCGAGTAACTTTACTAGTCCCCACAATATCATTAGGATTAGCAGAACTACCAACTTGCTTTATGCCATGGATGTAAACGTCGCCTCCATAGTTCCACGGAATAGCTTTGCTGGAGGAATATGGCACGGGGCCAGGTGCGGTAATAATCAGGGGAGCCACTTTGGGCTCAGCGGTAATCTTCACAGGCACTCTAGTAGCGGTAATCTTCACTGGAGCTTTGGACCTAGCAATCACAGATACCTCTTCAATAGAGTTGTCCACCTTAGGAACCCTTTCAAATAGAATTGTACGATCATCCATCAGCCGTTGAATGCCGTTCTTCAACTTCAAACAATCATTGGGTCGGAGTACACAGAGATCGCAATCTTCAGCACAACCTGGAAATAAACCAGCTTGCAATAAATTCTTCTTAACGATCAGGAGAGGAGATGCTAAATCAGCAACGTCAGTAACGTGAGAATTTTTGTCCACAACATTAACATTCTGGTCATGATTAGGCATAGGTGCTGTGATGACATTGGGGGTCGCCGGAGGATCAAATTCAATTTCTCCAGCGTCGATCATATCCTGAATCTTGTTCTTCAACAACCAGCAATCATTCGTATCATGCCCGGGGCTATCGGAGTGATAGGCACACCTGGCGTTGGGATTATAACGAGGAGAAGTAGTGTTGGGATTTGCAGGAGGGCCTCTGAGGGTAATCAAATTGGCCTTTAACATACTCTGCAGTGCTTGGGTTAAAGTCATATTGATCTTGGTAAACTGTCTTCTCGACCTGTCTTGTCTGTGTTGGAAGTTCTGAGATGGCGGTGCGGCAATTGTAACTGCCCCAACAGTATGGTCACGATTCTTCTTGTTATGCTTCCTCTCACTGTACACAGCATTTGATTCATTCTTTCCCTGATAGGACTTTTTGGTGCTTGCAGAAGTAGCTGCCTGTATCTTTCCACTTCGAATGCCGCTTTCAACCCGTTCACCTGTCAAGATAAGTTCAGTGAAACCTGACGAGGAACTTCCCAGTAGATGGCTGTAGAATGGGCCAGTCAGCGTACCCATGAACATGTCCACTAACTCTCGATCAGTCATAGGGGGTTTGACTCTGCCAGCCAAATCTCTCCACTTTTGAGCATATTCTTTGAAACTTTCTTTAGAGCCCATAGTCATATTTTGTAGCTGTAGCCGAGTAGGCGCTAACTCAGAATTATACTGGTAGTGCTTGTAGAAAGCTGTTGCTAAATCAGTCCATGTGCGGATGTTAGAGCTCTCAAGCTGATAATACCACTCTAACTGTGTGCCAGACAGACTCTCTTGGAAGAAATGGATCCACAGTTTCTTATTAGTAGTGTGCGGCTGAATCTTTCTCACATAAGCCCTTAGATGCATCTAAGGACAAGAGGCACTATCATACTTAGTGAAAATGGGAACCTTGAATTTGCGGGGAATGACCACATCAGAGACCAGACCCAAGTTTTCGAAATCCAGACCGGGCACTTTCTGCCCCTCCATAGCTAGCATACGTTCTTCCAGCAACTTGTACTTATCATCCTTCGGAGAGTACTGTTCATGTTCATAATCTTCGTCGTCGTTCTCAGAATTGACGAGATTAGGATTCTCATCTTCCGAATCATTCTCGGTCTCTTCTTCTGAATCCTTCGGAATTCTAATCTTGACTCCTGTAACCTGTCCCTTAAGCCTTCTCCCCGGGTTGATGTAACCCACAGGTTTCTGGTCCTTCTTCTTCTCCATCAAAAGAGCTTTCAGTTCTTCCTGCCCCTTAGATAAGCTCAGCATCATTTCCTGGAATTGAGCATTCTGGGCCTGGAGATCTTTGACAGTTTGTTCGAGAGCCATTGTTCAATCTGTTTGAATCTGCTGGAATCTGTTTGATAGGAAAATCGTGAGAACACTGATCCTTTAGAATACCTGTTATGCGATGCAATGCAATGTATGAAATGTTTTCAAGGACTTTCGGGATTTAACTTTGCATAAACTAACAAAAAGAGCTTTTTTTTTCTTTTCTCTTTTGTTTTTGCTTTTGTTTTTGTTTTTTTCTATTTTTTTTTTAGCAGAGTTAAATCCCTAAATCCTTGAAATGGTTAGTACAATGCCATGATGTTATGATGTTATGTTGTTATGATGTCATGTTGTTAGATAAATAACAAGCACAAGCAAGTCACACAACAATCATTCCTAGGTTTTAAGGCTTGCGTGAGTTCCATAGGTAAATACCCTCCCCACTGAAGTTTGGTTGGTTCAACCTGTCTTAGAATAGTAACCGGGTTCTAGAAGGATCTCAAATCATTGACCTTTCCTTAAGTCCACTTCAGTGCAACACCAAGTGGTTGACCGAAGCTTCCCTAAAGTCCAATCTCAAAGAGTGTAGTATCGAGTCTCAACCAACTCCAGTCGGAACCGAAGCCAGTTATCTCACTACTTTCTAATGGCCAGGATGAGTCAATTAGGGTTCTAAAGGTCTGGTTAATGCTTTTATGACACCACGCGAATGCCAAATATTTCCTCAACTAACATGAGGAACATCAGGACATCCAAAGTGCCACATTAACCGTAGCCATCATTTTGACCATTCCAGTATACGCCGGACAGTCGCGATGATCTCTTGCTACTTACCTAAGGTACACTAGATCCGGGTGTAGGATCTTTCACTCAAGCATAACATACCCAAGCAATCCCTTAAAAATAAATCAGACAAATTGAATAAGTGATCTTGTTTTTAAGGTAACCTCTCTTTTTAAATATTTAGGGTCCCCAGCAGAGTCGCCAGTTCTGTCATACGGTGAACTGGACTTTTTGTGTTTTTTATCGCAATGTCGCGGTTAGCAAGAGTCGCCACCGACTTTTCTTTTATCCAATAAGGAAAGGTGGAAAAGAACAGGAAAGACCTTAATTTAGATTTTTGGGTTCGGGAGGTACATTATACAAAGGGAAGGTGTTAGCACCCTTTGTATCCATGGTTATCCATGGGTTCTTAATTGCTCGATCACTTATATTATTTTTGTCTGAAAAAAAGTGTTTGTGAATTGTTTGGAAAATTGTTTTTGGAAAGAGAATTTAACTTTGTAATGATTCTTGTATGAATGTATACAAAGTGATTATCTCGTTTAGTTTTGAAAATTGTTTAGAAAAATATAACTCGGTAATGATTCTAGTGTGAATGTATACCAAGTGGTGATTTTCTGAAGGTATTTTGAAAGGTGTGAGGTGTAAAAAAAATGTTTTAGGTTGTGAGCCAGCAATTAAGAGTTATACCGACCCAAGGTCTTTATGAGTATTTCCTATCCTTATGAGGGTAAAACTGTCCTTATTATTGAGAAATAAGTAGTTTTATCCTTTGGATGTAAAAGGGTCATCGTAGGGTCATCGATTGGTCATTGAAGGCAACAGTTACGAGGATACCTTAGCATTCGAAGGGACTATCATCTTTTAACCGTAGGCAACATCGGAGGGTCATCGAGGGACAAAGTTGTATATTCGAAGGCAACATCCGAGGGACTATAATTTATTTTATGATGATTTAACCGAAGGATCTTTGCTAAGGGTATCCCCACGTTCGCGGGACATGACCGTAATATCGTAATCGTAAGGCAACAAAGAGAGGTCCAAGATCACTTATTCAAAGGCAAAGTTTTACAATTAATTATATAATTAGGATGAAACTCCACATTAAAATTATTAAAAATAATATATTAAAAAATTAATACATTCGAAATTAATACATTAAAAAATTAATTTAGGGTGAAACTCCACAAGGGTATCCCACAAATAAAGTGGAATACCTAGCCAATAACCTTTTCCTGGGATATGTGAACCTTTACGAAACTCAAAAAAAGAAACATGTCAGAACACCAAATCAGGGTGCAATCGAAGATTACACCGGAGAAATATCACAACAATAAATAGGATAGGATGAATAATGCATGGCTATGATAAAAACATAAAAAAAACAGACTAGAAGAATCAGGTACTGTCTCGTTCGCCTCTGCCTCGCCTAGCGAAGGCCACGGATTTTGAATTTGAAAACAGCCCCATGTTAGGAACTTTGAATTTTATGGCATTTTATCACAGGAATAACATGGTCAAACATTCAGGGTATTCAGGCATATTTAAATTCCCATACGAAAGCAAATTATATATCAACATTTAATCATGATGCATTATATATGTAGATATGGCCAATTGAAAGTATAAACAATAGAGATACGCAAACCTGTTTGCCAATTCAAGGTTGAAGGGATTGACCACTTGTAGTATCGGAATAAGTTAGGCAGCGGGAATTGGACGGCGATGGCTTCGGTGCAGATGGGCTGCCTTCAGGGTTTCTTTACTCTGAATTCTCCGAGTAGGCAGGGTTCCTATGCCAAAGTTTCTATCCGTCCTTCTCTGTTCTCTTTCTTTCTTTTTCCTCAAGGTTTTGTTCCAAGGAAACCTCAGAGTGTTTTGCTTCTCTTCCTTCTTTCTCCAGTGAATCTCCCAGTGTAAACTCCAAGTCTAACTCCCCCTACTGAAACTTCAGTATTTATAGACTAATTTCGTGGGTAATGGGCTTGGAATGAGGGAGACCCAAGTCCAAAATAATTTGTTATATTTTATTTATTTATTTATTTTAATTATTTAATTAATTAATTAATTAATTAAAAAAAAAAATTTCTCTTTTTTTTTTTTTTTTTTTTCGTTTTTTTTTTTCGTTTTTTTTTTTTTTTTTTTTTTTTTTTTTTTTTTTTAAGAAAAATGATGGGTAATTTTTGGGGTATGACACAAGATCAAGTTGAATTGGGACCAAAAACTTTCCATTTTGGGAAACTTTCAATTACAGGTCACTTTCCATTTTTGGAAACTTTTGCACTGACCTCAAATTCTTCAAGATACACATTTAACATGATGAATAAGCCTCTTTGGGACCTGAATGATATGTTGAAACTCATTTCTCCACCTCCTAGCCCTCAGTTGACTTTCTGTTGACTTTCTAGGTCCTCAGATGACTTGAACATGCTCAGATGACTTTGAGCCTCAACCACTTGATGAAATGGCTCCAAAATGAACCCCTAGCTCTTGTAAGCTCCACATAATAATCATATGATCCTCATCCAAGCAAATAAACCCCATCTCCTGACTGGTAGAATGTAACTGATTAGGGTTGACCAGAGGTCAAAACTCTAATCCCAAAGAATCTGAGCATGAACAATGAGCCCCTTGAGGATGACATAACCATGATGATGATGATGTACCCTTTCCAATAAGATAATGCTCAAACTCCTTGAAGGACCAGGAAACCCTAATTGAAGCACAAACCCTCAAATGGCTAGTGATCAATTTATGAGACCCTCAGGCTTGCATCTCTTAACCTCTCTATCTTCTGAGAAAGACTTTTAGAGGATGACTTGTTTATTCTCACATGATATGCAATATGCAAATGCCTAATGCCCTAAAAAATGAAATGCAATATGCTAAGCTAGTCCTAAGAGAGGAGGGCAAATTTTGAGGTGTTACAGCTGCCCCTATTCAATCCATTGTGAACCCGTCGATATGAATAGCCTCGACTTTCAGATGATCGGGGTGAAGAGTGATTGAATACCAAGAACAGACGAACAATTTGCGCTCTGATGGGAAATAATTAACAATGCCTGTCAGAATCGGCAAAGAAGCGATCTTAAAAGAAAAATCCGTCTGGTAAGGAGAAAGTCGGCCTGAACACCGAAACAGAATATTGACCTGGATACCAAAATAAATGGTAACACAGGAATACCCATGGGCTGAACGCCGCATCCGCTGGGGATTATTATTATTTTTTTACTTTTTCTTGAACCCCGAAACTTTCTGATTGATGATTTTTTTGCTTTTCTTGGACCCCGAACAAATATTTTCTTTCGTGCAGATGATCCCGGATCACCGCAGTTGAACCCCGACAACTTCACAGTAGTCTTGCTGCCAAACAATGAACCTCGTTCTCCATTTTCCCATGCTAATTCCGTTGGCAATGTCGGAAATAACACCAAACACTACTCTGATGGCGACATATCAGAGGATATTCGACCAGACATTTACCAATGACTGGGAAGGAACTCGACGTTTACTGAGATCGAACAATGATGTTTACTGACACCAAAGAAAAGATACTCGACCAGACATTTACCAATGATTGGGAAGGAACTCGACGTTTACTGACATCGAACAATGATGTTTACAGACACCAAAGAAAATACTCGACCAAACATTAACCAATGACTGGGAAGGAAACTCGGCGTTTACTGACATCGAACAATGATGTTTACAGACACCAAAGAAAAGATACTCGACCAGACATTTACCATTGACTGGGAAGGAAACTCGACATTTACTGACATCGAACAATGATGTTTACTGACACCAAAGAAAAGATACTCGACCAGACATTTACCAATGACTGGGAAGGAAACTCGACGTTTACTGACATCGAACAATGATGTTTACTGACACCAAAGAAAGGATATTCGACCAGACATTTACTGATGACTGGGAAGGAACTCGACGTTTACTGACATCGAACAATGATGTTTACTGACACCAAAGAAAGGATATTCGACCAGACATTTACTGATGACTGGGAAGGAACTCGACGTTTACTGACATCGAACAATGATGTTTACTGACACCAAAGAAAGGATATTCGACCAAACATTTACTGATGACTGGGAAGGAACTCGACGTTTACTGACATCGAAGAATGATGTTTACTGACACCAAAGAAAGGATATTACGGGGATCGACACGACACTTACTGGTATCGCAGGGATGACATCTACATATGTCAAAACCAGACAAACGCTTGCCGGGGACTAACTGGGGAATACTGTTGATCCAAAATTACGATGCCGAACTCGTCAGAGTAACTCCTTCCAACTTCCATCTCGCACGACAGAAATTCTTCCTCCAATATCGCACTATTGGGGGGAATGTTGTTGATCCAAAATCACGATGCTAAACTCCTCAGAGTAACACCTTCAAACTTCCATCTCGCACGACGGAAATCTTCCTCCAATATCGCACTACTGGGGGGAATACGGTTGACCCAACGTCACGATGATAAACTCCTCAGAGTAACATCTTCACCATCCAGCGAACCAAATCTCAAGCGGTAACCACGGCTTGAGTAATTGATGCTCGCAATGCTGATGCTGATCTTTCAACTAGCGAAACCACTTCTCAAACGGTAACCACGGCTTGAGTAGCATCTTCACCAACTGGCGAAACCAAATCTCAAACGGTAACCACGGCTTGAGACTAGCTTATGCTTGCAACGATGATGCATGATTAGTTTCAGCGTAATGCTCCATAATCATGGAAATGCTACACAATCAGGTATGCAATATGCTATCCTTATCTACATGATGAATGCATAAACAGTATCCCCCTCAAGGGACTCTTCTGGGGAGCTCGAGGCACTCTGCTGAGGAACTCGACAACACTCCAATCTCCACCCCGCTGGGGAATAACACCGCTGCTAGAGAAAGGACAACCCTCAACAAGGATGAACTCCACCGAACCCGATCCATTTGGGGACTTCGTTGGGAGAGAAACCACCAACGCACTCTGCGGGGAAAACATCAATTTTTGACTTGCTGGGGGAAACTAACAAGCTCCGCCGTGCTAGGGGAAACAGCTACCAACAGACACCTCTATTGGGGAAATAGCAAACTTCAGGCCTGGCTGCTGAGGAAATACCAATCTCGAAACTGCTGGGGAGATAACAACCCCGACCCTGCTAGGGAAGACACAGACCTTGAATCTGCTGGGGATAATAATTCCGCCTCTGCTTGGGGAAGACACAGACCTTGAATCTGCTGAGGAGGTAACAATCCCGACTCTGCTTGGGGAAATAAGGAAAGTTCGGCACAGAACAACCGTCGACTCGTCGAACCATGGTATTCACCATCTAACTCCAGTGTCAGCTTTCCACTTTTGAGAGCTCCCAGGCTCGTCTGGACTTTTCTGATTCATCACCTTGTATCCTCGACTTCTCCATACTCCACGGAGATCGAACCCCCTGGATTCATACAAACTTTCCAGTCCTCAGACTTTGAAGAGTCTTCTTGATTAATCTTCCAGGATCGTCGTACGTCTTTCCGTCACCTTTTCACCGTTCTTCTATTCCTCTTGTCCCTGATTGGACTCCACGGGGATCTTTTGTCAAAAGACTTCACATCACAACCTGCAAGTGAGTGAAAATATCTAACAGCACCTGCAAAAGAGATCGTTAGATAAAAACGTGCCCCCAGGCGTGCCAAGATTTCAACACCTAGGTCACTCAACCTTCCAAATAAGATTTCAAGCTTTCAATCTTATAAGCATGCATTGGAAGGGACCTGTATGTCTTAAAATGCAAAGATTCTTTATCAAAAATAACTGGATGTTTTTGCAATCAAAGCGGTAATGAAAAACAAAAACAAAATTATTTGACTGAATATGCATTTTATTGATTGAAAAAGGTGTGGCTCATGAATGAGCAATACAAAGGAAGCAATCCCTGAAAAGAGGTAATTGTGCACAAAAAGAAAAATCTATCCTAATGGCAATGTGAAACCGCGATCTCATCGAGTTCCAACTCGGTTACACCCCATATGGCCTCAAGACTCTCCACACTTTCTGCCTTCTGAACAAGACAATTTCGACTGATCCCTGCTGGATATTATCCACTTGTCGTATCCAAAGCACAAACGATCATGCTAGACGCAGTTGTTCGTTTCAATCCCTCTTTTGCCTGGAACGCCCTTTCGGGTTTTCAGTCCACCGGGATACCCTTTTTTGCCCAAGCCGCCCTTGTGGGGTTTTCGACTTGCCGAGTGTACAGTTTTTTCCTTTTTTATCCCTAAATTTTGCCCGAACCTTTCTCATTTTTTTTCGGTTCGCCGGGAGGCCCATTTTTGCCTGGACTATTTTATTCTTTTCGTCCAGCGGGCCTCTTATACGAAGTATTTTTTAACTGCGTCCGCATTCACATGGGATGGAAGATCCTCGCCATCCATGGTCGTCAGCAACAAGGCTCCGCCAGAGAAAACCTTCTTGACCACGAATGGACCTTCATAATCGGGTGTCCACTTGCCCCGACGATCGTTCTGAGGAGGAAGGATCCTTTTCAACACCATATCTCCTGCGTGGTACGCACGAGACCGTACCTTTCGGTCAAAAGCACGCTTCGTTCACTGGGTACAACTGCCCACGACAAACGGTTGCCAGCCTCTTTTTCTCGATTAGGCTCAACTCCTCGTACCGAGTTCTTACCCATTCAGCCTTTTCCAATTTTCATCCATCAGGACTTCTCACTGACGGGATCTGGACCTCAACTGGCAACACGGCTTCCATCCCATACACGAGTGAGAAAGGCATTGCCCCAGTAGATGTACACACTGAAGATCGATACCCAGGATACAAGCTTCGTACTCAGCCACCATTGCTGGTGCATTCAAATATTATCCGGGCAACAAAAGGACCGTGGGCTCCCCTTTGGCGTAACCAAAGAAACACCAAACCCGTTTCTGTTCACGTTGACGACCCCATCAAACATCGGAATCCGTTCGGATTCAGGGTCAGGCCCCTCCTCCGGAATCGGTTCCTCACAATCTTTCGATTTGAGAACCTCGATGTCCTCATCAGGGAACTCAAACATCATCGGTTGATAATCCTCCATGGGTTGCTGGGCGAGGTACTCAGACAATACACTCCCCTTTGATTGCTTTCTGGGAGGTATACTGAATCTCATATTTAGTCAGAATCACTTGCCATCTCCCAACCCGTCCGGTCGATGCTGGCTTCTCAATACTTGATCGGATCCATCTTGGAAATCCACAAAGTGGTATGAACCAGCATATACTGTCTTAGTCGGCGAGCAGCCTATGCCAAAGTACAACAAGTTTCCTCAAGCAGTGAATATTTTGTTTCACAGTCGGTAAACTTTTTGCTAAGGTAAATTGCATGCTCTTTTCGACCAGACTCGTCATGCTGCCCCAGTACGCACCCCATAGACCCCTAGAGGGCTGTCAAGTACAGAATTAATGGTCGTCCCTCCACGGGAGGCAATAGAACCGGAAGCTCCTGCAAATATTCTTTTATTTTTCAAATGCCCCTTGGCAATCGTTATTCCACCTGACCGTTTGATCTTTTTTTTTCAACAACTTGAATATAGGGTTCACACGTGTCTATTAGATGAGATGTGAACTGTGAAATGCAGTTCAATCTACCTAAGAAACCACGAACCTCTTTCTCTATTCTCGGTTCAGGCATTTCTTGTATTACTTTTTTTCTCTTTTTCTTTTTTTTAGCAGGATCAACCCCGATTCCTCTTTTCCGCTCCCAACAAGCCTCAGCAACTTACCGGACCGCACTCCGAAAGCGCACTTATTCGAATTCAACCTCTGTTTGAATTGTCTCAACCAGTCAAACATCTTGCCCTGGTCTACCGGATGCCCCTCTTCTGTTTGGGACTTTGCTATCATGTCATCAACATAACATTCGATTTCATGATGAATCATATCATGAAACAAAGTCACCATAGCCCTCTGATACATGGCACCAGCATTCTTGAGACCGGATGGCATCACCTTCGCTCTTGATACTCACCTCCAAGGCGGCCCCAACCTTTACTCCCTTTCAGACCTCCTCGGTACACAGGTTAACAATCTCAACTCGCTCCTCGTGCGGTTGAATTACCTTCTCCTCTTGTCTCAACAACCTGGCTAATCTTCCAGCAGATCACAATCTTCTTTGCCTTCTTCTTTGGCATGATAGATCGAATTGTCGAAGTCATACAGAGGTGTAACTGAACTGTTATCAATGAGATCAGGAGAATAGTCGCATCTACATGAACATTGATTCATGCATTTCTTTTGAAGTCGGAACGAGACCAATCAAAAGGAGGAAAAATGAAAACATTGCCATTTTTATTTTTTTAAAACTGCAAAAATAAGTGAAAAACAGGGAACACCGCTTTTACTACAAAAACATCCATTTATTAATGATGCAAAATGTTGCAAAATGAAACACATGAGATAGCCCTTACAATGGACCATTACGTTTCGGGCAAAACGTATGGCTTCCATGCAAACAGAATTGAAAAACAGAAATACTACTCTTCATGATGAGTGACAGTGATGATCTTTTCGGCCTTCCAGTTCTGGATTTCCATCCCTGGTACGCACAGTTTTATCCAACCACGAGCTCGCAGTCACTGTCAGTCTCTTCACCTACCGCACAGGCGTGATCCGAATCTTCAACAATTACACCCACCATCATCTGACCATGCGCAAACATGGGATTAGCATTAACATTCAGTGATGGTGCAAAATTGATGGCCTTGGATTCTACCAAGTCTTGGACAACATGCTTAAAGGCTCTACAACCCTCAATATTATGCCCAGGTGTACCAGAATGGAATTCACACTTGGCGTTCTCATCATAGTTAGGAGGCCTCTGATCTGATCTTACCAGAGCCATCGTCCTCGGCTGAACCAACCCAAGATCCATCAACTTCTTAAACAGAAAAGCATATGTCACGGGTGGCCTATCAAACTGACGATCAATCCCCTTTCCTCTCACTTGGTACCCAGCTCTCTGTGCTCTCTGCTGAGGTAGCTGATGTTGCTGTTGTACCGATTGATTACCAGCAGGAATGGTTACCGCAGCAGTGTGCTGGTAGTAACGATCCCTACTCTGTCCCCTCTGGGCATACACAACACTCGATTCACCCTCATTCTTGCGCTGACCGTTCCCAAATGGCTTCTTTACTCCAGATGACGGAGCATTTCCCTGTATTTTCCCCATTCTCAGCCAGCTTTCAATTCTCTCACCAGCCACTACTATGTCTGCAAAGCTAGTGACGGGACAACCCACCATCCTTTCAGCAAAAATCCCCTGCAGGGTACTCATGAACAGATCAGACATCTCGCGATCCACCAACGGAGGTTGAACTCTGGCAGCCAACTCCCTCCACCTTTGTGCATATTCTTTAAACCCTTCATTCGGCTTCTGAGACATACCCTGCAGCTGGGTACGGCTATGAGCCATGTCAGCATTGAATTGGTACTGTTTAAAGAACGCATCTCCCAAATCCTGCTAGCTTTTGATGTCAGATGATCTCAACTTGGTATACCACTCCAGAGACCCACCAGACAAGCTGTCCTGGAAGAAGTACATCCATAGCTTCTGATCCATTGTATAGGCAGATATTTTCCGGACAAAAGCCTGGAGATGAGTTTCCGGGCAAGAACTCCCATTATACTTGTCAAACGTGGGCACTTTAAACTTTTGTGGGATCACAATCCCCTCAACCAACCCCATGTTTGTCATGTTGATAGCCCCAGGAGTAGCATGGCTTTCCAGAGCCTTGATCTTCTCTGCCAGCACCTGAATCTCCTTGTTTGGCGGCGGAACACCGTACTGACCAAATTGCTCATTTATCACAGAGAACTGGTCTTCTTCTTTATCCTCCATGGCCCCTAAGAAAGGAGGAAACTGATTATCCTTCAGATTATTGCCCATAGGACCTGGTATACCGCCTGCAGCGAAACCAAAACCTCCCCCATTGTTGATCATTACACCAGCAATAGTCTTCCTTCCGGGGTCACCACCGTCCCTAGAACCACCAAGACCGTTGTTGGAAACACCCTCCAGGTTATTACCACTGTTGGCAGCAGAAGCCCGCTTAAGCTTCTCCACCTTCTCAACCAGTGCCTTCTGCCCCAAGGCGAACCCTTGCATAACATTGATCAACTCTCCCATCTTCTCTTTCAGTTCGAGAATGTTTGCGTTGGAGGTATCCATCAGTTTAGATTTGTTGCGCCTGGTAGGGTATCTGTGCGGACGAGCTACGTGCAAAGGGATGATTCTACGTGCGCGAGCAATGATTCCTGTGTACACCAAACACGCTAGGAACTGACACCTGCAAAACAGAAGACATGTTATTATGACTCACACATGAATGCAATGTCTATCCGTATGAAGAACATTCTGTCCTTCGATCCTGGCTTCATCGAGACGGATAATAATTTGACAATAACATTCTGACATCAGGATGTCTCTCAACCAGAATTTCAATCGAGAATGTACCCTGAGTATGGATAGACATGGGTTAGATGCAGATGAATGCAAAATGGGAATGATGTTGATGCATGAATGCAATGTACTGTGCCATCCTCCAAGTCATCTGAACATCAACTGCACTGAGGCCCTGGTCTCTGAACTGATCACAACCATCTGAGGGAACTGAATAACCACAAATCCAACTCGGGGTTCCGAAATAAACGGAACCAGAGAATACATCACCATCATCACCAGAAAGTCCTCTAAACAGATAAACACAAGACCCTCTGAACCAGCCCAGGGAATCCTGAAATAAACGGATCCCCACTGATAAATACCGCGGACAGAACTCTGGCGTCTCGGAAATAAATATCCATAAATCCGACTTGTAAATAGGACCCAATAGTCACCAACAAAGAGTCACCATCAGAACATGCATCTGTAGGAATCAACCCTCCCCTCACAGGTGAGTTCTAACAAGGTCATCCTAAGGCGGATAATGGTCTCGACAATCGGGCAAAGATACTCAACGGGTTTGCCCTTTCGGGTGTGCCGTTGCAGCTCTCTTAAGATCGTCTAAGCCAAAGATCCGGGAAAGAACGGTCACCGAAGTCAATAGCTCAAAAGAGGTAACCCAACCAAAGTGGAATACTCCACCCGGAAGCATTCTCTTAGATGAACCTCGTCCGGCTTGTTGTATGTCACGTCGCAACAACATGCCCAACCAACATGTGAGGAACGTGAGACCACACTAATCATAGGTGTATACTCGGGCCTGGGTTTTAGCCCCACTCAGAACACCCACCCCAAATCAGAGGAACCACCTGTCCAGAATCAGCACAATGATAATATGATGCATGCAAACATATATGCAAATAATCACAGTATAATAATCATAAATGCAATAAATAAAGCAGCACAAGCAACCAAAACTATCCTAGAGAGCGCTAGGAGTGACTCACTTAGGGAAGATGGACCAGCAGGAGGTCAACATCATGATTCCCCAGCAGAGTCGCCAGCTGTCGCATCCGCGAAAAACAACCGGCGGGAAAAAGCAAATAAATAGAGCCGCCACCGTGCGTTATTTATCCCAAAGGAGGGAAAGGAAACGCTCGAAGTAAACCTGGAAAGGAAATGGTCTTACGATCGGAGATTGCAAGGATCGGGAGTCGGTTACGCAAGGGGAAGGTATTAGCACCCCCTCACGTCCGTCGTACTCGACGGGATCCACGCTCAAGAGAATAGAATAAGGTTGCTAAATAACTGCTCAAAGAATGCACACACACTGGAATAAAACACAGATGGAAGAAGAGGGGAACGGGCTCGCTAGGATATCGCATCCTATGCCTACGTATCTCATATGGAATGAGAATTAGAGCTACCGTAGTTTGGCTAACGCACGCCGAAACCAAACACAACACAAAGACGCTGAGACGTCAGAGCAAACACACAAACACAAATAGGAAATGGAACGCCAATCGCTGGGCTTACATCCAACTCCACAAAAACAAACACAGGAAACCGACTGCCAATCACTAGACTTACATCAGACTCCACAGACACACAGGAAGGTTAAACAAACAGGCTAGTAGAGAGTCTGGTACTCGAGTCTACTAGCTGTCAAGCAAACACCAAGAAGACGCTGAGACGTCAGAAGAAGTTGAACACACAGACTAAAAGGGAGTCGGGAACTCGGACCTAATAGCTGCCAAGCAAGACACACACAAAAAAGAAAAAGGGCGCCCGGAGAGATCTTGCACGATCTCCTGCCTACGTACCTCATCTGGTATGAGGATCAGGGCGACGTAGTTCCCCTTAACAGGGGAGAAACGCTCGAAGTAAACCTGGAAAGGAAATGGTCTTACGATCGGAGATTGCAAGGATCGGGAGTCAGTTACGCAAGGGGAGGTATTAGCACCCCCTCACGTCCGTCGTACTCGACGGGATCCACGCTCAAGAGAATAGAATAAGGTTGCTAAATAACTGCTCAAAGAATGCACACACACTGGAATAAAACACAGATGGAAGAAGAGGGGAACGGGCTCGCTAGGATATCGCATCCTATGCCTACGTATCTCATATGGAATGAGAATTAGAGCTACCGTAGTTCGGCTAACGCACGCCGAAACAAAACACAACACAAACACGCTGAGACGTCAGAGCAAACACACAAACACAAATAGGAAATGGAACGCCAATCGCTGGGCTTACATCCAACTCCACAAAAACAAACACAGGAAACCGACTGCCAATCACTGGACTTACATCAGACTCCACAGACACACAGGAAGGTTAAACAAACAGGCTAGTAGAGAGTCTGGTACTCGAGTCTACTAGCTGTCAAGCAAACACCAAGAAGACGCTGAGACGTCAGAAGAAGTTGAACACACAGACTAAAAGGGAGTCGGGAACTCGGACCTAATAGCTGCCAAGCAAGACACACACAAAAAAGAAAAAGGGCGCCCGGAGAGATCTTGCACGATCTCCTGCCTACGTACCTCATCTGGTATGAGGATCAGGGCGACGTAGTTCCCCTTAACAGGGGAGAAACTCTCTCCTAACCAGAGACCGGGAAATAACAAACTAATAGGGAGACTGACTCGAGCCTAAAAGTTGTCATGCAATCCACAATAGTCCTAGGTTGAGGTTTCTAACAAGAGTTTGACTCACACAGGCAGTGAGTCAACTCAAGTCTATCTCTACGTACGTCAACTTCCTCAAAAGTTGATCATAGGACTCCTACAGAAAGGAGATGAGAAGCTAAGCAGATAAACATAAAAAACAAATAGCACACACTATACACAACCAAGGGGCTCAAGCAAGGTTGGGCTTTAGTCAAGGGGTCATATCGACCTTGACAAACAAGCCAAATACTGGAATGGGTAGTCAGGCTCTTAACCTCTAACATTGAGAGTTAGGGTGAGCAGATGAAATGGAGATGAGGGTTATGCCTCATAGCTCTTAACCCAGGCCTGGGTGAGCTTGAATCAAAGAATGTGTGGGAGTCCAGAATGTGGGACTCTATTCCACATGACTAACACAACAAGATTTTGGTTTTTTTTATTCAAAGTGCATCAACACAGGGTGTAAGCAAGATGAATGACACAACTGAGTAGCAGGGGGTGGATTGCACACCCCTTTTATCTGCCAATGCCTCTTCACTTAGGAGGTCTTTATATGTACCAGGCACAAAGATAAATAAGCACAAACATTGCCTCTTAAGGAGGACTTCAGACAGGTGCCTGCCAAAGTAACATGACAGGTCTTCCAGATTACATGGAGATCAAGGAAGTTACCTAAGTGGTATGCCAACCACAAGCAAAGCAAAGTTCAAATGAACTTAAAGCAACTTAGGTACCTGTGTAAACAACTAAACAAATCAGTACAATATTCAGACAAACAGACAACCGTCAGCAACCAACAGACAATCACAATGTACAACATATAAGGCATAGGGCAAACTCAAGTGAATTATCCTCAACTTACAAAACAACCAAATGTTAGCAATCAATAGCAAATATCAACATTCAAATGATGAAGCAATCATCAACCATGGAAATTAGGTGCTTGGTCTTGAAATTCAAAGCTCACATGTAAGTACAAACCACTAGGTCAAGGCCTAGGGTCAAAGGTGAAGAAAAAATTCAAAACAGGAGCTGAAATTCAACACAATGCAACTTGAAACACATATCAACATGTCCTAAAAAGGACCAAGTCAAAATCATCAAGCAAAGGCATTCCATGTGCAAGAGAAGTCAAAGACAATTTCAAAGCATTCAAATGGACATTGAGAATGAAAATTCCAAATCAAAACAGAAATGATTCAAATAATTCTGGAAAATATCATGAGCATTCAACACCTCCAACATGATCAGCATACAAAAAATCAGAATCAACAGAGGTCATTTGATATGGAAATGAAATTGCACAAGTTGATCATCCAATTGTGTGACACAAATTGTCACACCATACAAACATGTGTGTAAAACAGAAATGGCAAATGAGAAAAATACCAAACCAAGCCTAAAACATCATCAATATGTCAAGAATCATCATGCAAAATTTCATGGCAATTGGATTAAAATCAAGTATTTCACAATAAGATGAATGGAGCAAGGTCACAAATGTACATATGATCAAAAAGTCTAGCACAATCCAAAATCCAGCCATGCACAACTTCATCAATTATCATCATAAAAAACTAGACAAACAGAGGATCATGCTACAAAAAATTTGGAATTATTTGAGGCATTTTTCAATTTGTTATGCATTTTTAAAGTTGATGAAAAAAAATAAAAATCAAAATGATCATGTGTATGAAAAATAAGGAGGGAAAAGCCTAAAGTGAAGTGAGTTTGAAAAATTGCTTGTGCCAGGAATCGAACTTGGTTCAGATTCAAATGTGAGCGCGCCACAATGAAACGATGCCGTTTTGGGCAAAAACCCTAGCGAACCAGAGTGGACACTAAATGGACGCTAGTCTGTCGCTACGATGAAGATCTTCATCTTCCTCACAAAGATGAAGATGAACAGTATGAACTTCAAAGCCAAATTTCCAGAATTTTCCAGAATTCTAAAAATCTTATATCATCATGAAGCTATTTCAATGGTGAATGTAGATCAACTAATATCTAAGCTCAAATCCACACGATCAAAGAGAATCGAGGCAAAACATTTTAGTGCAACAAACTTGAATCACACATAACTCACTCAATAATGCACTATTTTTCATGAAATTTTTACCAGAATCATCAGCAAGAATAGATCTACATGAATATATACATAGATTTGAGGATTATGAAGGTCGAAAAATTCACCTCTTGAAGAGCAGGTTCTGGATTCACACGATTCAACACTTGTAATGGTCCAAATCAGCTCCAGAATACTTGTTATGATGATTGATGAAGAATTTGCAGCTTGGAAACGTGTAGATCTAGCTCACCAATCAACTTCCATGGCAATGTTCTTGAACTTCAACTGCTCGATTATGGCTCCAATTCTTCAAACAAACGCTGGATTCACACTCAATCACACTCACTGATCATGAATCTTCAATAAAAACCAGTTGCTATGTTGAAGAAATTTGAATTTTGATTATGAGAAAAATTTGGAGGGAGAGAAAATTGTGAGATCTAGATCCAGAATCCTCTTCAATTCTGTTGTGATTATGAATATATATGCTTCACTAATCCATTCTTAATCCAAATTAGGCATGGTTTAGTTAAAATTAATCAAGATAAGGTGCATGGTAAAAAATGACAAATTGGAGGGTGTGTGAAGCATGCACACGTGAACAGTAACCCTTACCAGCTCAAATGCACTTAAAATCATTTTCTTAACACACTGGCAATGGTAAAAAGTTCATGTAATGCACCATTTTTAAATTTTGCAATTTCCCTCCAAAATGGGCATGGATATACAAATGATCATGTGATAACATTTTATGCAATGTGATGATTGATTTGGAAACTTCATGACATGAGAAGCATTTTAGAAAAAGAGGCACCAAATTTGGAGTTTTGGTTCAAAAGATATGGCCATTTGAAGTTTCAAGCACACTTTGCCATGATTTGATCATAACTCCTTAACTAATCATCATAAATTCATGATCTTGGACTTTTTGGAAATGGGAGAGAGAGATATTCAACTTTCATGTTGGACAAAAATTCATTTGAAGCATCTTTGATGATGCAAGATCAAGTTGAATTGGGACCAAAAACTTTCCATTTTGGGAAACTTTCAATTACAGGTCACTTTCCAATTTTGGAAACTTTTGCACTGACCTCAAATTCTTCAAGATACACATTTGACATGATGAATAAGCCTCTTTGGGACCTGAATGATATGTTGACACTCATTTCTCCACCTCCTAGCCCTCAATTGACTTTCTGTTGACTTTCTGGGTCCTCAGATGACTTGAACATGCTCAGATGACTTTGAGCCTCAACCACTTGATGAAATGGCTCCAAAATGAACCCCTAGCTCTTGTAAGCTCCACATAATAATCATATGATCCTCATCCAAGCAAATAAACCCCATCTCCTGACTGGTAGAATGCAACTGATTAGGGTTGACCAGAGGTCAAAACCCTAATCCCAAAGAATCTGAGCATGAACAATGAGCCCCTTGAGGATGACATAACCATGATGATGATGATGTACCCTTGCCAATAAGATAATGCTCAAACTCCTTGAAGGACCAGGAAACCCTAATTGAAGCACAAACCCTCAGATGGCTAGTGATCAATTTATGAGACCCTCAGGCTTGCATCTCTTAACCTCTCTATCTTCTGAGAAAGACTTTTAGAGGATGACTTGTTTATTCTCACATGATATGCAATATGCAAATGCCTAATGCCCTAAAAAATGAAATGCAATATGCTAAGCTAGTCCCAAGAGAGGAGGGCAAATTTTGAGGTGTTACACTGAATAGCAGGGGATGGATTGCGCATCCCTTCTATCTGCCAATGCCTCTTCACTTAGGAGGTCTTTGAATTACATGGCACAAATATAAACAATCACAAACATTGCCTCTTAAGGAGGGCTTCAGACAGGTGCCTGCCAAAAATAGTAGGTCTTCCAGACTACATGGAGTTCAAGAGATTACCTAAGTGGTATGCCAACCACAAGCAAAGCAAAGCAACTCAAATAATGAGTTAAAGCGGCTAAAGTACCTGTAAGAAAATCAAACAAATCAATATTCATATTCAGACAACCAAACAATCAACGACAGTCAGACAATCCCAATATGCACAACAAGTATGCCATAAAAGGCACTCATTCAAGTGAATCTACCACCAAAATACCTACAACACAATCAACATTAGTTAAACAAAGGAAATTGGATCTCAAGCAAGGAGATCACATCATCCATTATAACTTATTGCTTGAACCTGAAAGGCAAAGCTCAAATTGTGAGTACAAACCCCTAGGACAAAGCCTAGGGTCAAAAGTGAAGCAAAAAATCAAAACAGGAACCGATATTCAACATAAAGCATGTTTAAACAAGCAAGAACATGTCCTAAAAAGGACCAAGTCAAAAGCATCAAGCAAAGTCATCTCATGAGCAAGATATGGCAAAGGCAATTTCAAAGCACTCAATTGATCATCAAGAATGAAAATTCCATATTAAAACAGAAATGACTCAAACAAAACATGCCATTCACCCAACCCCAATACCAAGAGCATGTCCCATACCACCACCAACAAATTAACCTGACACCCAACATCGCTTCGCACCCACCCCATCACCCTACCAAAGTCGCGTTAGCCAAAATGTAACACCCCGATAATAATATGTATTTATTTAAATTAAATTAATAATATGTTTATTAATTTAATTAGAATATTTGAATTATTATTATTATTATTTTGGAATAATAATTATTGGGATAATTATTTAGTGGAATAATATTATTGGAATATATAAGTTGGAATTTAGAAAAATCCCATTTTTTGGTAAAAAGGTTAATTTCACGTAAAAAGGGAAAAGAGGCAAAAAGGGCAAAAAGGAGAACCAGAGAACGAAGGTTGAAGGAAGGAGAAGCTTGGAGCTCAGAGGCTGCCGGATTAACTCAGGTAAGGGGGGTTTATCATCAATTAACGGGTATTATGGGATGATATGTACTGGGTAGTGATAGACCATTGTTTTACCTAGGATTGGATAATATATGTTGAATTTGTGAACTGTTGAGATGAACGAAAATTGGAATATAATTGAAGAATTCGTAGGAATTTAGTGTGGAAATGTTAGACCTTGTGGAATCGAATAGGATCTGTTTTGAGTCAGACAATAGGAAGGAATTTTGTGTGAAAATTGGACTGTAGAAGGTTGAATTGGGTAGATCTCGTAGCAGAGAAAGCCATTGCAGATCTGAGAATTCTGATCTCTGGTCATACGCGTATGGCACTAGGCAATACGCGTATGAGATGTTGGTACGCGTATGGGGGGAAGCCTTACGCGTATGGGAGAGAAAGATGACATTTTGAACGTGAATTGGTCTCTGGTGGTACGCGTAATGGGATATTGTTACGCGTAGCATACGCGTATGAGACAGGTGATACGCGTATGAGTTGGGCGAGGAAATGCGCAATACGCGTATGAGAGTGGGCAATACGCGTATGGAGTTGGCCAGGTTTGGGCAATACGCGTATGGCATGGGCAGTACGCGTATGGGCAGAGTTGGGATTTTCCTGAACTGTTGTTGTGCAGTTTTTGGTTGTTTAGGCTGAGTGATGTACTTAGCTGAGATATGATGTTGTAGGGATCAATTCCCGTTGTTTTGAGTGGTATAGGTATTAGTAGAGTGTGCTAATACTGTGTTTGATTATGTGGCATGATATGATATGCTTTTGTGATTAATTATGTTGATAATGTGTGATGGTATACATGATGATGTGAATGTATACGTGTGTGAATAGACTGTATTATGGCTTAGAGTGTGAGCATGTGTCTATTCTTGATTATTGTTGATGTTGCATTGCTAGGTGATTAGCATGCATGTTGTGGCCCATTTGGGGTGGTAGCTAATTCCCATGGTGAGGAATTAGTGAGTAAATCATTTTGATTGTTGTTGTTGATGTTTGCATGCTAGGTGATTAGCGTGCATTTCATGGCCCATTTGGGGTGGTAGCTAATTCCCATGGTGAGGAATTAGTGAGTGAGTCACTATGTCTCAAATGAGTGGGACTAGTGAGCTTGGTAGCCGTGCCTGGATTTGGACGGTGAGGTTGAACTATATGTTCACAAATAGTCGGTACCGCATGCATAGAGTCTCATTGCATAATGAATGTATGGCATATGATATGAATGGATGTATTCCAGTATCATATGTGTGTTGTGTGTTGTGTTGTTAATGATTGAATATGATGGAGATTTGTACTGTTGAGTATGATGTTTGAATGGATATTACTGTTGCTGAATGCGTAGTCTAATTAGGGTGAAATTAATGTGTTAATTACTTGGCATTACATGTTGTTCTATAATGCTTATTATATTGATTGAGGAACTCACCCTTACGCCTATTTTTCAGGTAACGAGAAATGAGTTGAGTAAAAGCTTATGCTTGGAGTCTAGAGTAGTTTCTTATGGGTCATGCTCTGATAGATGTAACATCGGGAGGGAATGTTTTAATTATTTGATATTGGTTGTTGGATGATTTACATGTATAGTGTTACATGTTTTACATTGATGTTGGATTTTATTCCGCTGCGAATTATGCAAAAGACCTTATTTTGATTTAAATAAATGAGCATGACAGGACATTTGATGAATGTAGTGAAATGATTGTGTGACACCCTTCGGGGCATAATTACTCTGATGAATATATGTGTATTTTAATTATAATAATTTGGGGTATTTAGAAGGGTGTTACATTAGTGGTATCAGAGCATAGTCGGTCGTGTCGAGTCGTAGTTATTCTGTTTCCCCTGTACGGGATAGGTGTTGTGTAACCCTATCAGTACTTACTTGTTTAGCTTGTTTGGGTTTTCAGAATAGAGATGGCTGGAAGAGGTAGAGATGATGCTGCGATTGCTGAGGCTCTGGGTATGCTAGCTGGAGTACTTGGAGGAAATCCGAATGTTATGGGAATGGGAGCTGCTCGTCAACTGAGTGAGTTCCAGAAGAACAATCCTCCAATGTTCAAGGGAGCATACGATCCAGATGGTGCTCAGAAGTGGTTGAAGGAGATCGAGAGGATCTTCAGAGTAACTGAGTGTGCTGATAACCAGAAGGTCAGGTTCGGTACGCATATGCTGTCAGAGGAAGCTGACGATTGGTGGGTTGCTACCCGCACTGAGTTGGAAACTGCTGGAGATGCTGAGATTTCTTGGGCTGTGTTCAGAGAGAGATTTCTGAGGAAGTATTTTCCCGAGGATGTCAGAGGAAAGAAAGAAATTGAGTTCTTGGAATTGAAGCAGGGTAACAGGTCCGTTACGGAGTATGCTGCTAAGTTCACAGAGCTGTCGAAGTATTACACTCCCTATGCTGAGGCTGCTGGGGAATTTTCCAAGTGTGTGAAGTTTGAGAACGGGTTGCGTCCCGAGATCAAGCAAGCGATTGGATATCAGAGGATTAGAGTGTTTTCTGATTTGGTTGACTGTTGCAGGATTTTTGAGCAGGATTCCAAGGCTAGAGCTGAGAGTTATCAGCAGAGGGTTGATAGGAAGGGCAAGAATCAGATTGATCGTGGAAAACCGTATGCTGCTGGCAAAGGTTTTCAGAGGCAGAGTGGGATGAAAAGGCCTAGTGGAGGAGATTCTAGTGCTCCTGCTAAGTGTTACAGATGTGGTCAGGCTGGACATCGTATCCATGAGTGTACCAGTAATGAGAAGAAATGTTTCAAGTGTGGAAAAGGTGGTCATTTAGCTGCAGATTGCCGGTTGAAGACTGTGACTTGTTTCAACTGTGGAGAGTTGGGTCATATCAGTCCACAATGTCCTAAGCCGAAGAAAGAGAATCAGTCAGGAGGCAAGGTTTTTGCTTTATCGGGTTCTGAGACTTCTGCAGATGATCGTTTGATCCGAGGTACATGTTATATTAATGGTTTTCCTCTTGTAGCTATTATTGACACAGGTGCGACTCATTCCTTTATATCTTTGGATTGCGCTGTGAAACTTAAGTTAGAGATATCTAAGATGCTTGGAAGTATGGTGATTGATACTCCTGCGAAGGGTTCAGTAACTACTACTTCTGTTTGTTTGAATTGTCCTTTGAGTATTTTTGGTAGAGCCTTTGGGATAGATCTTGTGTGTCTTCCATTAGTGCAGATTGACGTTATTCTGTGTATGAACTGGTTGGTGTTCAACCGAGTTTCTATCAACTGTTTTGATAAGACTGTGATATTTCCTGAGATTGAAGAAGGAAAGAGTTTGTTTCTATCAGCCAGGCAAGTGAATGAGGAAGTGGCAGATGGGGCAGAGTTGTTTATGCTGTTAGCGACTTTGGAAGCTAAAGATAAACTGGTGATTGGCGATCTAGCTGTAGTGTGTGATTTCCCTGATGTGTTTCCGGAAGAAGTGAATGAATTACCGCCAGAGCGTGAAGTTGAGTTCTCGATTGATTTGGTACCTGGTACTAGACCGATATCGATGGCTCCTTATCGTATGTCTGCTGTTGAGCTAGCTGAATTGAAGAGTCAGTTGGAAGATTTGTTGGATAAGAAATTTATTCGTCCGAGTGTGTCACCGTGGGGTGCACCAGTGCTATTGGTTAAGAAGAAGGAAGGTACTATGAGGTTGTGTGTGGACTACAGGCAATTGAATGAAGTGACGATCAAGAATCGGTATCCTTTACCGAGGATTGATGATTTGATGGATCAATTGGTTGGTGCAAGTGTGTTCAGCAAGATAGACTTGAGATCTGGATATCATCAGATACGTGTGAAAACTGAAGATATTCAGAAGACTGCTTTCAGAACAAGGTATGGACATTATGAGTATTCTGTAATGCCTTTTGGTGTGACTAATGCGCCTGGAGTATTTATGGAGTATATGAATAGGATTTTCCATCCGTACCTAGATCAGTTTGTTGTGGTGTTTATTGATGACATTTTGGTGTATTCGAAATCTGAAGAAGAGTATTCTTGAAGAAGGACATCGTAGTGGTTTGAGTATTCATCCTGGAGCTACGAAGATGTACCATGATTTGAAGAAGTTATTTTGGTGGCCGGGAATGAAGAGAGAAATTGCGAGTTTTGTTTATTCCTGTTTGACTTGTCAGAAGTCAAAGATTGAGCATCAGAAGCCGTCTGGGCTAATGCAACCGTTGGCTATTCCAGAGTGGAAGTGGGATAGTATCAGTATGGATTTTGTTTCTGGTTTGCCGAGGACAAGTAAGAATTTTGAGGCTATTTGGGTGATTGTTGATAGATTGACGAAGTCGGCTCATTTCATTCCGATCAGAATGGATTATCCGTTAGAGAGGTTGGCTGAGTTGTATATTGAGAAGGTTGTAAGTTTGCATGGTATTCCGTCTAGTATTGTTTCGGACAGAGATCCTAGATTTACATCGAAGTTTTGGGAAGGGTTGCAGAGAGCTTTGGGAACTAAGCTGAGATTGAGTTCTGCATATCATCCGCAGACTGATGGTCAGACTGAGAGGACGATTCAGTCGCTAGAGGATCTTTTGAGAGCTTGTGTTTTGGAGAAGGGAGGTGCTTGGGATGGTTATTTGCCTTTGATTGAGTTTACCTACAACAATAGTTTTCATTCGAGCATTGGTATGGCACCGTTTGAAGCTTTGTATGGTAGGAGATGTCGGACACCTTTATGTTGGTATGAGTCCGGTGAGAGTGCTGTAGTTGGACCGGAGATTGTTCAACAAACTACGGAAAAGATTAAGATGATTCAGGAGAAGATGAGAATTGCTCAGAGTCGTCAGAAGAGTTATCATGATAAGAGGAGGAAGTCCCTTGAGTTCCAAGAGGGAGACCATGTGTTTCTTCGTGTTACTCCGATAACCGGTGTTGGTCGAGCTTTGAAGTCGAAGAAGTTGACACCTCGATTTATTGGTCCTTATCAGATTTTGGAGAGGATAGGAGAGGTAGCCTATCGTATCGCTTTGCCGCCGTCGCTTGCGAATTTGCATGATGTTTTTCATGTGTCTCAGTTGAGGAGATACGTTCATGATCCGTCGCATGTAGTCCAAGTAGATGATGTACAGGTGAGAGATAACCTGACTGTTGAAACATCACCTATGAGGATCGAGGATCGAGAGTTGAAGCAGTTGCGGGGTAAAGAGATTGCCTTAGTGAAGGTAGCTTGGGGAGGACCAGCAGGTGGCAATGTGACTTGGGAACTTGAGAGTCAGATGAAGGAGTCTTATCCGGAGTTGTTCGCTTGAGGTATGTTTTCGAGGACGAAAACTCTTTTAGTGGGGGAGAGTTGTAACACCCCGATAATAATATGTATTTATTTAAATTAAATTAATAATATGTTTATTAATTTAATTAGAATATTTGAATTATTATTATTATTATTTTGGAATAATAATTATTGGGATAATTATTTAGTGGAATAATATTATTGGAATATATAAGTTGGAATTTAGAAAAATCCCATTTTTTGGTAAAAAGGTTAATTTCACGTAAAAAGGGAAAAGAGGCAAAAAGGGCAAAAAGGAGAACCAGAGAACGAAGGTTGAAGGAAGGAGAAGCTTGGAGCTCAGAGGCTGCCGGATTAACTCAGGTAAGGGGGGTTTATCATCAATTAACGGGTATTATGGGATGATATGTACTGGGTAGTGATAGACCATTGTTTTACCTAGGATTGGATAATATATGTTGAATTTGTGAACTGTTGAGATGAACGAAAATTGGAATATAATTGAAGAATTCGTAGGAATTTAGTGTGGAAATGTTAGACCTTGTGGAATCGAATAGGATCTGTTTTGAGTCAGACAATAGGAAGGAATTTTGTGTGAAAATTGGACTGTAGAAGGTTGAATTGGGTAGATCTCGTAGCAGAGAAAGCCATTGCAGATCTGAGAATTCTGATCTCTGGTCATACGCGTATGGCACTAGGCAATACGCGTATGAGATGTTGGTACGCGTATGGGGGGAAGCCTTACGCGTATGGGAGAGAAAGATGACATTTTGAACGTGAATTGGTCTCTGGTGGTACGCGTAATGGGATATTGTTACGCGTAGCATACGCGTATGAGACAGGTGATACGCGTATGAGTTGGGCGAGGAAATGCGCAATACGCGTATGAGAGTGGGCAATACGCGTATGGAGTTGGCCAGGTTTGGGCAATACGCGTATGGCATGGGCAGTACGCGTATGGGCAGAGTTGGGATTTTCCTGAACTGTTGTTGTGCAGTTTTTGGTTGTTTAGGCTGAGTGATGTACTTAGCTGAGATATGATGTTGTAGGGATCAATTCCCGTTGTTTTGAGTGGTATAGGTATTAGTAGAGTGTGCTAATACTGTGTTTGATTATGTGGCATGATATGATATGCTTTTGTGATTAATTATGTTGATAATGTGTGATGGTATACATGATGATGTGAATGTATACGTGTGTGAATAGACTGTATTATGGCTTAGAGTGTGAGCATGTGTCTATTCTTGATTATTGTTGATGTTGCATTGCTAGGTGATTAGCATGCATGTTGTGGCCCATTTGGGGTGGTAGCTAATTCCCATGGTGAGGAATTAGTGAGTAAATCATTTTGATTGTTGTTGTTGATGTTTGCATGCTAGGTGATTAGCGTGCATTTCATGGCCCATTTGGGGTGGTAGCTAATTCCCATGGTGAGGAATTAGTGAGTGAGTCACTATGTCTCAAATGAGTGGGACTAGTGAGCTTGGTAGCCGTGCCTGGATTTGGACGGTGAGGTTGAACTATATGTTCACAAATAGTCGGTACCGCATGCATAGAGTCTCATTGCATAATGAATGTATGGCATATGATATGAATGGATGTATTCCAGTATCATATGTGTGTTGTGTGTTGTGTTGTTAATGATTGAATATGATGGAGATTTGTACTGTTGAGTATGATGTTTGAATGGATATTACTGTTGCTGAATGCGTAGTCTAATTAGGGTGAAATTAATGTGTTAATTACTTGGCATTACATGTTGTTCTATAATGCTTATTATATTGATTGAGGAACTCACCCTTACGCCTATTTTTCAGGTAACGAGAAATGAGTTGAGTAAAAGCTTATGCTTGGAGTCTAGAGTAGTTTCTTATGGGTCATGCTCTGATAGATGTAACATCGGGAGGGAATGTTTTAATTAATTTGATATTGGTTGTTGGATGATTTACATGTATAGTGTTACATGTTTTACATTGATGTTGGATTTTATTCCGCTGCGAATTATGCAAAAGACCTTATTTTGATTTAAATAAATGAGCATGACAGGACATTTGATGAATGTAGTGAAATGATTGTGTGACACCCTTCGGGGCATAATTACTCTGATGAATATATGTGTATTTTAATTATAATAATTTGGGGTATTTAGAAGGGTGTTACACAAAACACCAACCGCCCCTCCTCCTACCGTAGCCAAGAAGCCCAAACATAAAAAAAACCAAAACATCCAACAACCCCATCTCTACCAAACACCCCAACAACCTTTCCAATCTTTCCTCGACGCATCAATCACACCCATGTCTCCCTTCATCTGTCCCGGTCGCCCATCCATGAGTCAACCACATCCCAACTTCTCTGACATGGGTCATGAGCTCAGCTACGGCGGTACACCATCGATGCATACTGAAGACTATGCTGACTTGTCTAAATACCTCAACGGACCTTCTACTGTAGTTGGTAGTGACGCTCTTGGCCCCTCAGATGATCAAACACCAGTGCAGAATCGTCAACGTGGGTTAGGGCCAAGGGTTAGGGTAACTAGAGGATGTGGGACCGGAGGTCGGTTAGGTGATCCCGGTCATCACCATTAGGTTTCTTTGTGTAAACGACAAACTTTATTAATATCAAGTTGTCTTATATCAAATTTATCTTTCACTTATACCATAAAACACAAAAAAATGCATTTTAAGAGGAGTCTCCAATTGAATTGGCGACTCCTCTTAAAACCTACACATGGGCGCCAATTGGATTGGCTAGGGCACCTGCCCTAGCCAATCCAATTGGCACCTCCATTCAAGTTTTAAGAGGAGTCTCCAATTCAATTGGCGACTCCTCCTAAAAATGGGGTATTTTGGGAATTATTTTGAAACTAGGGGTATTTTGGGAATTTCCTTGAAAAAGTGGGTTATTTTTGTAAAAAAACCTTCTCAAAGTATTGAAAAAAAAATTACTAAAACATCCAAAAATACAAATAAAAACATAATTTGTTGCGTATGCCTAATCCTAATATTTTGGCTCCTCCTCTAACATTGGTTGTAACACCATAAAGCTGACGTGTAATTTATAAAATAAATCAATGTATTTTTTTTAGGAAAAGGGTGTTACACATCTCTTTCACACAAACATGCTTCACAAAAAAATTCAAAAATAAACAACGAATAATTTTCAAAATGATTAATTGAATATCTCAAATTAAAGTATAAACTCAAACATAAGAGAAATTAGTTTCACAAATCTCAGGAAAACAAAACAAAAAAGTCAAATGACCCCATCTTAGTGTTACATATCAGAGCGACATTGGAGAATTAAACAAAACTTGGAAAATAAATAAAGAAGAAGACAATACATGTCATTCCTCAACACAACAACTACTACTTGTTATTTCTATCTGCAATATAGGCATAACAAGCCACACATCAATAGAAAAAGGCGTAAGAATAATTTTAGAAATGTTAATGGTGAAATTAAATAGCAGAATAGTTATAACAAATATTTAATATCATTCTCACATAAATTTCACACACAACAACAATAATTATAATGCATGATGCATTATGCATTATACTCCTCCTTCAATTTGCATGTGGTACAAGATATTTAGGCTTCAAAGGTGTGTTATAGATTTATCCCTGCTTTCGGTTTCTCTTTGAATCGTGTTCCTCTTTGAACATGAGATTGTCATGGTTTCTCTCTAAACCTAACCTCACTGGACCAAAGTCTCAATTAACTCCAATAAACATGTATGCATAAACATGGAAACATAATTCATAAAACTCAAAACAACAGAAAATATACTCAAAATGTAATATCTCGTATACTCTTAACTACTATAAATAATGTCAGTTGAGACAATTAGAGTAATCAATAGATTCAAAAGAGATCAATTCTTATTAAAAGAGACCGACTTCTATTAATAAGTATAAGAAGGAACATGTTGGTATCATAATGAATGATCAATTACTCACTAGGTTACAAAAACCACTTTATACACACACACACACACACACACACACACACACACCACACAGAGAGAGAGAGAGAGATGCACTGACAGTGTAAAATAATTTTACACTGTCAGTCAATCACCACCATGTATTTTGCCATGTCACCCTGATATTTGTAAGTTAGTTGTATGATATGGCTGATTGATAAATTCTTATTGGATGACAGTGTAAAAATATTTTACACTGTCGGTGCACTACCTTTAGGAGTAGGACTAATTAAAAATTCTGGTTTTAGAGACAAGTTGGTTCTGATTTTTCTAGTTTGGTGATGAGTTTAGAAAGCGTTAAAGGCAGAAAAATAAAGAACACAAAGAAGTATCATAGTTCCCCTCACAATCCAAAGGTACATCTAGTCCCATTTCAACACGAAAGAGATTTTACTATCTGTTATGGCTTGTACAAGACATACACAATCACTAAGAACAACCTCTTGCGATTCACCAAGTTGATATGAGAACAATCCTCTCAAACTCAACTCTCTTGCTTCCAACAATCCTGGACAACAAGGTGTTTACAACCAATTCTGGAAAATATTAAGTAAAGAACGTATATGATAATCTATCAATCACTATGACCGATCAACTCTTCCAAACAAGCAATTTATAAGGATATATTAGTGCTCAAGTGTTTATGAATATGAGATGAATTTTTTGGACTGATATATATGAACAATGCAGAAAATGTCTCAATGAAAGTTCAATGATCAAAACACTTGTTTGAAAATGAATGTGTATATGACTTCAAATTGCAATGGAAGAGTTAAATTTTGATTTCTGAATATATATATATATATATATATATATATATATATATATATATATATATATATATATATATATATATATATATATTATATATATATATTATATATATATATATATATATATATATATATATATATCACCTTGACACCTTTATGAAAGAGTGTGACTCAATGAAAAGATGCAATGGTTAAAGGATGATCTTTGAAAAATGTTCAGTTCACAAAACAGATTTGAAACAACCACTGCTTCAGTGAAAATTCAAAATTTTGTGTGTCGCATCCGCGAAAAACAACCGGCGGGAAAACAAACAAACAGAGCCGCCACCGTGCGTTATTTATCCCAAAGGAGGGAAAGGAAACGCTCGAAGTAAACCTGGAAAGGAAATGGTCTTACGACCGGAGATTGCAAGGATCGGGAGTCGGTTACGCAAGGGGAAGGTATTAGCACCCCCTCACGTCCGTCGTACTCGACAGGATCCACGCTCAGAAAGAATAGAATAAGGTTGCCGAATAACTGCTCAAAAGAATGCACACACACTGGAATAAAACACAGATGGAAGAAGAGGAGAACGGGCTCGCTAGGATATCGCATCCTATGCCTACGTATCTCATCTGGAATGAGAACCAGAGCTACCGTAGTTCGGCTAACGCACGCCGAAACAAAACGCTAAACCAAAGACGCTGAGACGTCAGAAGAAACACACAACTGGAAACGGAATGCCAATCGCTGGTCTTACATCCAACTCCATAAAAGAAACAGGAAACAGGAAACCGAATGCCAATCGCTGGGCTTACATCAGACTCCAAACACACACACAAAGCAGAAAGGTTGAAAAGGAACAAGGTTGAACACACAGACTAGAAGGGAGTCGGGAACTCGGACCTAATAGCTGTCAAGCAAAACACACGCAAAAAAGAAAAGGGTGCCCGGAGAGATCTCGCACGATCTCCTGCCTACGTACCTCATCTGGTATGAGGATCAGGGCGACGTAGTTCCCCTTAATAGGGAAAAACTTCTATCCTAACCAGAGACTAGGGAGATAACAACTAAAAGGGAGACTACGACTCGAGCCTAGAAGTTGTCATGCAAACGATCCCTATATGGAGGTCTCTAACAAGAGTTTGACTCACACAGGCAGTGAGTCAACTCAAGTCTATCTCTACGTACGTTCAACTTCCTCGAAAGTTGATCATATGACTCCTACAGAAAGGAGATGAGAAGCAAAAGCAGATAAACAAGCATAGGTGAACGGGTATCACACGCTATATGCAAACAAGTGGCTCATACAAGGATGGGCTTTAGTCGAGGGGTCATATCAACCTCGACAAACAAGCCAACTGGAAAAGGTGTCTGAGGCTCTTAACCACTGACATTGACCGTCAGGGTGAGCAGATGAAATGGGAGATGAGGGTTAGACCTCACAGCTCTTAACCCGGGCTTGGGTGAGCTTCTAACCAATGAAGGTGTGGGGGTCCAGAATGTGGGACCCTACTCCACAATGACTGACTCTATATACAAGATTTTGGGTGTTTATTCAAAATGCATCAGCACGTGGTGCGAGCAAGATGAAAGACTCAACTGAATAGCAGGGGATGGATTGCACATCCCTTCTATCTGCCAATGCCTCTTCACTTAGGAGGTCTTTGAATTACATGGCACAAATATAAACAATCACAAACATTGCCTCTTAAGGAGGGCTTCAGACAGGTGCCTGCCAAAGATAGCAGGTCTTCCAGACTACATGGAGTTCAAGAGATTACCTAAGTGGTATGCCAACCACAAGCAAAGCAAAGCAACTCAAATAATGAGTTAAAGCGGCTAAAGTACCTGTAAGAAAATCAAACAAATCAATATTCACATTCAGACAACCAAACAATCAACAACAGTCAGACAATCCCAATATGCACAACAAGTAAGCCATAAAAGGCACTCATTCAAGTGAATCCACCACCAAAAGACCTACAACACAATCAACATTAGTTAAACAAAGCAAATTGGATCTCAAGCAAGGAGATCACATCATCCATTATAACTTATTGCTTGAACCTGAAAGGCAAAGCTCAAATTGTGAGTACAAACCCCTAGGACAAAGCCTAGGGTCAAAAGTGAAGCAAAAAATCAAAACAACAACCAATATTCAACTTAAAGCATGTTTAAACAAGCAAGAACATGTCCTAAAAAGGACCAAGTCAAAAGCATCAAGCAAAGTCATCTCATGAGCAAGATATGGCAAAGGCAATTTCAAAGCACTCAATTGATCATCAAGACTGAAAATTCCATATTAAAACAGAAATGACTCAAACAATTCTGGAAATTTTTATGTGCACACAACATGTCAAATATAATCATCATGCCAAAAATCAGAATCAACAGAACTCAATTGGCAAGGCAATGAAAATGAATAAGATCAACATCAAATTGTGTGACACACATTGTCACACCAAAAGTTTATGTGTCCCAAACAGTGAAGGAAAATAGCAAAAAATGCCAAATAAAATCTCACAAATCAATCATCACGTTAAGAATCATCATGTAAAATTTCCTGGCAATTGGATCATTATTGAGCATTTCACAATAGGATGAATGAGGCATGTCACATACGCATACATGTTCATAGGATCAATCACATTTTAATTTCCAGCCAGGCACAATTCCAGAAATTCACATAAAAAAATATAAGACATTCACACGATCATGTAGAAAAAAATATGGAATTATTTGGATCATTATTCTATTTTTTATGATTTTTTGAATGAACATGCATAAAATGAAATAAAAATTGCAAAAAACATGAAAAATAATGAAATGAAATGAATGAAATTGAAATGCTTTCATGCTGGTTCGAACTCAGGAACTAGAGGCTCAAGGTGCGCCTCCAAAACGCACAGTTTCACTAATCTGATGTGGCTAGCCACATCACTAGTCAAGGCTGGTGTGGACACAGTCAAGGAACAACGGCTAATGGAAGTGACAACATGATGCCATGCAAGCGCCAGGTCAAAACGAATTAAGCAAAACAAATGATACAAGAAGTAATCAAACGCGCGCTTATGGAGTGAGAGGCGCTTCTACAGTGTTTCTTCATGCGCTGAACCAGAACAAGCCCTAGCCTGTACAGGCGCGGCCGAGCACGATGGAAACCACCGTCTTCTTCATGAAGACGGTGGAGGAACAGTATGAACATCCAAAAATATTTCCAGATTCCACTAAATTTTACATCATTAGAAAGCTCTTCACATGTACATCACAGATCAATCATCAACTAATCAAAACAAGCCATGGATTAAGAGAATCGAAGAGAAACATTTCTACATCTAAAACTTTAAATCATCATAACACAGCCAATTCTCAACCAAATTGCATGAAATTTAGATCAGAATGCTCAGCAATCAAGGCTCTACAACATTATGCACATAAAATCATGAATTAAGAGACTCGAAAATCACACCTCTTGAAGCTCAATCAATGGCAGCAATGGATCCAGGTGTCTAGCAGCATCCAAATCTCTTCTATCAACCTTGTTATGACTTCTGAAGCACGAATCAACTCTTGGAATGGCTTGGATCTAGCTCAAAGTTCAATTTCCATTGCCATGTTCTTGAGCTTCATATGCTTAATTCTTCACCAAATTCTGCAAATCAAAGCTTGATCTCTACTGAATGATGATCAGAGAACACAAATATGCAAGAAAATCAAGGTGTTATGTGGAAAAATTTTGAATTATGGTGGAGAGAAATTTTGGAGGGAAAATGAGATCTAGATCTAAAATTTGTGATTCTGAACAATTCTGTTAGGGTTTGCCTTATATACCATGTACTAATCACATCCTAATTAGAATTAAGCATGGTTTAGTTGAGATTAAGCAAAAATAAGGTGTATGACAAATTTTGGAAAATTGGTGGTGCCATGCAAATGTACACGTGAACAGTAGCAAATGGATGATCAAATTCACTTAAAATCACTTCATGCACATGTTGGCAATGGTATTTTGTTCCCATGATGCACCAAATTCAAATTTGCAAATTTCCCTCCAAAATGGTCATGAATGGGCAAATGATTATATGATGAAATTTCATGCAATGCCATGAATGATTTGGAAAATATATGTCATGAGGAGCAATATGCAAAAAGAGGCACTCAATTTGGAGTTATGAGCCAAAAGTTATGGCCTTTTGAAGTTTCAAGCACACTTGGCAATGATTTGATCATATCTCCTTAACCATTCATCAGATGCTCATGATCTTGGACTTTTTGGAAATGGGAGAGAAAGATCTTCAACTTTCATGTTGGACAAAAATCCATTTGAAGCTTCTTTAATGTTGTAAAATCAAGTTGAATTTGGACCAAAATCTTTCCATTTTTGGAAACTTTCAATTACAGGTCACTTTCCATTTTTGGAAACTTTTGATCTGACCTCAAATTCTTCAAGATATGCATTTGACATGATGAATAAGCCTCTTTGGGACATGAATGAAGGATCTCAAACCATTTCTCCACCTCCTAGCCCTCAGTTGACTTTCAATTGACTTTTATGGGCCCCAGATGACTTGGCAATGCACTGATGACTTTGAGCCTCTAACACTTGGCCAATTTGCTTCAAAATGAACCTTGACTCATATAAGCTCAATAGGATGATCATGTGATCCCCCTGTCCATAGCATACCTCATCTCCTTAAGAATCCCTGGTGAGAAGAATGCATTGATTAGGGTTGACCAGAGGTCAAAACCCTAATCCTAAGGAACCTGAGCATGAATAATGAACCCCTTGAAAATGACATAACCATGATGATGATGATGTACCCTTGCACTCAAGATAATGCTCAACCTCCTTGAAGAACCAAAAAAACCCTAATTGAAGCACAAACCCTCAGATGGTTGGTGATCAATTTATAAAGACCTTCAGGCATGAATCTCTTAACCTCTCCATCTTTTGCAAAGACCTTGAAGGATGACTTGTTTATTTTCACATGATATGAAATATGCAATGACTAATGCCCTAAATATGAAATGCAATATGCTAAGCTAGTCCCAAGAAGAGGAGGGCAAATTTTGAGGTGTTACATCGTGATGAAAATCGATCTCCCAAAAGGGGGTTATCGATTTCCTGGGCTAAAAATTGAGTTCTGGCAAGTGGAAATCGATTCCTGGAAAATGGGTAATTGATTTTCTGAACTGAAAATTGAATTCTGGCAATTGGAAATCGATTCCTGGAAAAGGGGTAATCGATTTCCTGAACTAAAATTTGAAAAATTATTTGGAAAAACAGTTTAGAAACAAAGACATGTGAGACACAATGGATCATGCATGCAATGAATATTTGGGGAATTTTTCATCACTAAGTTATCAATATATATTGCATGCTTGTACCTTAAAAACTCAAGATCAATGCTAGTCTTCAAAATAAGTCTTGAATCCTTTGATGCTACCTTTCACACATTGCTTGAAATTTGATTTCATTAATTGCACTTGAAGATTTTTCCATACTTTTGGCATGATCATTTGAATTGCACTTTGTCTTTATCAAAACATATTGGATGGAGAGTATTGACTTCACAAAAACTTTATCAACACTTTATTGTGTTCATTACATATCCAATTTGTGTGAGAAACAATGATCGTTGCTAACGCTGCTAACATTGTTAACAATAACGAAAGAGATCATTACAATGCAAAACCACCCATCTTTGATGGTGAGAATTTTGATTATTGGAAAGATAGAATAGAAACTTTCTTTCTTGGTTACGATGTTGATCTCTGGGATCTTGTAGTCGATGGCTATGTTCTCCCAGTGAATGCTGAAGGAAATAATACATCAAGAAGTGCTATGACTGATCAACAAAAGAAAGATTTAAAAAATCATCATAAGGCCAAAACCATATTGCTAAATGCTATCTCTTATACGGAGTATGAGAAGATAACAAGAGATTCTGCCAAATTCATTTTTGACTCTCTGAGGATGACTCATGAGGGGAATGCTCAAGTAAAGGAGACAAAGGCCTTGGCCTTAATCCAGAAGTACGAGGCATTTAAAATGGAAGATGATGAAACTGCTGAGACTATGTTCTCAAGGTTTCAAATGCTTATTGCAGGACTAAAAATTATGGACAAAGGATACTCTACAGCTGACCATGTCAAGAAGTTTATCATAAGTCTTCCTAAAAAATGGAGACCTACGGTAGCTGCTCTGAAGCTAGCAAAGGATCTCAACGGTATCTGTCTTGAAGAACTTGTTAGTTATTTAAGAAGCCACGAGATTGAACTCAAATAAGATGAACCTCAGTAGAGAGGTAAATCTGTTGCCTTAAAATCTAAGCTTGAGAAGACAAAAGCGTATCAAGCTGAGGAAGAATCAGAAGGATTTGATGAAGACTCAGAAGATGGTGATGAGTTGTCTATAATTTCAAAGAGAACAGACTTTGGAAGCACATGCACAATGGTCAAGGGAAGTTCAGAAGATCCAGAAAGACTGCTGGTCGTTTCGATTCTTCATCTGGACAGAAGAAGCAAGGTTCTAGAAAAGAAGTAATCTGCTTCGAGTGCAAAGAGCCAGGCCACTACAAAAATGATTATCCTAAGTTGAAAAAGGACATAAGGCCTAAGAAGAATTTTTCTAAAGGCAAGAAGGGGCTGATGGCCACATGGGATGATTCAGAATCCGAAGAAGAAGATTCTGACTAAGAAAAAGCCAACGTTGCATTGATGGCAACTATAGATGATCCTGAAGGTTCTGAAGAACCAGAAGACAAGGTAGTATTAGAATCCGAATCCAACTTCTGAAGATAAACTAGATTCTAATTGAATATTTACTCTGGTACTTCAAAAAGGTTAATCAGGAAAGTGTTCTTTCATTCTGATTTTATATTTTTTAGGATTATACATCTCATGGGGAGCTTTGTGCTTTTGTAAGATGTATCATTCTGTGATTACCATGTACTAAATTGTTCATCAAAATACATGTTTTGTCATCATAAAAAAGGGGAGATTGTTAGAACAAGATTTGGTTCTGCATTTATACCTTGAGTTTTGATGATAACAATGTTGTATTTGTGTGAGAATAATTTTGGTACCCTAATGGTTTGTTATTGTGTAGCTTTAACAACCAGTTCTGATTCTGAGTACATGACATGCAATGTCATGAGTTTCTGAATAATGAGTTCCAACTCCGCTTCTGCGCCAACTATTAGAAGTTCTGAAAGATATTCAATATTGTTGCTGCAATGATATTTCTGCTTCTATGCTCATTCACTCCTGAGAAGCTTCTGAGGAGACACTATGTTGCTGCTGCAATGTTCTCTCAGTTCATGCTTCTGGACGTGACTCTGATCACCCAGCTTCTGAAGTTATGTTTCGTAGCTGAAGATTCTGAAGATCTCAAGCCAGACGATTGAGGTTATCAAGGTTCTCACTATAGATTTTGAAGACTCTGAAGATGCCGAAGATCTCAAACCAGACTACTGACGCTGTCAAGGTTCTGACCGGAGATTCTGAAGTTTCTGAATCCAACTCTATGTTTCTTCATTTCACGCTTCATCAACTTTCATCATAAGCCAATGAACTTGAAGATAAGATCAAAAGGGAACATGATCGAATATTACATAGTACAAATCTAATATCCTTTCCACTACCTGATTTCGTGGGCAAAAGACAATACTATACATCAGACTTGTCACTGATTTTATGGGCGAAGGAGAGTACGCAATATCACTCCTTTTACCATCCAACAGTGGACAAGAGTAACTTTGAGTTTCAAGCGAACCAGGATAAAAATACTTGTGTTTTTATCTCTTTGTCATTAACTTACTAGTGGCGTGTTCTTGTTTTGGAAAAAGCTTTTGCTTGTAAAACTCAATTCAAACCCAATTTCTTGTGTTTTTCACACCTTCATGGTTGATTTTGGAAGAAAAGATGTTTAGAATAGGTATTTGGGGTGAAGAAACATGAACCGATTGATTGGTTCTGGGCTCTTCTGTCAAACAATCGATTGGTTTTTCTTTGAAAAGGTGAAAAACTGAAAATACACTCATGAAAATCGATTGACATGATGGACCAATCGATTATTCCATTGTAATTTTGTGAAAATATGGCAGAAAGTTTATGTCAATCGATTGGTCTCTGATAGCAATTGATTGGTTCCCCTGTTTTTACTATAAAACGGGTTTTGTAACTCGAAACGAGGTGTGGTCAGATGCGTTGGAACTCTAGTTCAATGCTCTACTGCTTGGTGAGATAAAACCATGATTATATTTAAATTACCACTTGGTTGATGGTCTTATTTTTTTATGTATGTTTGTAACTTGTTTCCCTGTTTGTACCATACAAGGATTCATAACTCCGATCGAATCGAGGTTGAATGAGTTGAAACGTTAATCTGATGCTCTATCATTTTATAAAGTAAAATCATGCATGTATGTTATTAATGCTTGATGATAAATGTTAAACTTTTATGCTTATGTTATGAACTATATTATGAATTATTGTTTGTGTTGATTATGTAGTAATATGATTAAAAACCTTAGGATGACACGTGATTAAACCTAGGAGTATAACTAGTTGAATGAACTAGAAATATAACTTATGTTATGAAAAAGACTTAGGTGGTGATGCTTGGACGCAAAGGTACCTCGGTGTGTATCGCAGACGAGTATTCACTTGATTAATGAATCAATAGGCTTTCTATGGAACATGTGGAAATAACATTGTGAATGGGTGAATATGATCACCTAGTATTTGATGAAATAACATGAGAATTGGTGAATGTGATCACTAGTTATTGATGAAAGCAATCACAATGATGTGGAACCTAATCATGTATTCAGATGTTTTCCCTTGATTGTGTACATCCCAATTGGGATACTTATGTAAAGTAGAAAATAAGGATGTGGCACCAATGATTCGTGCCTCAAATAGGTTTAAGTCCCAACCATTACGGAGCATGGGGGAGAGGTGGACACCTAAGTGAGTGCGAGTCTCATACGGTGAAAGATACTCGAAGTGAGTTCGAGTCCCATACGAGTGACGGTTCTTGAAGTGGGTTCGAGTCCCATGGAGAACACGATATCCAAACGAAAGTTGAATCATACTAGCTTGTGTGAACTGAGCCTTGCCATATGTAGCGGTAAATTCATGACCGTTGAGTTATTGGTTAACTCAACGTCAATAAAGCAAGAGTCACCATCGCACTTTTATTGTTTCCAAAGGAAAAGGGAAAAAGTACAAATAAAACCCAAAGATAAGAAGTTTTTAAATTAAAACTAATAAAATGTCAGAGATTACAGGTAAGGGGGTTGGTTACACAAAGGGAATGTATTAGCACCCAAAGTGTCCTAGGTACTTCTAGGCAACCCTTTTTGTGTGTAAGTGTTTTGGTTGAAAAAGATGTTTGCTAAAAATTAGAATGAGGAGACGAGAAAAGAATTCGTTATTTACATTTTTGTGTTTGATAAGAATTTTGGTCTTATGCCTACATACCAACATAAAATGAGGGATCAAAACCTCGTAGTTCATGGTAAAAATTTCAAAGATAGGAGGATTGATTTTAACAAAAGCTTAAAGATCTTTTGTTATCAATGGGAGAATACTCAACCAAATATCCACCGATAATGAGAGCTTTATAACATTTAAGAAGGAGGGCTCCAACTTGGATTCAATCAGCAAGTATGCCACTAACCCCCAATAAATGAAAAGTCTTACACTCAACATATCATGGAATGGGAGAATTATATCTCAACCAAATATAACTCAAATCTAAATGATTTCTTTTGAAAAGTTTAAAAGGAAAAGGCACAAAGTGGCCAAGATGATTAGATGAGGTTGTTAATTTTTTTCCCGTCTTTTTTGAAAATAATGTCAATATAATTAAGTTTATTCACAAGTTTGATTAAGAAACTATTTTTAAAATCAATGGCATAAGGCCAAGGTTTCTACTCATTAAAATAAGTCTAAGTTGAAAACAATAAGTAAAGAAGTTTTGAAAATGAGAGAGAGATTTTGAAATAAAAGAAGAAGGAGCAGATGAAGGGAATATCCTAGACAAGATTTAAAAGTTTAGAGTTGAAAAGATCAAACCCATGGTGATCATCCACAAGATGATAATTTCAGATAGAAACCTATTTCCTTTGGATTGTCAAGCAGGCAATACAACTATAATCATCTAAGCAATTAATAGGAAGACCAATGGTATCAAATAAAGATAACCAAACATCCAAGCAAACACTCCAAAGCAAGCAATCTTCAATGTCCTTTAGATGTATCAGATGAAAAATCCCTTGAAACATACTCAAAGAGAAACCATCAAATAAAAACAAGTAAGATCAAAATAACAACTCAGACCAAGAGAAAGAGTGTATGAAATAAACCCAATGGGAGTCTGTCTAGCTTGTATCAGATGAATGACATTGACCATGAAATGATCTCAAATTAATGGCATTGGCCAAATTCCTTCCATAACTCAGGGATGTTGTATACTCTACGTCCACAGGTCCAAATCAAGTCACAAACAGAGGTCCAACAGTCCACCAATGTATTTTTTAAGGTTTTTTGTTTTTATTAAGTGCTTTAAGGTCCTAAGACTACAAACAAAACAAGATCACAAACAAAAAATATATCACAAGCACAAATACAATGGCTCAAGTGAGCAAAGTGAAAATGACTGAAACATAAACAATTTGCATGAATGTAAATGACAATGAATGATAAAGAGCAAGAACTTAAATTGCATTAAAGTAAATGGCACTAAAATAAAGTCAACATAAATAGATGTTAGTGAATTTTAGTGGAAGAAGAAAAGATTGTTTTAGTCATTTTTTGGAGAACACTCAACCATCCATTCACAAACATGAAAATATGAACCTATACATCATTCACGAGAAGGGCTCCAACTTGGATAAATCAACATGTATACCACTAGCTCTCACAAATGGAAGAGGACTAAACTCTTCGCACAATACCATGAGGAATATGAGACTTACAATCTCACTTACAAAAAATGCTATTGCTTTCGGGACAAATTTAGCGCTATGTTATGCAATCGTAATTGGACTTATGCTGAAGTCACAACTATCTGAGGCCGGTCAATAACAATATTGGTGTTAATGCATGCTAGAGACAAGGTATCAAGACCAAGCTCCTAAAGCATACCGCACACAAAAATAAGAGGGGATGAACCTATCTAAATCAAGCTCATATTGATTTATCTGACACAAGGTCATTGATGAATAAAGTAACATTTTGATCTATGAGAAATCATTGGCCAAGAAAGGATATGGAAGAAGAGAGATGAAGATTGAGAGATGAAATGAAAGAGGATCCCAAATTGATCAAGGGATGAATCTAACTTGATCAATACCATTCATTCATCTTGAGGGATGAAGTTCAAACATCATAAACCCCCTAAATCCCATTGACCAAGGCAAGGTCCAATTCAACCAATACCAAGGCTAAACAAAAGTTGAGTCAACACAAAGTCAATAAAATAGCTCAACAAAATATTAAAGCAATTAAATAAATTTAAATCAATTTTTAAAATGAAGAAAATAATTTTTAAAAGGGCAAAAACCTAAAATCCCTTCAAATCACCAAAGAAATTACCAAGGGATTTATCATTGGTCAAACAAGGTCAAAGAACCATTGACTAATTTTTTTGGCATTTTTTGAAAGTCAGAAGTATTTAAAAATCAATTAAAACAAATCCAAAATCACAAAATTCATTACATATCAAACTTAATCCAAAAATTAATTTTCATTCAGAAATGGGAAGAGGACATTATTTGTGAAATTTTGGTGTTGGTCCTATAATTTTTGGATTAAAAATGAAATTATAGTGAATTTTATAAGAAAATGCTAATTAAAAAAACATTTGGAAAATAAAATAAATTTGAAAAAACAAGGGCCATCAGATCTCCCTTATTAATTGAGGTGACATATCAGATGGCCATGCACGCACTATCCACTAATTCCTCAGTCAACGCATGCACACACTTGGTATTTTAAAGGGACGAACCCGATTAGAACATAGCCTGAAGATTTGAGGGTTTGGACCGTGCCAACACACCGGACTGGTCAAACTAAAAAGTTTACCAAAATGAATGGATCATATACCATTTTGAAGAGAAAAATGCAAGGAATCCAAACATGACCTCCAATTCTTCCAACTCTCACTCTATAATCAGAAATGTGGAGTTGAAAGTTGAGGTATCAAAACTGAATTGCTTCGATTCGACCTCAAAACAACTCAGGATCATTGCCTACATTGGTAGGACTTCAGCCAACCATAAATCAAGCCAAGATATTAAGAAATGAGTGAGAATCGAAGATTTGAAAATTAAAGAAATTCACCTTCGCGTAGCAGCTTTGGAGGTCAATTCTTGATGCAATTCCACTTGGTTCCTCTTCCTCTTGCTTGCAGGAGTTGAATGAAGTGAAAATGGTGATGAATCCTTGGAGTTCTTATTCACAAATAGAAGTTGAATCAAGAACTCAATTTGAAAGAAATCCTCAAGGTATTTTGTAAAGTGAGGTTATGGGATTGATTGGCACAACATGGGTAAAGGTTCCCATTCAATCTGAGGCAATGCACTTCATTTTATAGGAAAAGGAATTGATTTCTACACCATTCAAAGTTTGAACCAAAAATAGTAAATCCATGTGTATGGGTGCATGAGCATGTGTTCAGGCCCAAATGATCATTGCAATCCACTCAAATTCGTGCCAAAATGCTATTGATGTCATAACGTGAATGTTGGTGTAAGCCCTAGAGGCTAATATTTTTGGTACTTGTATCGAATTATTTATTAATAATAAAAGTCTTCTTCTTTATTATGTTTGCCTAATAAAGTCCATAGAATAGATAGTCCGTTTAACGTATCAAGTGTGACTTAATCATGAGATCACATTAAACATAAGGACACTATTCTTAAAGTATCCATAGTCGAGCTTTATTGTGATGTGGGATAACATTAAAGCATTAAGAGTATTATGTATATAGACTGATGATCACATCTCATGGATCATGGATAAGGAGTTATCAAGTCTTAAACATAGGTATGAATATTAAGAGTAATATTTATACTGGATTGACCCGCTATGAGAATACTATATAGAATGTTATGCAAAGTGTCATAAGTTATTCTCATGGTGATAATGGTGTATACCACCCTTCGACCTGAAACCACTATGGACCCTAGATGTAGAGTCGAGTGCCTTATTACTGATCAAACATTGTCCGTAACTGGATGACCATAAAGACAGTTGATGGGTACTCCACGAAGCGTGCTAAGGGACATGAGTGACCTAGATGGAATTTGCCCATCCTGTGTAACAGGATAAATGTCTATGGGACCAATATTGAACTGGACAAGGATGACACGGTCTATGCCTTGTGTTCAATATAGACATAAGGGAAAAAGGGTAATTGTACATATAAGTATTATCACAAAAGGATTTTTCAGATCACATGACATTTTTGTGTCTTAGGTAGTAGTGATGTGTTGCTAGATACCGCTCACTATTTATTATGTTAAATATGTGATTTAATATAATTGCCAATACCGCGAAAACCTATAGGATCAAACACAAAAGGACGGATTGATGAGAGATAAAGTAACTAAGGAATACCGTAATGTACGGTGCCATTAAGTGAATTGTAGAACATCGTAAGGTACGGTGTACTTAAGTAGAATATGAAATATGGTAAGGTACCACGCGCTTAAGTGATTTTGGCATATTATAAGATATGGGCCACATACACTTGAGTGGGCTTTTTAGCTTGCAGCCCACACAAGTGGTTCTATAAATAGAACCCTTGTGTAGAAGCATTTATGCAGTTGCAATTTCGTTTCTCTCTCTCTCTCTCTCTCTCTCTCTCTCTCTCTCTCTCTCTCACACACACACACACACACACATACACACACACACTCAAAGCCTTCATTCGTAGCAGCTAGCACTGAGATTGAAGGAATCCGTTCGTGTGGACTGAGTAGAGGCGTTGTCATCGTTCAACGTTCGTGATCGCTCCGTAGATCTGCATCAAAGGTTACAATCGCCACAAGAGGTAACAATTCTATCACTGATCATGCCCATTCATAAGGATCACGAAAGGAGAAATTTTAAATTCCGTTGCATTTTGGATCGCCCTTCTCCTTCAGTGGTATCAGAGCCACTTACGAAACCATGCATCTGATAGCTGTTTATTTTCTGTATTTTCTGTATTAATATGATTAAAAGACAGAATGCATCAAAGAATAAACGAGTAATTACATTTGGCATCATGTGTGTACGATTTGGATGATTGATGTTGACTATGCTTCGGAATCCGACATTAGTATGGTGAAGCAGCGATACATCGATCGTCCATAGGTTATGCAATTGAGATCGATCAAGTTATATATATGATATAAGTAATCCTGATGCAAAATACGGTATATATGATATACTGTTTCTGTTTCGTTCATTCAAACACTTAATGGTTGTTTTCCTTTGAGCGATCAATGGTCGTTTGCTTCTTGATCCGACATTAGTATGGTGAAGCAATGACGTGTTGATCAATCATACTAAATCAACAATCGAGATGTGTTTGACGGTCTGAAATTGGTGCATTAGGGTTAATGACGGCGCAAGGGTTGTGTTGTCAAAGAGTTATGCGATTAGGGTTGTGACTGCGCAAGAGTTATGCCTTAAAGTATCAAGTGTTGATGCGAAAAACGACGTCGATTTCAAATGAATTGTTCATTAAAATTGACCGGGCAGCGGACCCCCGGCTAACTCTGCGTAGTGTGATTGGTCGCCTAAATTTAATTTGGTTTTAGTTAATTAAAAGAATCAAAATTAATAATAATAATGTGTTTATTATTATTGTCTTGTGGTGATCGGTTATGGCCTTAGTTTTCCTTTATTTTGTTTTGGGTTTTTAAAATACGACCTGTGTGTCGTGCCACTCTTTTAATATCTTAATGTAACTTCTTTTCTCATCTCACTCCCTCGTATGTAAAACGAGTTTCTTTTATGTAATGTAATGTTATGAAGAAAGAGAAGAATTCAATATCAAAGGAGGACAACCTTGAAGATCTTGCTTGGAGAAGCTTAGATCGTTATTAGGTTAGCTTAGGTTCTCTCATTGGCTTGGGAGAACAATTGCGCTAGGGGCCATAACTGTTTCATTATGTATGTTGATTCATGTGAATGTATGTTGATGCATGTGAGAGACGATTTATATGATAAATAAGCCGGTGAGATCAGAATAATTGCAAATTCCCTCAAATTAAATATTAAGTTTATGCTTTCCAAGTTTTAGCACTCATCAAGACTAGTATCGAATAATGTAGGTTTCGCCTACGCGAGGTGCATGTTCTATATTAGTAAGGTGTGATGGGATAATTGTAATATCCAATTGCTAAAACAATGGGTCAAACTTAACTAAACAAATTATAATAAGATTATATATGTTTAGAAGCAAGAGATGGAAATGATCCATGTGATGAATTGGAATAAGGAGTTATTCACCCAACTAAAATATTCGAGAGTTGTATTAGATACAATTGGAAGGAGTTCCTACCTAAATAACCTAGTTTTGTGTAATCCGCCTAAGCGGGCTTAAAACAAAGTGAAATGTGGATCTCGACCCACTAGAAAATATTCCAACGGGATTTTCCGAATCAAATGGTGAAGGTCATTTGTTTTGAGTAAAATAGTGGGAGCATATTTAATTAAAGGCCTAATTAAATATGTTATTGATACTTATATTTTCATTATTTTCATGTAGATTACCATGACAACAAACACCTCTAACAACATTTTGCGATCAATCCTTGACAAGGAAAAATTGTCTGGGACAAATTTTCTGGATTCACACCGAAATCTGAGGATTGTCCTCAAACATGATAGAAAGCTGTATGTCTTGGAGAAACCTGTTCCTGAAGAGGAACCTCCTAGTTCAGCACTTAAGGCAGAAAGAGATGCTTATAAGAAGCATGTCGATGATGCCAATGAAACTGCTTGTCTCATGCTAGCTACCATGAACTCAGAGTTGCAAAAGCAACATGAGAACATGGCAGCGTTCGATATGATCGAACACCTGAAGATGCTCTATCAAGAGCAAGCAAGGCATGAAAGGTTTGAAGTTTCAAAAGCCCTTTTTCAAGGCAAGTTAGCTGAGGGAGCCCCTGTAGGTCCCCATGTACTCAAGATGATTGGGTATGTGGAGAACCTTGAGAGGTTGGGTTTTCCCCTCGGAAAGGAACTTGCGACTGATTTAATCTTGCAATCGTTGCCAGATAGATACAGTCAATTTGTCCTAAATTTCAATATGAATGATATGGAAAAATCTCTTCCTGAACTGCTAGCCATGTTAAGAATTGCTGAGCAGAATCTGAAGTCAAAAGGGAAGTCCATTATGATGATCGGAAATGGAAAGAGAAAGAACAAAAGACCCACCAAGCAGGATGATAAAGGGAAAGGCAAGGAAGTTGCCAAACCCAAACCCACTGTTACTGCTTTGAAGCCTAGTGGAGGCATAGCAAAGGAAGGCACCTACTTCCATTCCGGTAAGACCGGACACTGGAAGAGAAACTGCCCAAAGTACTTGGAAGATAAGAAGAATGAAGTAGAGACTTCAACTTCAGGTATTTTTGTTATTGAAATTAATTTATCTACTTCTGCATCATGGGTATTAGATACTGGATGCGGTTCTCACATTTGTACCAATGTGCAGGGGCTAAAAAGGAGTAGAGATTTGGCAAAAGGTGAAATTGACCTACGAGTTGGCAATGGAGCAAAGGTTGCTGCTTTAGCCGTAGGAACTTATGTATTGACTTTACCTAGTGGTTTAATAATTCAGTTAGAGAACTGTTATTATGTACATGCAATTAGCAGGAATATTATTTCTGTTTCTTGTTTGGACAAGTTTGGTTTTTCATTTATAATAAAGAACAGTTGTTGCTCAATTTATTTGAATGATATATTCTATGCTACTGCGCAAATGAACAATGGACTATATGTCCTTGATCTTGAAATGCCTATTTATAACATTAATACTAAAAGGATGAAACCTAATAAGTTAAATCCAACTTACCTTTGGGATTGTCGATTAGGCCACATAAATGAGAAATGTATTTCCAAACTCCATAAAGATGGACTCTTGGACTCTTTTGATTATGAATCATATAGGACATGCAGATATTGTTTAATTGGAAAGATGATAAAGTCTCCATTCACAGGAAAAGGTGAAAGAGCTAATGATCTTTTGGCCCTCATACATACTGATGTATGTGGACCACTGAACATACCAGCCAGAGGAGGTTTTCAGTACTTCATCACATTTACTGATGATTTCAGTAGATATGGTTATGTGTATTTAATGAAACACAAATCAGAGTCCTTTGAAAAGTTCAAGGAATTCAAGAATGAAGTACAAAACCAACTAGGTAAGAATATTAAAACTCTTTGATCAAATCGAGGTGGTGAGTATTTAAGCCTAGAGTTTGATGACCATCTGAAAGAGTGTGGGATCCTATCCCAACTCACTCCTCCTGGAACACCCCAATGGAATGGTGTATCTGAGAGAAGAAATCAAACCCTATTAGACATGGTCCGATCCATGATGAGTCACACCAATCTTCCAAACTCCTTTTGGGGACATGCACTATTGACAGCAACTTACACACTTAACCGTGTTCCATCCAAAAAGGTTGAGAAGACACCATATGAGATATGAAGTGGCAAGAAACCACATAAGTCTTACATGAAGATTTTGGGTTGCGAAGTTTATGTGAAACGACAAATTTCAAATAAGTTTGAGCCCAAATCTGACAAATTCTTATTTGTGGGGTATCCTAAAGAAACACAAGGGTATTACTTCTATAATCCTTCTGAGGGCAAAGTGTTTGTCGCTCGAACTGGAGTTTTCCTAGAAAAGGATTTTATTTCCAAAGGAATCAGTGGGAGGAAAGTATAGCTTGAAGAAATTCAAGAATCACAAAGCATCGATACACCTATGGAGGAATTAGAGCAGGAAACAAAAGTAGTTGTGGAAGAGCAACCTGCTCAAGTAGAACAAGACCAGCGTAGGTCAAGCAGGATACGTCACCAACCTGAGAGATATGGATATCTCATAACTGATCAAGGTGATGTATTACTCATGGATCAAGATGAGCCTGTGACCTACCAAGAGGCCATAACTGGTCCTGAGTCTGAGAAGTGGCTAGAAGCCATGAAATCTGAAATGGATTCCATGTACACAAACCAAGTTTGGACCTTGGTAGAGCCTCCTGTAGGAGTTAACCATATAGGATTCAAGTGGGTCTTCAAAAAGAAGACTGACATGGATGGTAAGGTACATATCTATAAGGCAAGACTGGTTGCAAAAGGATATAAACAAATTCATGGGGTTGACTATGATGAAACCTTTTCACCAGTTGCAATGCTTAAATCTGTTCGGATTTTACTTGCTATCGCTGCATATCATGATTATGAAATATGGCAGATGGATGTCAAAACTGATTTCCTTAATGGGAATCTTCTTGAGGATGTGTACATGACACAACCTGAAGGATTTGACATACCAGAAGAAGCCCAAAAGATATGTAAGTTACAAAGATCAATCTATGGATTGAAGCAAGCTTCCAGAAGTTGGAATCTTCGTTTTGATGAAACGGTAAAACAATATGGATTCATCAAGAACGAAGATGAGCCTTGTATCTACAAGAATGTTAGTGGGAGCATGATCGTTTTCCTGGTATTATATGTAGATGACATATTACTCGTTGGAAACGATGTTCCTACCCTGCAACAAGTAAAGTCTTGGTTGGGGAAATGCTTTTCTATGAAGGACCTAGGTGAAGTAGCCTATATATTAGGAATCAGAATCTATAGAGATAGATCACAAAAACTGCTTGGCCTAAGTCAGAGTACGTACATAGACAAAGTGCTGAGACGCTTTAATATGCATGATTCCAAGAAAGGATTCATACCTATGCAACATGACCAGTGTCTATCAAAAACACAATCCCCTTCAACTAAGGAAGAAAGGGATCACATGAATAAGATTCCATATGCATCTGCAATAGGATCTATCATGTATGCCATGTTATGTACTCGACCAGATGTCTCGTATGCTTTAAGTGCAACGAGTAGGTACCAATCTGATCCTGGTGATGCTCATTGGGTAGCTGTCAAGAATATCCTTAAGTATTTGAGAAGGACTAAGGACTCATTCTTGATATATAGAGGTCAGGAAGAGCTGGCTGTATTTGGATACACCGATGCTAGTTTCCAGACAGATAAGGATGACTTTAGATCGCAATCTGGTTATGTGGTTTGCTTAAACGGTGGCGCTGTGAGCTGGAAAAGTTCAAAGCAAGACACAGTTGCTGATTCTACAACCGAGGCCGAGTATATTGCTGCCTTAAGTGCAGCAAAGGAAGCTGTTTGGATCAAAAAGTTCATTAGTGAACTTGGCATAGTTCCTAGCATTGTGGATCCCATTGGTCTCTATTGTGATAACAATGGTGCCATCGCACAAGCTAAGGAGCCTAGATCTCACCAACGATCCAAACACATACTTAGGCGTTATCACCTCATTCGAGAGATAATAGATAGAGGAAATGTGAAAACATGCAGAGTACCTACACTTGACAATATTGCTGACCCACTGACAAAGCCTCTTGCACAGCAGAAGCATGCTGGCCATACTAGATCTATGGGTATTAGGGGTATGCCTGATTGGCTCTAGTGCTATGGGAGATTGTTGGTGTAAGCCTTAGAGGCCAATACTTTTGGTACTTGTATCGAATTATTTATTAATATTAAAAGGCTTTTTCTTTATTATGTTTGTCTAATAAAGTCCCTAGAATAGATAGTCCATTTAATGTATCAAGTGTGACTTAATCATGAGATCACATTAAACATAAGGACACTATTCTTAAAGTATCCATAGTCGAGCTTTATTGTGATGTGGGATAACATTAAAGCATTATGACTATTATGTATATAGACTGATGATCACATCTCATGGATCATGGATAAGGAGTTATCAAGTCTTAAACATAGGTATGAATATTAAGAGTAATATTTATACTGGATTGACCCGCTATGAGAATACTATATTGAATGTTATGCAAAGTGTCATAAGTTATTCTTATGGTGATAATGGTGTATACCACCCTTCGACCTGAAACCACTATGGACCCTAAATGTAGAGTCGAGTGCCTTATTACTGATCAAACATTATCCGTAACTGGATGACCATAAAGACAGTTGATGGGTACTCCACGAAGCGTGCTAAGGGACATGAGTGACCTAGATGGAATTTGCCCATCCTGCGTAACAGGATAAATGTCTATGGGCCCAATATTGAACTGGACAAGGATGACACGGTCTATGCCTTGTGTTCAATATAGACATAAGGGAAAAAGGGTAATTGTACGTATAAGTATTATCACAAAAGGATTTATCAGATCACATGACATTTTCGTGTCTTGGGTAGCAGTGATGTGTTGCTAGATACCGCTCATTGTTTATTATGTTAAATACGTGATTTAATATAATTGCCAATGCCGCGAAAACCTACAGGGTCACACACAAAAGGACGGATTGATGAGAGATAAAGTAACTAAGGAATACCGTAATGTACGGTGCCCTTAAGTGAATTGTAGAACATCGTAAGGTACGGTGTACTTAAGTAGAATACAAAATATGGTAAGGTACCACGCGCTTAAGTGATTTTGGCATATTATAAGATATGAGCCACATACACTTGAGTGGGCTTTTTAGATTGCAACCCACACAAGTGGTTCTATAAATAGAACCCTTGTGTAGAAGCATTTGTGCAGTTGCAATTTCGTTTCTCTCTCTCTCTCTCTCTCTCTCTCTCTCTCTCTCTCTCTCTCTCTCTCTCTCTCTCTCTCTCTCTCTCACTCAAAGCCTTCATTCGTAGCAGCTAGCACTGAGATTGAAGGAATCCGTTCGTGTGGACTGAGTAGAGGCGTTGTCATCGTTCAACGTTCATGATCGCTCCGTAGATCTGCATCAAAGGTTACAATCGCCACAAGAGGTAACAATTCTATCACTGATCATGCCCATTCGTAAGGATCACAAAAGGAGAAATTTTAAATTCCGTTGCGTTTTGGACCGCCCTTCTCCTTCAGTGAAGCCATGCAAAGTTGTGTAGCAATTGAGTTCAAAAGTTGCTAAATCAGGCCATGAAAAGAACCTATCGAAAGTCCCTCAGTTATTGTCCAAATGAAGTGATCTTGGTCTCTTTGGAAAGCTACTATATGAGGAACAACTTTGATGTTAGGACTCTTTCCATTTGAAGCTTGGAACATGGTGAATTCTGACCTTGAAGTTGGAAGAATCAAACATACTTAGAAATTTTCTAAGTTAAAAGTCAAATGAACCCTTTTTTCCACCTTGAATAACTTTTGATATGAGCTTTAAATGACTTTGGTTCCTTCTATAAAGTGTCAGATCTTTTAGTTCTATTCAATTGTATCACAAATTGGACAATATTTGGAGCTAGAATGATATAGTTATTGATTTTAGAAGTTGAGGAAAATTAGTTGTTCAATGATGGGGACCAAAATGGACCTATAATGCTTCCTCATGGCATATGACTTTGCAAGTTGAATTTGAAGGAGTTCCTACCTAAATAACCTAGTTTTGTGTAATCCGCCTAAGCGGGCTTAAAACAAAGTGAAATGTGGATCTCGACCCACTAGAAAATATTCCAACGGGATTTTCCGAATCAAATGGTGAAGGTCATTTGTTTTGAGTAAAATAGTGGGAGCATATTTAATTAAAGGCCTAATTAAATATGTTATTGATACTTATATTTTCATTATTTTCATGTAGATTACCATGACAACAAACACCTCTAACAACATTTTGCGATCAATCCTTGATAAGGAAAAATTGTCTGGGACAAATTTTCTGGATTGACACCGAAATCTGAGGATTATCCTCAAACATGATAGAAAGCTGTATGTCTTGGAGAAACCTGTTCCTGAAGAGGAACCTCCTAGTTCAGCACTTAAGGCAGAAAGAGATGCTTATAAGAAGCATGTCGATGATGCCAATGAAACTGCTTGTCTCATGCTAGCTACCATGAACTCAGAGTTGCAAAAGCAACATGAGAACATGGCAGCGTTCGATATGATCGAACACCTGAAGATGCTCTATCAAGAGCAAGCAAGGCATGAAAGGTTTGAAGTTTCAAAAGCCCTTTTTCAAGGAAAGTTAGCTGAGGGAGCCCCTGTAGGTCCCCATGTACTCAAGATGATTGGGTATGTGGAGAACCTTGAGAGGTTGGGTTTTCCCCTCGGAACCTTAGATTTGACTAGTTGACTTTTCTGGTCAACCTCCTTGAACTAACTTGCACACTTGATGTATTCCATGATATATTTGACAAAATGTTGAAGAAACTTGCTGAGGAAGGCACACAAGATACCTAGATGAATTAGGGCTTCCTTGAAAAACAAGCTTCAAACTCTTGATGAATTTTTGATCAAAATGAAAAATAAAGAACATGGGGATCCATATATGATGCTTAGAACCAATGTGGACCCTTGATTGCTTGATCTCTTGCATTGAGGGTCTCAAACCCTTGTTGTGAGCTTGATCAGGCATAGGTGAACACACACTACCTACAAAAGAAATAAAGCTACACTAGACATATTTTTACATTTTTGGTTAGTAAGCAAAGAAAATAAAGTACGATACAATCACAAATGCTTGGTGATCTCTCCCAATGCAAACCCAATGAATGATAGGTGAGGAGGATACCAATGTGTGATCCCAATACCGATGCAAAGCTATGAGATGGCATGAGGGATCTTAGGAGTCAAAATTGGGGTCTTACAGCTGCACCTATTTAAGGTCATTCTGTCTGAGGATGTAAAGGTTAAAATCTTCGTATCAACGCGATAAAATGAACTTAAATAACGACAATAAGAAACAAATTTTGGTCCCTAAGAGACCTCATGATGCATATGTTATGAATGCAAAAATAATCTTTATGGGGGATATATTGCCACAAAGGAAAAGAATCCGAGAGAGACTAAAAATCCACAGGACCATAATGCATTCCGTAAGGAAAAATCACTGAAGGGGACAAAGACTCTGGGGATAAAAACCTATGCGTAGGCCAGACTACGACTTAAAAACTGCTGGAGATACGAGGTGATTTCCATGAAAATAAATCAATGGAAAGACTCAGACTGGGGAAAAAGAATCTTCATGTATCCGAATAACACCAATACAGCAGGAAACATCCACTGGGCAAGGTGTAAATTAGAACGATGCTGAAATACCCAAACGTTCAAAAGGAAATTCGTTTTCACAAAGAAATACGAATCCAGACTCAATTGTGAAGAAAAAATTCAACACAAGAGTAAAAGAGATATATTATCTACTATCTGTTACTGGGTAGGAAGATAATACACTCAGACAGAGGTACATCTGTTATCGGTTAAGGTAAACATATCAAGGATGACTCGCTGGGGAAAATGAGGAATATCCTTTACCGGTTACTGGGTAAGAATAGCCTATTGGGGAAAAGAAAAAGCAGGATTTACAACTACCTGTTACTGGTTAGAAGACCAAAGGAAGAATATCCGTTACCGGTTAAGGTAAACATATCAAAGATAGACTGCCAGGAAGGATCACCAACTACCGGTTACTGGGCAACTTAACAAAGGAAAGAATATCTGTTACCAGTTACGGTAAACATATCAAGTATAGACTACTAGAAAAGGAGAAAAACCACCAACTACCAGTTACTGGGCAGCTTAACAAAGGTGATCAACCATAAAAACATAGGATTTACATCTATCAGTTACTGGATAGAAGACCGAAGGAAGAATATCCGTTATCGGTTAGGGTAAACATATCAAGGATAAACTACAAAAAGGATAGGATTTACAACTACGAGTTACTAGGTAGAAAACCAAAGGAAGAATATCCATTACCGGTTAAGGTAAACATATCAAGGATAGACTACCGAGAAGGATCACCAACTACCGGTTACTGGGAAGCTTAACAAAGGTGATCGACCATAAAGAAAGATAGGATTTACATCTACCAATTACTGGGCAGAAGACCGAAGGAAGAATATCCGTTACCAGTTAAGGTAAATATATCAAGGATAAACTACCAAAAAAGATAGGATTTACATCTACCAATTACTGGGTAGAAGACCAAAGGAAGAATATCCGTTACTGGTTAAGGTAAACATATCAAGGATAAACTACCAAAAAAGATAGGATTTACATCTACCAGTTACTAGGTAGAAGACCGAAGGAAGAATATCCGTTGTCGGTTAAGGTAAACATATCAAGGATAAACTGCCAAAAAAAGATAGGATTTACATCTACTAGTTACTGGGTAGAAGACCAAAGAAAGAATATCCGTTACCGGTTAAGGTAAACATATCAAGGATAAACTCGTTGGGGAAAGTAAATTCGTTGGGGAAATCAAAGAAGAAAATTACCTTTTACCGGTTACTGGGTAAATTAACATAGGTAAAGTACTCAACATCAAGAAAGATATTACCCGTTACTGGATAATAAACTCTCGGAGGACCAAAAGATCTATCTAGGTAAGAACTAGAAAGAAACGGCCAATCAAGACTCAACCCAATGAGGATATAACTCAAAGGGAGTGGTTCCATCCAGATAATTAACTGGGGAGGAAAAATAAATAACAATCATCCACGAGGAAATAAATCAGTGGGGAAGAAGAAAGGATAAACTCTTTCTGCTTAAGGGGCTGACACTCTACATTGAAGGAGGACAAACACACCAAATCTGCATGGAGAAATGATATCAATAAAGCAGGGGATCAGAAAAATTAAGTCAATATGTAAAAAATGCATAATGGAATATCTGATGTTATGCTTATGCAAGTATATACACGAGTATGTATATGATTATGCTGACAAACGAGCACAAAGGATAGAAACTAGAAGATCCAATAATCATAACTAGATACTCGACTAATCTCAACAAGATGGGAACACCAACTAGAGAACCCGATAGGAATGAAAATAAATCATCGAGGATATAAATCCTATCTTCAAATACTCAATTCCCTGGGGATAGTATGCAACCATGTACTCAAGGAAGATTGGGGATATTACAATCCAAATCCAATGCTCAACCCTAGTTGGGGAAAGTCATGGAGACCATGCATTCGACCAAAATTGCCGAAGACTCAACGTTCCAAGGAAATGAAGAATATATATATCAGTAGCAGTGTTGGGGGTTAAAATAAATCTAACTTCAACACTCGACTCTCAGGAGAGGAGGAATAACTGCTAGGGGATAAGCAATGATTGACAAAGATCTTGCTTAAAGCTCGAACTCTCTAGGAGAGGAGTGAAAACACTTTGACAACTTCGTGGGGAATGAAATCACTACTGAGGATATCAACCAACATGCTGAGGATAAGAGAGATCTGTTGAGGATCCACATCTCAAGCTGAGGGATATATATATATATATATATATACTTCATAGCAACAAGTCAACGCTGCATGGAATTTTAGGTCAAAACCATATCAAATGGGAGACCACCCTACAAGGGACAACCTCATCAAAACTGCTCAGAATCAAATACTGCTTGAACGGGGAGATCTTTCATCAGAAGAGGAAACTCCGCGGGGAATCCATGTTACAACGAGAGGCAAAAAACTCTGAGCGGGGAGCCAGGCGACTTACTGTGGATTCCATCAACTAATATCAACTCTATGGGGACTTCACTGGAAAATAAAAAATTTGCCCGGATAAATCATGCGCCGCACAAGGATGCAATCAACAACATACTCCTCAAGAGGAAAAACAACAGCCACAAGACTCTTCTTGGAGATTGAGAAATAAACAAAGTCCAAGGTACCAAAAAATATCAATCGCCATGCAGAAACTCGCAAAGGGAGAAACCATGCCATGGCTATGCAACCACCAAATAAAGGTGCTATGGACCCGAGAACTAAATAAAGGTTTCACTGGAGATCCACGGTTCAATCACAATATAATGCAAATCAAGGATGAAAATCCACAAAGGCCTCAACTAGAGAACAAATGATGAACTACAAGAAGAACAACACATCAACCATGCTAGGGATAAACAACGAATTGTTTGGGGGAGAAAACACCTCCAAACACTGCTCGGGGAAGGCAACCATGCTTCACACGTCAAGACTTACTATTCTCAAATTGCTGTTGACATTCCTTTTCGAATTCAATGTTCTTAAAGTAAATATCTTATTATTTTCAGAAAAATGTTTGTCCATTGATTTATTTATTTCAAAATCATCATCATAAAAATACAATTTTATTAAACAGAAACAAATAAGAATAGCAAATAATTGGATAGAGACTCAACTTTATTTAATAGAATGGTAGTCCGTGAATGGCAAGACTCCATGGATCTTTGCAAAGTTTGAAAAATGGTAATTTAAATGGAAAAGGGATACATTGAATACAATGCCCACTACTCTTCATACCAACTTTGAAATCCATTGTGCTTTGTCCTTGGTTGAGAATGATGAATCAGAACTAAATGACTGGCAATGTTGTTACAACGATCAGATCTAGCCGGATGCAGTTACTTGCCATAATCCCTAACTTTTTCCTAGATTACCCCAAGGTGGGGTACTCAATCTACCAGGATAATTTTTCTGTTTTATTTCTCTAACTTTTGCTTGAATCGCCCTTTCGGGTTTTCAATCCACCGAGACACTCATTTTTGCCTAAGCCGCCCTTTTGGGTTTTCAACTTAGCAAGCTGTTCTTTTCTTTTTTAGGCAACGAATTTATTGACTGCATCGACATTCATAGGACGAGTGAACTCCTCACCATCCATAGTTGTAAGAATCAATGCACCGCTTGGGAAGACTCTCTTAACAACATATGAGCCTTTATAATTAGGAGTCAACTTGCCCCTAGAATCAGGTTTGAAAGATAAGATCTTCTTGAGCACAAGGTCACCCTCTCGGAACACACGAGGTTTGACCTTCTTATCAAAAGCTTTCTTCATTCTCTATTGATATAATTGACCATGACACATGGCAGTCAATCTTTTCTCTTCAGTCAAATTCAAATGATCATATCTACTTGACACCATTCCACTTCGGTCAAATTGGCTTCCATCAACACTCACATTGGTGGGATCTCAACCTCTACGGGGAGCACAACTTCCATGCCATAAACAAGAGAGAAAGGGGTTTCCCTTATCAAAGTGTAGACGAATGTACGATACCCATGCAAAGCAAATGTGAGCATCTCGTGCCAATCTTTGTACGTCACAACCATCTTCTGGATAATCTTTTTAATATTCTTGTTTACAACTTCAAAAACCCCATTCATCTTATATCGTTAGGGAGAAGAATTATGATGTTCTATCTTGAAGTTTTTGCAAAGATCTTCCATCATATTGTTATTCAAGTTCGATCCATTATCAGTAATGGTCTTACTTGGCACACCACATCGACTTATGATCTGATTCTTGATAAACCTTACAATAACTTGCTTGGTCATATTAGCATACAATGCCGCTTCAACCTACTCCGTGAAGTAATCAATAGCCATTAAAATGAAACGGTGTGCATTTGGTGCCTTGGGCTCGATCATGCCAATCATATCAATTCCCCACATGGAGAAGGGTCATGGAGAGGAAATGATATTCAAAAGTGTCGGAGGAACATGAATCTTATTCGCATAGACTTGAAACTTGTGACATTTCTTCACATGTTTACAATAATCAGATTCCATTGTCACCCAATAGTAACCTACTCTCAACATCTTCTTTGCCATAACGTGTCTATTGGAATGAGTATCGAAGGAAGCTTCATGGACTTCTGTCATCAATAAGTCTGCTTCGTGTCTATCCACACATTTGAGCAAAAGCATATCAAAATTTCTCTTGTAAAGCACATCACCATTAAGGTAGAAATTTCCAGCTAGTCTTCTCAAAGTCTTCTTGTCCTTCAAAGATGCCCCAAGTGGGTAAGTTTGACTTTGGAGGAAACATTTGATATAATGGTACCATGACTTATCATCCTTGATTTCTTCAATAGTAAACACATGAGCTGGCCTATCAAGGCGCATCACAGTCAGATTAGGGACTTCATTCCAATACTTCACAACAATCATAGAAGCTAACATCGCAAGAGCATCTGCCATCCGATTTTCATCTCGAGGAATATGATGAAACTCAACCTTTATAAAGAAAGTTGATATCCTCCTTGCATAATCTCTATATGGTATCAAACTGGGTTGATTCGTCTCCCATTCACCTTTGATCTGGTTAACAACCAAAGCTGAAATGTCCATAGACGTCAAGATATTTGATTCTAAGATCAATGGCTTCTTTGAGCCCCATGATGCAAGCTTTATACCCAGCCATATTATTTGGACATTTGAAGGTTAATCTAGTTGTGAATGGAAAATGAGTGTCTTGAGGAGTAATAATCACTGCCCCAATGCCATTACCATATGAATTAACAGCTCCATCAAATACCATGCCCCAACAGGAACCAGGCTCTGGTCCTTCTTCAAGCAATGGTTCTTCACAATATTTCATCTTCAAATATGATATCTCTTCATCAAGGAAATCAAACTGCACTAAATGATAATCATCAATAGGTTCGTGAGCCAAATGGTCAGCCAAGACACCACCTTTAATCGCTTTATGAGCTTGGCATTCAATATCATACTCAAATAACAACATCTGCCAACGGTCAATCCTTCGAGTTAAAGCAGACTTTTAAAAAATGTACTTGATTGGATCCATCTTGGATATCAACTAAGTAGTATGATTCAACATATACTGGCGCTGACGCTTAGCAACCCAAGCCAAAGCATAACATGTCTTCTCAAACATAGAATACCGAGACTCACAATTGGTGAACTTCTTACTGAGCTAGTAAATAACATACTCTTTCTTACCAAATTCATCTTACTGACCAAGAACACAACCCATACTCTCTTCAAGCACATTCAAATACATGATCAAAGGTCTTCCTTCAACAGGCAGAGACAAAATTGGAGGCTCAATCAGATATTCTTTAATACTTTCAAAAGCTTTCTGGCAATCCTCGGTCTAATCACAAGACTGGTCTTTCTGAAGAAGCTTGAATATAGGCGCACATGTGGCAGTCATATGCGATATAAATCTTGAAATATAGTTCAAGCGACCGAGAAAACCTCTGTCTTTCTTCTCAGTTTTAGGCGCATGAATCTCTTGTATTGCTTTGACCTTGGCAGGATCAACTTCAATACCCTTCTCACTGATAATAAAGCCCAACAACTTACCAGAGCGGACACCAAATGTACACTTATTGGGATTCAAACAGAGTTTATACTTTCTCAAATGCTGGAATAGCTTCAATAAGTGCTCAACATGCTCATCTTCAGACCTTGATTTGGTAATCATGCCGTTAACATATACCTAAATCTCTTTATGCATCATATCATGGAAAATAGTGGTCATGGCTCTTTGGCACGTTGCACCAGCACTCTTCAAACCGAAAGGCATCACTCTATAACAGAATGTTCCTAAGGTGTAATGAATATGGTCTTCTCCATATCTTCGGGTGCCATCTTTATCAGATTATAACCGGAAAATCCATCCATAAAATAGAAGACATTGAACTTAGCTGTATTATCTACCATCATATCAATATGTGACAGAGGATTATCATCTTTATGACTAGCTTTGTTCAAGTCTCCATAATCAACACACATTCAAACTTTTCCATCTTTCTTCGAAACATGCACAATGTTGGCCACCCACTACGTATACTCGGAGGTAACAAGGAAACCAACATCAATTTGCTTATGCACTTCTTCTTTTATCTTCATTTCCATGTTAGGATGAGTTCTCCTTAGCTTCTACTTGTCTGGTGTACATTCTAGATTCAACGACAATCTATGCTCCACAATGTCGGTATCAAGACCTGGCATGTCTTGATAAGACCAAGCAAACACATCAGAGTACTCTTGGATAAGTTCAACCAAACATTTCTTAACCTCTGGACGAAGGTGTGACCCAATCTTGACCTCCTTGATGTCATCTTCGGAACCCAAGTTGACCAACTCAATCTGTTCTTCAAACGGCTGAATGGTTCTTTCCTTGTGCTCAAGCAATCAGGATAACTCATCAGAAACGTCTTCATCATCATTCTCTTCCTCGACTTTGAACACAGGGAAATCAAAGTTCGGAGAGGGAGTATGGTCATTATTTTCAATGGGTTTGAGAAGCGACCTGCATAATGATTTGATATTTTGATTTTAGAAATATGAAGTGCAAACAAATATTATGCAGATATGGGAAAAATATTGTTTATTTATGTTTTTTGTGATTACCATTTTTAGAAAAAAGCAAAAAGTAAAAACAACATAAATATGGATGAATAAAAATTGCATTTTATTGATGATAATTTGAAAATGCCTGACAATGTTTCACTTCTCCCTTAGGCATATGAGAAGGATTTTTCTATAAAAAATAAGACATATTACCTTGAACGTTGAACAATAACAGGAACATCAACAGCAACCCAATTGTTGCAAATCTATCCATGCGTTACAAAGTTGGCACTATTTCCTTCTTCATCTTCGTCTTCATGAATGATAGTAGCTGAATGTTGTTCTTCCTTGTGGATGAACTCCCCGCTACGGAAGATCTATTGCATAGCCTTGACTTCTCCTTTGAATGGCCTTTGCTCAAATCCCAAATCGGCCATGTTCTTGTTTTCAATCACTTCCACGACACAACCCCACTTGTCTATGTCACCAACCTGGATAATTTTTTGCGCATCTTTCAAAGAAGACATGGATGTCGTAGTCTTATGTATCACATTAGCTACATATAAAGCTCAGAACGGAGTTCCAACCTCTTCCTCGTCTTCAACATATGTGAAAGATGATAAGTGGATTACCAACAATGCTTTCTCACCTCCAACGATAACCAGCTTACCATTCTTACCAAATTTGAGCTTCTGATGTAGAGTAGACGTGACAACACCCGCCTCATGAATTCATGGCCTACCCAATAAAAAGCTATAGGCCGGGTGAATATCCATTACCTGGAAAGTAATTTGGAAATCACTCAGACCAATCTTAACTGGGAGGTCAACTTCTCCAATGATAGTTTTACGAGAACCATCGAACGCTTTCACAACCATACCATTATATCTCATGGGTGCTCCTTGATAAGATAACCTCGCCATAGTAGACTTGGGTAGAACATTCAAAGATGAACCAGTGTCTAATAGGACATTGGACAAAGCATATTCTTTACAATTCATGGATACATGGAGGGCCAGATTATGATTCCTTCCTTCTTCGAGAAGCTCTTCATCGCAAAAACCCAAATTGTTGCATGATGTGATATTAGCGATGATGTGATCAAACTGATCAACCGTAACATCATGTTCCACATAGGCTTGCTCAGGCACCTTCTGCAACGCCTCCCGGTGTGCTTCGTAATTCATCAACAAAGATAAGACAAAGATCTTGGAAGGTGTCTGGAGCAACTGCTCCATAATATTAAACTCACTCTTCTTAATCAAACGTAGAACTTCATCATCATCATCCTTAACCTTCAAAGCGCTGGATTCACCAGACTGACAGATTGAAGTGTTAACATGATCAACCACCGGAATAAGCGCCTCGTCCTTCCTCCCAACTACGACATCCTCCACAACCTTTGGAGACACCAGACTAAATACTCGACCGCTTCGGGTCACCTTAACAACATCATCAATGCTTACTACTGAATTAGCTTCGAGAAGAGGAACCGCTTGCCCATCTTTAATTATAGTAGCATCATACTTGTAAGGTACAAATTTATCGGATGTATACGGGACTGGGCCTGCCAACCATATTACTAATGGAGATACCGATCTATTACTTCTTTTGCTACTGTCATATTGAATTACCACTCACTCAGGAGTCTTCAAAACTGACACAATTACGTTCATATCATCACCCAGATCTCTGGCTTGGTTGATTTGAATCACACCTTCATCCATCAACTTCTGAATGTCCCTCTTTATAATCATACATCCACGTGAATTAACACTACAAATAACACAACCATCATGATCATGCTCACAGTCACTGATCAGACACAAAGTTTTATGCAGCTCCACCAAAGATCTTTGGATACGTCGAACATCAAAAACTATGTACTTACTGGGACAACCGTTCACCATATTCACATAAGAGTTACCATGAGCAGGCAAAGGATTGGCTTTGACATTTGGTGCATGATCCTCAAAGGACACCGTCCCAATTTTCACCAATCGTTGAACTTCATACTTCAGTGGATAACAATTCTCAATATCATGGTAGGATGCCCCTTGATGATAAGCACAATGCTAATCGGGCTGGTACCACCATGGTAGAGGTTCAGACATATGCGGAGGATTCTTCGGTTGGACCAAATTCTTAATGATGAGAGATGGATATAGTTCGGCATAGGTCATTAGAATAGGGACAAACATGACCTTCTTCCTCTCATAATTGTTATGCTGATTGTTGTTGTATTTGTGATTGTTGTGAGCACGTTGTTGTTGTTGTTATTGAACTAGTGCTGATTGAACTACATAATTGTTTGCAAATACTAGAATAATAGAGGCAAATTGATGATGTTGCTGATGAGATCTGTGAGTTCTCTTCATATAAGGTGTCCTTTATATATACTGGATTGGTTTCTCCCTCCTTTTTCTTAGAGAAATCATCCCCATACTTCTTGCTAGTAGACGCTTCTTCTCTAGACAAACGGCCCTCACAGACACCTTCTTCTAGGCGCATCCCCATGTTCACCATTTCAGTGAAGTCACCGGGAGCGCTAACAATCATACGCTCATAATAGAATAAACTCAAAGACTTGAGGAAGATCTTCGTCATTTCATTTTCTTCCAATGGATGACTGATCTGAGCGGAAAGCTCTCTCCATCTCTGCGCATACTCTTTAAGTGTCTCCTTATCCTTCCGAGACATGGACCGTAACTGGTCACGATCTGGCGCCATATCCACGTTATACTTATACTGCTTGAAG